>NC_056523.1:183843327-183923856 GCF_019175285.1 Sceloporus undulatus | reverse complement strand
CATAACTCTGGACCTCCAAACTGGGACAAATGTAGGACAAAAGTAGGACAAAATTTTCAAATGTAGGGCACATTTTTTAAAAATGGAGGACATGCAAAAAAAATGATGATTTTTTTAAAAATGTTAATATAAATGCATGTTTCTTAGGCATGATCAAAATGAAGGATATTTTGGCATTGTTCCTAGACAGATGGAAGAAATGTACTTCCCTTTCTGGCTAACCTCCCCCCCCCCATTCCAAACAGCATATTTGGGCATTGAAGAGGAGGAAGAGTGGAAAAGGCAGAGGAGGAGGAAGAGGAGAAGAAGAGGAGGAGGAGGAGGAGGAAGGGGAGGAAGAGGAGGAGGAGAAGAAGAGATGGAGAAGAAGGCGAAGCAGATGACTGAAGAGGGGGAAAAGGAGGAAGAAGTAAAGAGAAGAAGGGAGGAGAAAAGGGAGGGCATAGGAGGAGGAGAAGCAAGAGATTGCACGCCGAATAATTACGGACGCAGACATGACAGACAGAGGAGGCAAGTAGGGCAGAGTAGAGGAACGGGGAAGGACTCAGGGGCAGGCGGCGACGCGAGCGATGCGCCTAGCTTGATTCGCCCTCACCATAGCCGCAGGATGAGTCAGCGTCTTCTCCGGTCCTATTCAATCAGGGGGCGTCAAGCTTCCGCGACCGCGATGGCGCAGAGAGGCTGCGGAAGAATGCTGACCGCGGTAGTCCACCGGCGGCCGCCGTCCCTGCCGAATGGTGCCTACCATCGCAGCGTCGTATGCGCCTAGCTCTGAGCAGCTTCTGCCCCCTAAGACGCCGGGGCGGCCGCGGAGGCCGACGCAGCCGCTCGGCGGATGACGAGCGGTGCGGCAGCCCATATCTACAGGTCCAGCCCCTCTGCTTCTGCGCCCGCGGCACTGGTCTTTCCCCTCTTGCTCCTCTTCCCTTTGCCCCCCCCCCTTCCCCCCCCCCCCCCCCAGACGGCAGCCCGGATCAGAGTTGGGGCTTGCTTTAGCCTCCTCCACCCGCCAACCTGGAGGACTCCGCTCATCGGAGGAGCCCCCTGGCATGGCTGGGGCTTGGAAGCAGCGTCCTCCAAACCCCAGCCAACCGGAAGACTCCCGATTGCGAGGATCCCCCTGGGCATGGCTGGGCTTGAAGGCAGCCGTCCTCCAAGCCCCACCAAGCCTGAGAGTCCGCGATCGAGGAGGAGCCCCCAGGCATGCTGTGCTTGGAAGCACCGCCCCAAGCCCCACCAGCCTGGACTCCCTGGGGGGGAGTCCCGGGGCGGGTCAAACCGGGGCGGACCGTGCGGAACCCGCCCCAATCGGGAAAGTCCCGCCCCAGCGGGATATGGGAAGCCTATGCAGAAATAATAATTTGATACCACCTTACTGACATGACTATATCCTGTAGAACTTGGGATGTGTAGTTTGGTGAAGTAACCATAGCTTCTCTGGAAGACAGGCTGAATGCCTCACCAAACTACAAATTCAGGATTCACAGATGAACCATGCGTTATTGCTTTATTTCTGCGTATTATATACTGGTCGCACAACAAGGGTGTTCTTTGCCTTCAAAACTGGGAATACTTTGTGACCGCCCAAAGCCCGGCAACAGCTGAGGACCGGCAATGCGAAGGAACTTCAAGCGGGGCAGGACGGGGGCCCCTAGAACCCGAGACCACAGGGGAAAGATGAAAGGGAGGCCTTTTGTGACCTCACCATCTCTCTGATGGGCTGTGAGCATGAAACAATGGCGGGTTACAACACCGCCACTTGGACGTCCTCAGGACGTCCCAGTTTAAAAAGGGGGCATCTCTCCGACACCCTCTCCTGTTACAAACTCGTCCGTAACAAATGGGCGCCCGTTCCACATGGCCGCCGCCTCCTGACCGTATAGGATCGTGTGTCCGCATGTCGCACACGCTAACGATGTCGCGAGTGTGCCATTGCCCCTCGTGGCTCATGAGCACGACCCGAAAGAAGCTCCATTTTGGAGCTTCTTTTTGCTCCGTAAGGGAGCCCGCAGTTTGGCTGCGCGGCCGCCTTGCTCGGAGCAAACAGCACGCCCAGGAGACAGCCGCAACGGCAGTTTTAACGCCTCATGACCTGTTTTAGCTTGCAAGGTCTATACAGGGAGAGAAAAGAGTGGCCGGTGAAACTCCTGCTTTGGACAGTACATAATTCCTCTTCATGCTGAATTCAAGAGTAAATTACATGCCACGTACAGATAAAAGCAGCTTTCGGAACAGGCTGAGTGAAGAAGTGCAGGGTGTATGCACAATGTGTATGCTTAACTCTTCCTTCACTTCTTTTTTCCTACTCAAAACCTTCGTCCTCCTCAACAACATCTCTTCCTGTGGAGTGGTTGCTTGTATGGGATAGGAAAGGCTTCACATTGTGATTTTTTTTATCTGGCTCAGTCTAATTGCAGAGGAAAGAAGAGTCAAAGCTACTGACCGAAGGATTTTTTTTCCTGATCTGTTTCCATCCAGGAGCCCTAGTGGCACAGTGATTAAATGCCAGTACTGCAGCCACTTCATCAAAAACCATAAGGTTGTGAGTTCAATCCTAGCCAGGGGCTCAGGGTCAACTCAGACTAGCATCCTTCTGAGGTCACTAAAATGAGTACCCAGCTTGTCTTGGGGGCAGTTAGCTTACAGTTACAAAGTGCTTCGAGACTGCTTAGTGCAATGATGCTGCTATTGCTATTGCTATCCATTTTTGTCCTACCTTCCCCACAATAAGGGACCCAGGGCAGGATACATATTTAGCAAAGCATTCATTAAAATAAAAAAACACTCCAACCACAAAGCCCACCATTAGAAGTTTATCACTTGACACTGTTGTACTGCAACTACACTGCATTAGTCCCATCTGAGAGTCAATTTGATATAGTAGCTTGAACACTGGGCTACAACTTTGAAGACCAGGGTTTGAATCACTGCTCTGCCATGGAAACCCACTGGGTAACCTTGGGGAAGTCACACACTCTCAGCCTCAGAGGATGGCAATGGCAAACCCACGCTGAAGAAAATTGCTAAGATACACCCATGATAGATTCTTTTGAGGATTACCATAAGTGGGAAACAAATTGAAGGTACACAAAAAAAACCACAAAAAAAACAGTCTTTGACTGGTGCTGTCCTGGGCTGCACCAGTTTTGTGTTATTTCTGTTATTTCCAAATTGAGTCTTTCCCCACCTGAAATAACCTGTTATAACCCTCTATCCTGTTATGGTTTAGTCCACTTTGGGCGTGACTGTCTCATTCTGCTTTGCTGTGATATTGGGAATACAGTGAATGTGATGTTTCATTGCCCCTTCCTTGGGTATACTCCAGGATCTCCAGCAGGGAAACTACAGATGGTATCTGGTGGTTAGGCTATATGGATACCAGGATTCCCAAGAGTTCTCAGGAGAACGTCTGTACATCTTCTGATCTTTGGCATGTCTTTTTACACTATTTTAATCTAAAAATAAATAAATATGGGGAGTAGTGCAGTAGTGTGATTCAAATCTAATCCTATTAAGAATTAATGCCCTGAGAAAACACAGGGTTCAGGAAAAGTTTGACAATTAAATAATCCATATTCCTCATCCAGATGGGGAGTAGGGATGTTTCCATAACAGCATCATTACATAATTGCTCAATTACAGTTTCCCTTTGTTTTGTTTTTGTTGTTGTTTTAAAAAACCTAACTATGGAGTAGGAGGCATAGTAAACAGGGTGGTGTAAATTGTATTGTTGCATTTCAACTGAAAAAAAGCAAACTCTTTGTAGAAACATAGTGATGGGGTGAAAGAGTGCTTTGCCATTCTACTACCTTTCTGAGTACAAGAGTAGCAGTTTTCAAATGGAATGATCTGAAACAACAACTGACTAGTGTGATAAACACTATTACAGGGATATGTTGAAGCAACACTGAAAGCCATCTCCACACTGCTCCAATGTCTTTTTAAAAGAATAATTCTAAGTCCCTCCTAAAAGTGACCACCAGTAGAAGAAATTCTCAAATTCACATAAAACTAGTCTAACCTATGGATGCAACTGGTAATTCATAATACAGTCAGCTTTCTGTAGCCACAGATTTTTTTTTTTTACCCATAGGTTCAATCATCCATTTCTTGTAAATATCCTTCCCCCGCAATCCCCCCCCCCAATAGACCTTGGTTTTGCAATTTTATACGAGGGATACTATTTTACTACCCCGTTATATGTAATGGGACTCAAGCTCCATGAATTTTGAAATTCATGAGGAGTCCTGGAAACAAACCTGAGCAGATACCAGAACTTAGAAAACTTATTTATCTGGACTACATGTCCCAGAACTCCTCAGAAAGCATAGCCAGTGACCATGCTGACTAAGGCTGCTGCCACACAGCAGAATTAATGCAGTCTGACACCAGTTTAACTGTCATGGCTCCATATGGAATTCTAGGATTTGTAGTTTGTTGTGGCACTATAGCTCTCTGACAGAAAAGGCTAAATATGTCCCTAAACTACAACCCCCCAAAATCCATAGCATTGAGCCATGGCAATTAAGGTGGTGTCAAGCTGCATTCATTCTGTAGTGTGGATGCATCCTAAGAGATTCTGGGAAGTACAATCCAAAAGATAACCTTTCCAAACTCTGCGTTCTACCACTTTGCAACCCAGAGGATTTTTTTTTTCTGGAGAGCCCAACACCACCGCTCCAAAATAGCTTGCCTAGAAGTCTCATCTGTCTCTATTCTGTTCCCATTTGCAACTCTTGAGTAAGAATATGTGCTTCCCACCCACGGCCATCCCTTTCCTTTAAGCAGGTACTGTGATGAACATCACCCTATCTTTTCTCATTACCTGCTAACTTCCAAACAGTACCATCAATGATATTATAACTGCTATATAAGATTGTAACTGTAGAATAGCTATATAGTAACTTAATAAGAGAACATGATAACTACAAGAGACCAGAATTCGAAGACATAGCTGTAATAGTCTGGAAAATGAGTATGCAAAGGGATCATGCAGCACCTTTGGGACTAACTGAAAGAAAGAAGCTGGTAGCATGAGCTTTCATAGACTTCAAGCAGGGACGTAGCCAGGGGGGGGGGATCTTGGGGTCCGGACTTTGTTCCCTCTCAATTTGTGGTCACTGCAAGGAGGCTCACTGTTCATTTAGACACATTTCCTGTAACACCCAAACCAGAAAGGAGCAAAACACCATCACTATTTCTCCTGTATGCTATTTTACCATCTCTGTGTGATGAACAAACCTGTGAAGGTTTAACAATCTAGCGTGAAAGATTTTATGCTTTTGGGATGACCATCAATGGATAGATTTGATATTGTATTTATTTGTTATTTGTTTTGAGATTTCTGGCCAACAAGGCTGCTCCTACAATGTATGTATAACATAACATAACATAACCTAGCCTAACCTAGCAACATAACTCAATACAGTATCATACATTTGGTATTGTCTAAGCTATATACTATATAATATAGTACTACATGATATTCCAACTACTATACAGCTACTATAACAAAGATCATCATTAGGTAAGCTTCTCCCCCACCTAAAAAAAGACATATTACCCCAGAGATGGTGGATTTGTGATGAAGGAAGTAATTGGGTAAGAAAAATGTTACCTGGAAACTTTTGGCATTCAGATTTTTCTGGCTCTCAGTGGCCACTTTCAGCCTGGAGTCCAATCCCTTCATCAGTGACTCAGTATTACGGACATATTGCAAATCCCGATAGGTCCGAAGATCCAGCACCTCCATGGACTGGGAGATGTTTTGCACCTGCTCAAGGGAAAAAGCACACAGAAATTAGACACACTGCTGCCCAAGGGATGGTTTGAATCTAGATCAACAGGGTCACAGTACAGTACTGAAGTTAGAGAGATACAGTGGGAGAATTCAGAACATTGGTCCTCTTGGAATTTACACTATTGCATGCTAGTGCTGCAAGAAAACCTTTTGATTTTTCAAAGGCATTTTAAACATATTTTTAAATCTCTGATGTTTGTTTTGGACTTTTTTGCCATTTTTAATGTGACTGGAATTCTAACTATATATGCTGTGATCATTTCCCCAATCCAAAGCCCTCTAGACATTTGGATTATAAACCTCATCACCTCTGTCCATTATGGCTGGACCAAATAGAAATTGTAGTACAAAAGGCACCAAGGTTGGGAAGGCTGTACTCGGTAGTAAACCTCATTAAAAGCATTGAGATACATGTGTTGCTGTAAATATGACTAAAATATAACTGTACGTTTATTTCCCTAATTTTACATACAATGCTGCTGGTTTGTAGCATGCCTTACAGAGCAAGATCCCTGCCCCAAGAAACTCACAGTCTAAAAACTGTCCAAGAGAAAGGAGATACACAAGACCAAACAGTAAAGCAATATGTTGTTGCAGCTGGTGCACACACTTAGAGTAAGGAATAATCTGTATTACATTAAGGCTGCCTTTATTCGATGCTGTATACTGCGCTATTATTATTTTCATCCTTCATTATTACTGTGTTCTGTAATGATGCCCTTTTTTGCAAAAGTCAAGACAGGCTTTTTTAAAGCAGACCAGTGAAAATACATGCATACACATGGGGTTCATAGGAACTCATGGAGAAGATAACCCCACCATAACCTCCCCCCACAACAATCTTCTGTCCTCCTCTGCATCACAATACATTCATTCTTCTCCCAGTGGGCAAGAAATCTTCAGGGAGGACACTGCAGTATTCTGTGACTCTGCAGCTATGAGACGTGGTGCTTGGCTTTTGCAGAGTTCATTTACCCAGCTCACTCTCCCACCTTGATAGATTCAGGATGGGAACTTGAGATAGTCTCTTTTATTTAATCACAACACCCAGCATCCTCCAGCTATCATAGGACATGACTGCGGGGATTCTGGAAACTGTAGGACACAAAAAGGTAATTTCATCCAAGTGATGGGTGAGCTTATTTTCCCCTCTGCACTCCTAAGAATTTTGTTAGTACAGAGGCTTACCTTGGGGGCAGGAAATGAGCATAGCACCAAGGTGCCTCCATCCATGGTAGGGACTGGAATGTTTTTCAGACTCTCCACATTGTGGGTTCAGAACTTAGGCTGTGTTTGCACTGCAGATATAATCCAGGTTGCCACCACTTTAACTGCCATAGCACAATGCTATGGAATCATGGGATTTGTAGTTTGTTGTGGCACTAGAGCTCTCTGGCAGAGAAGACTAAATGTCTCACAAAACTACAGTGCCCAAGATTCCATGGCATTTAGTCATGGCAGTTAAAGTGGTGGCAACCTGGATTATTCCTGCAGTGTAGGTGCAAAAGGGCAGAGATGGGGAGAATGTGCCACTTTGGACCTTGAACTCACTGTAGAGGCCTTACTCTGGGTGAGGTGGGGGTGGGGGGTGGGGGGTGGAGGAAAGGAAGCCATGCCCTGAATATGTCTGTCCTCATATACAGCAGTTGGGGTGTGTGCTTTACTTAGAGCACCAGCCATTTGGAGAAACTATTTGGCTATCTCTGCCTTTAAAAGAGACCACTTCACCACTGGATCATATTTTTCTGTCCTGCGAGTCCACAAGGCTGCATCTAAAATTGGACCGGGGAAAGTGTGACTTTCTAGATATGACTGGACTCCATTTCTCATCAGCTCTAGCTAGCAGAGTCAATTAGAAAAGCGAATGCGAATCATAGTTCAGCAAAATGTGGATTATAGTCCATCAAAAAGAGGCAGACCAAGAGAATGTGTGTACATGAAAGGTGAGATGATGAGGGCCCATCGAGCCATGTATTCCCAGACACACACCCCCTCGCTATCATTTTACAGACTGGGTGCTTGGTCCGGCAGATACACTGTGAAGTCTTTTCTGCTAAGAGCTGAATTGGAACCTGCAGTCTGCAGTACCAGCTGGAATTCAAGCTTCCATCCCCTGCTTTGCACCCATGAAATATGGATGATAATGTAATCAGACTGAGCTGAATGCTGATTAGACTCTGGCAGAAGAGAAGGGGGAAGAGGGAGCCACCTGCTTGTCTTTTAAAGGTGCTGGAACGATGAAAGCATCCCACTTTCAACAACGTGACTCTTTAAGGGAACATTTAATCCCATGCTAGGATCACAAAATCCTAGTAGCCACACTGGCATGCAAATATGCCTTATTGTTCAAACAACTCTACTGACAAGGAAATGGTAGCAATGGGGCTGCAGGATCAAACTAGACTAGAAGTGTGTGGTTGCCATCAAAAGCATCCAGTCTCCATCTTATTTCTCCTTTTGTGGCATCAAACATCACTTACATCTTGTTCTGATGTCACAAACAATCTGTCTTTCCCTGACTCCTTGCCCCACACCAGGGATATGGACATAATGAGATGGATCAGTTCTGCTACCAACCTAAGAAAGGCCCCCAGAACAGAATTGCAGCTCCCATCTTTCCTGATCATGGATGGAGTAAGTTGGCTAGGCATGCTGGGGACTGCAATCCAACATTTGGGGGATCACTTTTCATGCCTTTAGAAAGACTGTATATAATTAAGACTTTCTGAGTCAGGAATCTAAATGCTTGGTGGCTGTTCTTAATAGCAGTTAGCAGCAGTTTAGGGTGACATTAAGTTCCACAAGCTTCTGACATTATCTCCAATCAATGATCAGAGATACAAGATAAGAAAGTATTCATTGGCAGGGGAAATGCTGCATGGAACTGAGCTCTGCTTTGCAGCTGGTAAAATTGCTGTACCGATGCTTCTTCCTGACTACAAATGCCTAACATTGTTCCACATTCCTCAGTCTACTCTCTTGCTCTAGTCTGAGTGATCTAAACTCTTGGCAGCTTTGACAATGTCTGTTGGATAATGAGTTCATTCCAGGTTTCAATCCAATGGAGCTATCCAAAGTGCTGAATCCCACCCTCAATTCTAGACTAAACCCACAAACATCATCAGCTTCCACAAATCTCAGAGAAACAAAACGTTCTAAAAGTGATGACAAGAATGCAGAGCAAGAAGAGAAAGTCCCATCGCTTTCAAACAGAACTGAAGAGTGACCAGTTTTCTTTGGACTGGCACCAGGAAATCATCTCTAGCTGACCTTGGAGATGCTGACTGTATAGATTTGGCACTGAAAATATCTCCAAAATAAAGGAGTAATCTCTGTGGCCCATACTGACCTTCTGGCCAGTGTGGTGTGTCATCAATACACTTCCTTGAACCACTGACAAGTGTCTTTTTCTTTCTTTTCTTTCTTTTTTTTGGCATGCAACTTCAGAGCATGTCCAAGCTTTGCAGCTGCTTTGGTTAGGGAACCAGCCAAAAGTGCTGATTGTTCTGCCAAAGAGGCGAAGCCTTATAATGGCAAGGCAGATGAGACACCTTCCACTTGGAGGGCTGCCAAGGTATTTATGTTTTGTCAATTTAGTTTTTCATTACCAGAGGGTAATCTCATCAGTGGGTCTTTGCCAAAAATCCAAGGAAATTGGATCCTAAAACATGTTGCACTAATAGAGGCACCAGCTGTGTGCACGTAAGCTTCTGAATTCACTCCACACTTGTCAATGGACTCAATAGTTAGCTATCCCCATCCTCTGTATCAGGGGAGAACAACTTCTCCAGTCTGTTGGACTCACTAGAACTCCCCAACCACTTATAGGAATGGTCTAAACTTCTGTTAATATCCGCACTATCACCGCTATAGTTGTTATGGAAATTTGGTGGCTTTATACAGTATCAGAATGCTCTCCCCTCTACCATAGAAGAGAGGTGTGGAAGATGTAGCTTGCAAGCAACATGTGACTCCCAGCCCCTTTTCTGTAGCCCTTCAAGATCCCTAGGTTCCCCTAACTACCTCCTTTCCTGAACCAAGTTAGCCTTGAAGACTGGCAAGGTAGAATATCTCCTTTATGGGAAGAAAGTTAACTTCAAGAAAATGTAAGTTTGGAATTACTATTGCTGGGAGAGGTTGTCTGGAGTTCTGGAATAAGGTGTCACCTGTATGCGGATGATACTGTGTTAAACCAGTGCCTGACAGCTGTAATGGACTGGATGAAAGCAAGCAGATTGAAACTTAATCCAGAGAAGAGACAGGCCAGTGAAAAGACAGATCTGGGAATAGGTATTCATCCTGTGATGGGGTTGCACTGCTTCTGAAAACACAGGTTCACAGTGTGGGGATACTCCTGGATTCAGCTCTGAGTCTGGAGGCCCAGGTTTCAGCAGTGACCAGGAGTGCTTTTGCACAGTTAAAACTAGAGCACCAAATTTTCCCATTCTTGGAGAAGTCATATTTGGCCATGATACATGCCTTGGTTACATCCCGTTTGGATTACTGTAATGCGCTCTACATGGAGCTGCTTTTGAAAAATACTCAGAATCTTCAGCTGGCCCAAAGAGCTGCAGCCAGTTTGTTAACTGGAGCTGGCTGCAGGGAGCACACAACTCCCTTGTTGCAACAGCTCCATTGGCTGCTAGTCTGTTTCCAGGCACAATTCAAAGCCCTATATGGCTTGGGTTTAGTTATTTGAAGGATCTTATCTCCCTTTACAATCACGTTAGAACACCGAGATCATCAGGAGTGGTCCTTCCCTATGGCCCACTGCCCTCTCAAACTTGTTTGGTGGGAACAAGAGTGAGGGCCTCCTTGGTGGCTGCTCCGAGGCTCTAGAACTCCTTCCCTCCTTAGGGAGTCCAGGAGAGTCCTCTCCTTTCAACAGTTGGTAAAAACTTTGTGTCATCAGGCTTTTTCAGACTGATGAGGGTTGGGCTTTTAAATGCTGTGTAATTCAGATTTTAAGGTTTGCACAGTGGTATTTAATACATTTTAATTTTTAATTGTAATGTTCTTAACTTGTTAGAATTGTTTGTTTTTTAAACTTTGTATTTACATTTTAATGCTTTTGTACTGTTTTAAATTTGTTGTTAGTCACTTTAAGTCCCTATAGCGGCAGAAAGGGGAGGAAAATTATGTATCTGCCTAGTCATATTTTTGTTTTATATACTTTCTCTCTCCTTTTTCTTTTCTTTGTAATCACACAAAAGCCCAATATCAAAAAAGAGAGAAAGAAGAGAAGAAAAGGGCTGAGTTATTTTTTTATGACAGTACTGAATTTTTGTAGCATCATTGTGCCATAGTAACCCCTAGTGGCACAAAATGGCGGGGGGGGGGGCAGAGGCTGTGTGCTGCCCAAGCTATGGTCTATGATGATCAAAATTCAACCTGATATGCTCCAGATGGTTTGGATGACAATTTCCAAAATTTCTGACCATTGTCAATGTTGGTTGGGACCAATGGAAACTGAAGTCCCTGGAAGGTACTAAGTGTGGGAGGCCTGCTGTAATTCCATACCTTCAGCTGGTACAAGTTAAAGAAGATGACTACATTTCTTGGATCCCCAAATAATCCAGGTCCGTATTCCTCACAAGCATCCTTTTTTCTCTCATCTCATCACATGCTGCAGCACAATGTCCATAGCCCCAGGTTAAGAGTTACTGCGTGAAGATATTTGCAAATGCAATTTGCTTGCTCAATGGCTCACCTGGCACGTCATCCAACTGTACCACTTCCAGCTGAATAAACAGGAGACTTAGTTGCGGCAGACAAAGCATAGACTGCCACTTCTGAGTGGTGCACCTAGGAGGCCTGGCATCCACTTCATGCACAGTTTTGTCAAAACAGTTGTGAGTTAAGAGATATACTCCAGCAATGGCCTTAACCCTCTAAAACTCCAATCCTACATATGATTAACTGGGAGAAAATGCTAATGAATGCAGTGGATTTACCTCATTGTAGAAACATATAGGCTTGAACCATTATTCTTGTAAAGACACTTTACCTATCTTGTATTGCACTCAATATTTCTCAGTTAAGTCATAGTTCTCTTTTTCCATAACTTGAAAATGTAGTTTTGTTGGACTACAGTTGCCAGAATCCACATCCATCCCATGGCCAAGCTATCTTGGGAGGGATTCTGGGAGCTGCAGTCCAAAAAGTAACGTTTTGATGCTCAAGTTTGTAAAATATGACACTTTTTAATGAAAATATAAAATACAGCAAAGGTACACTTTTTACAAAGATACCAAGATGAAGCCCGAGTCTTTAATTCCATACTGTACATGTATTTTCCTCCATGACAGATGTAACAAAATGAGAGCGCTAAAGCTCTAGCCTAAGTTTCTGCTTCAGTTTCTTTCTCTACAAGAAAATTCCATAATTGCAAGCCATGAAGATTCTCATACATCCGTCACCTGCTATCTGTAAAATGAAACCTGGGTCTCTTAATTGCACCCCCCCCCCCTTAACTCCCATGGTATCTATAAGACAGTTTATTTAGCCTCTTTTAACTCAGCATTGCACAGAAATATTAACACTAGCTCTCCTTAACTGCTGCATCAACATAAAAGGGCTATCATGTTTTAAAATGAGATTTCAAGAAGGCTGGGGTCATTTAGTCCTCAGTATTGTGAATGTGCAATATTCTATTTACTGGCTCCAATGCTATTTTTATGAAACCCTTAAATTACAATCTCTCTCTCTCTCTCTCTCTCTCTCTCTCTCACACACACACACACACACACACAGAGAGAGAGAATGAGAGAGAATGAGAGTGTGTTCCTAGTTATGCTAAAAATATAGGACATTTTGGAGTTCCTCTTGGACAGAAGGCTGACATGCCAGGCATGTCTGGGAAAAGGAGGATATCTGGTCACGCTGATCAGAGCGGACAACAAAATGGCATCAAATAGTGGTTGTGAGAGAAGGAAGGTGGAAAGATAAGAGAGCTGAAACTGTAGAAGACAGGGGCTGCGAGTCATTTCTCACTGTACAATTATAGCACTATGATTCCATGTTAACTGCCATGGTTCCATCCTGTGAATCCTGGGATTCATAGTTTAGTCAGCAGCACTATAGGAGCTGTCTGGCTGAATCTAAAGGGCCCTCCCCTAAACTGCCAATCCCAGGATTCCATAGGATGTTCTCATGGCAACAGAAGCAAAATCATAGCCTTATAATTATGCTGTGGAGGAATGCTGGGGATTGGTGGTGATTATAGCAGTGTAAATAAGTGAACACATATCAGTTTGGAAATATACAAACTGCACATCTGAGAATGAGAAGATTGGTAGAAAAAATAATTCACATTCTCAGCCAGACAGACTATCTTGATACATAGTCAAGGTTTCTGTATTTTTTGTTAAAATACTTCTGAGCAAACCAACGGTTGGGTGCCTTTATGAAGCTAAGTACACACATACACACAAACTCAGAGTAACCAGAGATTAGGCTAATGGATCAAAATGACACAAACAACCCATCTGATTCTCTAATTTTACTTTTAAAAAAGTCTGTAGAACAAGGCAACAGTTACTATATTTACTCAGCAATGCAATTTGCACAATTCATGCTAAAAGCCTTCTCACAAATGAAGAACTCTCTTGAGGCCAATAGAAAATATCTCACTGGTCTTCCGGATGAGGAGAACAATGTTGACAAACATGCCAAGTAAAGATTTACACTCCATCAATGGCCTTTTCTTCCCTTTCTGTTACTCTTTTGCATTTTTAGAATGGATCCATGTCATCTCGAGGCCCTGTGAAAACCCAAACACCTGTATGCACATGCACACAGGTTTTAGAAGGAATCTTTAAGCAGGAGCAGCTGAAGTCAAACTGCCCCCCCCCCCAAAAAAAAAGGGTAATTCAACAGAACAGGTTTCATTAATGTAGTTGATGGGGAAGCAAAACAAGAATGAACAGCTGGGAGATGAACCTGGACAGATTCCAAGTCAAGATATGACACAGATGAACTACTAGGGATTATGATTAACCACTAGTGTAGGTTGCCAAGAAAGGTGTGGATGCTCCATCCCTTCCCACCTCCCAACACAAGATGAAATATCCCTTAAAAAAAACAAACCCCAAGATGGGGAGATCAATTCAGACACCTCAGTTGTGAGAAGAAACAGTGACAATACCTGTTGTGACAATAAAGGAGGAGAGGAATCATGCATGCCCATCTTGAGCTCATTAAAGGGAAAGTAGAATATAAACCTAACCAAACAAAAATAATTCATACATCGCCTTGAGGTTCAACGTAAGCGTAGAAGACTGAGTGGCTTATGCTAAGCCTGAGTGCTCTTTCTGACTTCCTTTAGCAAAGCCTCATGATGGTTCTGCCCTGGAGATGTTTCATGATGTTCTGCCACCTGACAGACCAGCAAATGCTGCCCTGGCCCAATTGCCATGTCTTGTTTCACCCACCTTCTCCTCCTTCTTGCCAGGTTCATGCGATTCATCAAACCACCCTGCTAGGCATTGTGATGGCCAGGTGAGAAGGCTTTCAGAACAAAATCGCCACTATTCGGTGTGCTACAGCAGCAAAACTCTTAAGAGATCATGGACTCCATCTGCACTACAGAAATAATGCAGTTTGACATGACTTCACCAGCCATGGTTAAATGCTATGGGATTCTGAGATTTGTAGTTTTGTGTGATATTTAGCTTTCTCTGTTAAAGAGCTCTAGTGCCCCACCAAACTACAAATACCAGGATTCTACAGCACTGAGCCATGGCAGTTAAAGTGGTGTCAAATTGCATTATTTCTGCAGTGCAGACGCAGCCCAAGCCACAGCTCCTAGTTCCTCTGCAGCCACCAGACATGCTAGCTCCATCCCTGGCACAGGCTGCAAATGGCTGCATATAGGGTGGCATAAATGGTGGAATGAAGGGCTGGAGTAACAGCAGGCTGGCCTAAGTAGACTAAAACTAGTTGTAAATGGGCACAATGCGAGTGTATGTTTCTGCTGGTATCTCCCATCTCTCCTCATCATCAACCTGAGTCAGAAAGCCTGTTTGGATCTGAAGTGGTTGGAAATGCAGGTCGGAAAAGTTACTCTTTTTTTAAAAATATATATATTAAAGTTTATTATTAAAACAAACAAATATCAAACATTTAACATACATATTTCCATTGACATCTTATAAGTAAAGAACATAAAAGCATGTAATAAATGTCCCATTCTCAACATCATTACTTCAAATATCTCACATATTATTTTATATTAAACCCTACCAAGATATTAATTTAATTGTTAGCCATCCTCATCATCTCTTATTGTTTCCCTAATTTTTTTGTTTCTTATATACCATCTTTCCTACTAATCATTTCATTTTAATTATTTTCCAATCAATTTCTATACTTCCTTTTCTTTTTCTCATTTCCTACTTCCCACCCTTCTATTGTAAGTCTGAGGGCAAGGAACTGTCTGATTAAAAATAATATTGTAAGCCGCCCTGAGAGCCATTAGGGCTGAAGGGCAGGATATAAATACCTAAATAAATAAATAAATAACCTTTCCTTCTTTTCTCTTTACTAACCCATTCTTTTCTTCTCTTTTTTCCATCCCTCCATTCTCTCCCCCCCTCTCATCTCCTTCTCTTCCTCCATCCACCTGCCTTCCGACCTTCTCTTCCCTCCTTTCGCCTGGAAAAGTTACTCATTTGGACTACAACACCCATGTTCTGGGCATTGTAGTCCAAAAAGCAACTTCTCCAAGCTCTGTTTGAGAACTTCCAGAAAACAGTTTCACCTGTTATCATATGTTGGTTGGTCCTAATAAAGATAATGCCCACTATGGATTTTGACTTGTTGTTCTCATTGACCAATGCAGCTATCTTTACTTTTTAAATACCACAACCAAACTCACCCAGGTTCTGGCATTCTCAGACGGCTGTGTGAAGCCACTTCTAATTCAGTTCAGGGGGCACGATCTTCATCAATTGCTAGTGATAAGTTCAGCTGCTCTGCATTACTGAGGCAGCTAGCTGAAATTATCATAATGTGAATTATATGGTAGCGGAAATTGATCTGAACTCTAGCTTTATAGCTGCCGAACATTTTACGGGCTTCATGCAGAGCCAGCTGCAGTGGCTGTGTAACAGCTCTTCCTCGCATCCTCCTCCTGCATCATGTAGATGTGACTCATGTCTATGTGGTATGTTTCTGGGAGCCTTACAATGGCCATTGGCCAGTTCCACCATATGTGTTCTCTCCATAAGGCTTGCATCTGACAACCCATGCAACAGAGACTTGTTTGCTCATTATTTGGTTTAAAATGTTCCTATAGTGCCCTTCTATTCATAATTTCAAGAGTAATTTAACAATAACACAGGCCTCTGTTGATTTTCCTCCCAGCATTGTAGCAGTTTTAACGTATCTGGGGGTGCTGACTTTGTAAAGCACAATATAAATGTCATGCCACACACAGTTCTTTCATCAATTTGTTTTTTTAAAAAATCAATTCAGTGGTTGCTCAGCTTTTATTAAGTTCAAATGCGGCTCTTCAGTGCTTTTGAATTGATTTTTGTATTTCAAACTTATTTTGAAAGTCTATTAAAAGATTTTCACCTCTTTCTTCCTCTTTTCGGGATAATTCTTTGCAGGATGAGGCCAATCAGTTACAAATTACAAAACAGAAATGTCAAAGCAAGTTGTAAAAAAAACCTGTACATGTGGTCATCTCAGGTCATCTTTGGATTTTGAATGCCAAACTCCTATAAACCAGCAAATATTTTAATGAATTTTAAAGAAGTTTTTATGATTCTCAGTTTTGCAGGCCTGTGTAATTAATATAATATAATTACATATTATACATGTATATTTTATGTAGATGTTATATGTATGACTGTGTGCATGCAGTTGTGTGTACACACAGACATCTGCATGTGTGCAAGCATGTTCACATACTCTCATTCCCTTGTTACAGAATGTGCATTTTCTCTCAAGTAAATATGAATTTGTGCTTATAAACTTTAGAAGTAAAGGGGGGGGGGGAGGAAAAAGCATTAAGGGGTGGATGGGAAAGGATGTGGGTGTAGCCTCAGGGAGTAGCACATGTAGCACCCAGATCTTGGGTAATTGCTCATCCTTGCTATAAAGTGATGTTGAAATGGGAAGATGAACAAGACATGCCACCTTTCAGTTTGATTTTTTATTGTCTAACATGGCCCATAACTAGCTATTGGGTTACTTCTGTTGTGGTGGTGCAGTGCTAAGATGCACTGCATGGCTTTCATTTCCATGTGGTTTTACTTTTTTCCTCCGTCTGTTGTCAAGGGTGGTGCCTTGTTAGGATTTTACAATGCACTCATCCATAATATGAATGTGAAATTTACACTAGGAAGAACATACATTCGGCATAAGCTGTAATCCTGTTCAATCTTTCCTATGAACAAGTCCCAGTGAATGTAATGGTACCTACACGTGCATAGACCCTTACAAAATTCCCTGTAGATCTTCTTTTCAATTGCCTAGCCTACATGGACCACAGATGGCATTTTTTAGACACAGAACATAGTCAGAAAGGAATGTGATCAGCAAGTGCATTATAGCAAAGCAGATCTTGGTGGAGGTTGTGCCTGAATGAGATTGCTGATGTACATCTTTGTGACTGCCGTGAGGGAAGAAATGCAGGCTATAACTGAAAAATGAAGACATGGAAATGTTACAACTCCCAGTGGTCATTCTAACTGGGGGATCCTGGGAGATGTAGTCCAACCCCCCCCCCCCTCCAGCTTTGTATAAATATGGGTTGGAATTCATGATTGCAGTTGTGAGGTATAACTGATTTGTGTTCATGATCCCTACATATTCAATAGTTGGGATCGTAAAATGTTCCCCCAATCCAGATTTACCAGGCAGCACTCACTGAGAGCAATGGGGCCTGTTCACCTGTGAATCTGGGCAACCAACCCCGATTTAAGAGCAATTCCAGTGTGAGGAGGGACTGAGATAGAAGTCCTGCTTGTGACTGTTGCACCTGAGTTTGCTGGCAGGAGGGTGTCTGGAAGCATCAAGCTGCTACATCTCACTCAATAAGAGAACAGACCTCCATCACTCAGAAGTTGCTGTCCAAGTCAGGATTGAGTGGGTTCCATCAGGAAATATTACTTAGTTACATATAGTTAACTTAGTAGCTGGTCTAGAATCTTGGCTGTCATAGGGAAATAAAAGATGGCTGTGGTATCACATGGGTGAAAGTATGCTTAGAAGAGCATCTTACACCTGTATATGGTTTCCACACCAATCCTAGTCATAGCAACCCCTTTTCTCTCTCTGGCTCTCTCTTGGTCCTCTCTGACCATTTTGTTTCTGAGCCAATGATTGAGGTCTTTGCTTCCTCTTTGGTGCTTGGCTACCCAGCAGCCTTTGCAACTTAACACCAATTATTCTATCACACTCTTTTCTTTCCATGCCATTCCACCTCTCTCTGCTGTTTTCTGGGGCTGCAAAGCATATTTAGGACAATTATGTAAATGCTGCTGAGAACAGGCTTCCCTCAGCACATTTTGAATTCAAAATAACGACTTTTGCTCCACTCACGTCTGCCGCTCCTTGCTTTATTCCATTCCCCAGCTCTCCCCCCATCCCAAATCACTGAAGTGCCCCTCTCTTTTCCCACACAGAGGTGATTTCCCTCTTCAGTTCTGTTCAGCACAGGCGGTAAAGTTATTTTATTTGGGGTCTTAAAGAGATGCAATTGCGAACCATGTTTGTTCCATGGTTATTTATTTATTAACATTGCCCTTGTTGGTACTTTATAGCCATGAATGTGGCCTCTGAAGGGAGCTGTTTAAGAGGCAATTTGCTCCACAATTTAATAAAAGTTTAATCGGTTTCCAACCTGCACTGCCCTTTGTGTGTGTGTGCGCGAGTGTGTGTGTGTCCAAAAAGCCAAGGGGAACAGACAAGAAGAACAGCTTGCCTGTGAACCCCTCCTGTGAGATAGGCAGGGAAATAGACAGTCATTAAAACATATGTAAAAACGCACAAAGTAGGAGAATTCTCAGGTTTGAAAGTCACCTCAAAACAGAGCTTGAGAAAGCTACTATTTTTGGACACTAGCTTCCAGAATTCCCCAGCCACCAACCTATGCTGACAAGGGAATTCTGAGAGTTCTCACACACAAAAGTAACTGACAAGTTCTGCCTTGAAATCAATGGCAGAGATAGGGAAAGGGCTTAGCTGAGAGGTGGGCAATCTCACAGTCCAAAACATTTGGACAGTAGAAATCTTGTCAGCTCCAGCTAGCACAGGGGTAGGCAACCTTTTTGAGCCGGGGGCCGGGTTTCTGTCCCTCAGGCGACTGGGGGGCCGAAGCCGGGGGTGGAGGTTCCACCCTCTGGGGGTGGAGCCACATGCCGGGGGTGGAGCTTCCAACCTCTGGGGGCCAGGCCTCCTCCTCTTTGCCAGCCCCTGACGGGGCCCCAGGCCCCGTCAGAGGCCAGCAAAAAAGCCGGCGGGGACCGCCAGTGCTGGAGGCCTCCTCCTCTTTGCCGGCCCCTGACAGGGCCCCAGGGCCCGTCAGAGCCCGGCAAAAAAGCCGGTGGGGGCTGCCAGCACTGGAGGCCCCCTCCTCTTTTCTGGCCCTTTTGCCGTCGCTGGGGCCCCCCAAGAGGGCTTTGGTGGCGGCAGCGGGCCTCTGGGAGGCCCTTTTGCCGTTGCCAGGGCCCTCTTGGAGGGGCACCAGAGGAATGCCACAACGGCCTCCCAGAGGCCCCCTGCGCTGCGGAGCCCTCTTGGAGGGCCTCGGCGATGGCAAACGGCCTCCCAGAGAACCCTGCCGCCGCTGGGGCCCTCCTGGAAGGCGCCAGCAACCAGCCTCCCAGAGGCCCGCTGCCCCCATCGGAGCCTCCTCGAGGCCCCCAGCGATGGCATTGGCCCTCCTGGAGGCCCCCGGCGACGCATGGGGCCTCCCAGAGGCCCGCTGCTGCCGTCGGAGCCCTGTTCAAGGGTCTGGCAGCCGCAGCGGGCCTCCTAGAGGCTGCCGCCAATGGCGGCGAAGTCTCACATGACCTTTTCTGTGGTCACGCGAGACTTTGCCTCTAGGCCGCCGCCATTTCCCCCCCCAAAATGGCAGCGAAGTCTCGTGCGAACCTTGGGGAAAGTCGCGCGAGACTTCGCCTCCATTTTGGGGGGGAAATGGCAGCGGCCGGAGCGGCAAAAAGCCGCAATCGATGGCGGCGGCAGTGGCAGCCAGGGGCTGGCCGAAAGGCCTCCGTGGGCCACATCTGGCCCGCGGGCCGGAGGTTGCCGACCCCTGAGCTAGCATGACAAGTGGTGAAGGATAATAGGAGTCTGAACACCAAACATCTGGAGGACATCAGTTGACCTACTCATGGCCTAGTTTCTGTGTTGAGTCCCTTGTACAGATACTAACTAGAGTTTTACTTTAGCTTTCTGAATGCTAGGATTCAAATCAAGAATGTGCTGAGTAACCAGAAGCACAGTGGGTACCAAACTTGGGTCCCTAAATGTTTTTTAGATATCTAGCTCCTAGAAGTCTCAGCCAATGTGACAAACAGACAGGGATTCCGGGAGCCCAGCAACTGTCGGAGTCCCCAGTTTAGCCACTGCTATGTCGGAGGATCACCACACAGACAGAGATAAGTGCATCCTTTTTAAATAACTACAGAGTGCCCCCAATTTGCATCCAGTATTTGTAGAACAGGCCTTCAAAGGTCACAGAAGTTGTGTCAAGGATATTAAATATAGCAAGTTTTTCAAAAGCAGTGTCATGGCCTATCCAGCAAAGTTCTCCTTGAATGAAGAAAGGAAAAGAAGTGCCAAGATAGGTCCAGTTAGAGCTGGTGCAGGCTGGTAATCCTGTTGTGGTATGGGCAGAGGCAGAGTCTGGTCCATCTCAGGCAGCAGCTGTTGAAGTTGAACAGACAGAGGCATTTCAAGCTGTCAAGCAATATAAATGAAAGTGCAGGGAGCAAAGTGCCAGACAATGTCCTGCTCCACTTTAATATGGGGCATTGAGGCCCCATTCACACTCACGTTATTGTGCCTGGTAGATCCAGGGAGATTTGATGATGCAATACTGTATTTAAACCCAATAAAAGTTCCCACTGTGTTTACCCCAATTGAATCTCTCCATGGTAGTTTAACCCTGTTTAGAGTTCACATTGCCATTTGTATCGGTTTAAAATGGACCCACCATTTCTACCATTTTTTAAAATTACCAACCACATGATGCACACCTACATTACACTGTTAGGGGGGACCCCCCCCCTCCAGTTGTCAACCACTGAGGATGGCGAGCAACTCTGGGCTCATTCACACAAGTGGGCAAGAAGAGGCCAGACAGGGCAAGGCAAGACAAGGCAAGGCGGGCATCAGGGCAGGCAAGTAGTTCTGATCACTCAGTGGGGTTCCATGGCCAAGCTGTGAATCCAACCCTGGTCCCCAAAGTTCCAATAGTCAAACCACTTCTCCATCTCTCTCTTCTTCTAAGGAGGAATTAAGATAGATGGAAGGAATATCAACAATCTAAGATATGCCGATTATACCATACTACTAGCGGAAAACATCACAGACTTGGGACAATTATTAAGGAAGGTGAAAGAAGAAAGTGCAAAGGCAGGCTTACTGTGGAACATAAAGAAAACGAAAATAATGATCATGGAGGAGCTACATAAATTAAACCGAGACATTGAGAAAATTTAAATAATAAGGGTTCCCATACAAACATTGGCCAGAATGGAGATTGCAGTCAAGAAATCAGAAAAAGATTAGGAATGGGAAGGGAAGCCATGAAAGAACTAGTTAGGATCCTACAGTGTAAAGGCATATAATGGAACACAAAAATTAGAATTGTCTAAGCCACTGTATTTCCCAGCACTGTGTACAGATGTGAGAGCTGGACCATGAAGAAATCCGACAGAAAGAAAATAAACTCATTTGAGATGTTGTGTTGCAGGAGAATGCTGAGGATACTGTAGACAGTCAAAAAAACAAACAAACTTGAACAAATTAAACCTGAATTCTCCCTGGAAGACAAAAAGATCAAACTGAGGTTGTACTTTGGCCACATCTTTAGAAGGCATGACTCTCTAGAAAAAGTGATAATGCTAGGACAGGTGGAAGGCAATAGAAAGAGAGAATGACAGCATGTCAGATAGATGGATTCAATCAGAGAGGCCACAGCTCTGAATCTACATGACTTAAGCAGAGCAATGGAGGATAGAGGGGTCTGGAGATGTCCCATTCACAGGGTTGTCATGAGTTGGGCTGACTCAAGGACAATTAAAATAAACAGCAACAACAACAAAAAACCCAACAACAACTGATGAATGCTGGCTATAAATTATCTCAGTCCGGGACATTCTGTTGTTTCAGACAACAGCTCCAAACTTTGAGTGTAACTCTATTGGATAGCTTTGGCCTTGTGGATCTCTGATCTTTGGCACATACTCTTGGACTAATCTTTGTGGCAGCACCTTTCTCAGTTTTAGACTTTACTTAGGACACCTGTTTCTCTTTGAACCTTAGTCTCCCTGGACTATGCTTCTGTTTCCTGTTGTAACCCTGTGAAAGCCCTGGAACAGACCTGGTTTCCCACTGCCAGTTTTGTTGGATCATCTTACCTCATGTGACATTGAAACCCTCTGGAAATGTGTGGGCCTCAAGTCCTTGTAGCTTTACAGGGTTCTTTTATGTATATACAAATCTCACACCCTAAGGTGGGCCTAGACTTGAAGAAGGTCCTTTTTTGTCCTGTAACTTCCTGAATCACTAAATCAGTATGGACAAAAGTTGGGGGATTGTGCAAGCTGTAGTACAAAAAGGGACTATCCAGCCTCCCAAGCTCTGGACTGATCTCTATCTTTCCTTGTATCACTTCTTCCACTCATCTAACTTTACCACTATCCATGAGAGCACCAAATCAATTAGGGGATGTAGTAAAGTCTGTGTGGCATACAGAGCTCTGTCTTTTAGAGACAAGAAAGTCCAGAAGGATCAGGAGGAACAGCTAGTGAGGGGTACTCAGGAAGAATGGCTGCTTTCCAGTATCTTCCACCAGCAGTGGTTGCCTCATGCTTCCTAATGGTAGGGCTGACAATACAGCTGTGGAACAAGTTTCTGGTATGATCTGATGCTCTGTTGCTTGGGTACAATAGCATTGGGCCCTTCTATGATTGTAGTGCTGATCCCGCTGTGAGGCAAATTAGGGAAACTAGCTTGGGGCAACATGATTATAAGGTAGGAGAAGGCAATTAAGTGTAATTTCTTTTTGCTTTTAGTGTATGCTTTGCATTATGCTATATGAAAACATAATGATTTGGTACCATAAAAGTAGTTTTCAAGTAAAGGCAAGGGAGTACAAAGTGTAAACAAACAACCTTAATAGCATCTTTGTCCCTCCAGCATTTACATGCAAGAGGCCATTCTGAAGAGGAAAAGTTAAACAGTAAAGGAGCAGGGAGGTTGGATGAGACAACTTGGGGATGTGACATTTTGGGACCCCCAGCTCCCAGAATCCCACAGCCATGGCCAGTGCCCAGGGATTCTGGGAGCTGTAGTTCAAAAACATACTTCTCCAAGCTCTCAATAAAGTCCTATTTGTATTTTCTACCTCATGCATCCCAGTGGCCTGGGACAGTCATAGGGGGGAATTCTCTGTGCATAAAAACAAGGGTGGAGGACTCAAGGACAACAGACATGACTCACTAGCAGCACTGAATATAATTATACCTAAAGGCACCAATGATTCCTGGCACATCCATCTTTACTATGCCTGTAATCACCAGGAGCTCAGGCTGAGCTGTCTGGTTTACAGATCTCTGTGGAGAGCAGCATCCTCCTGCCCATTTCTCTTCCTTCTCAGCTATTTCAATCCCAGCCAAGGTCAGGCAGTAACTCTCCATGTGTCACCTGAGCCCTACAGGTGCTCAAGGGAAGATCTATAGCCATGTCCCTCTGCTTCATTTGCAGGCAAGGTGCTTTCCCCACCAGTCTCTGTCAGTACGATTTTTTTTAATGTCATAGGGGTGGGTGGGGGACATGCGAAAAGATTTCTCTTGGGCTGCACACAGATGTTTCTGAACTAAAAGTGGTGACTGGTGGCTTCCATGTCAGTATAACACTGCATCCATTTTTAGTCTTACAGAGGCGGGATACAAACCGCCGCTTTGCGGCGCTTCCCCGCCGCCGCCATTTGCTCCGTGCGGGAGCTGCAGCAGCCAAACCGCGCGACTCCCGCGCGGAGCAAAAAAGAAGCTCCATTTCGGAGCTTCTTTCTGCGGCGCATCTATGACGTCGCGAGGCGCGCAGGCGCCTTCGCGACGTCATAAGCGCCGCGACACGTCTGGACGCTATGCGTCCAGTACGTAAAGATGGCGGCGCCCATGTGGAAGGGGCGCCGCCATCTTGTACATACTGTATACGTACTAGGGTTAGGGGGGTGCGGAAGCACCGCCCCTTCCTAACCCTAGTACGTATACAGTACGTACTATATGGCGGTGTGTATCCCGCCAGAGAGATTTAAAAGTACTGTCCAAGGTACAAAACTCTCTCCCCCCCCTCAATTGTTTGGAGCACATTCACTACACTAATGACATGTACACTACCAGACATCATCATACATTGGCTATTTAAAGACCATTACAATTGTAGCAGAACCTGGGTTCATGAGATGGAAACACTGGGACTCTTTGATTGGCAGGGACAATGATCTCATATCCTCAGTTATGTATTCAGGTCATTTACTCTAAGCCTTAAGTCAAGCTTCAAGTCCTCACAACATACTGTCAAGACAAGTTGCAAACCGAATCTCAAGTTTGGGAGCCGACTTTTATTAAAAAGGGGGGGGGGACAGCAAATATGTTAGGTAATGGGCTTGAGGCAGGGGTCAAGGTCTGCATGGCACTCTGCCCCTGCTGCACTTTAGAGGAGACTTTTAAAGCTTTTCAAAAGTTTTAAAAGGATCTTTCCTCCTTTAGCCCATTGTCTAACACATTTGCTGTTTCTCCCCCCAAAATATGCTCTGCACTCTGGGGTCTTGCCTGCTACTCAAAGTGAATAATGCTAGGAAGTCAGCCACTCAGAATATACAAATCACAAGGCAAGTTGACTCAGTGCATCATTCATTATTGAGTAGAGTCCAAGTCAAGTCACTGAAGTGAAGGGTGGTGGTGATGGTGTGATGTGTGATGTGTGTGTGTGTGTGTGTGTGTGTGTGTGTAAAGCCTTGATCAAGATGCCATAGTCTGCATGCTGTCATAGGCCACAAAGGCCATCCAGTATAACTACCTTGTCATGCAAGAATAAATGTAGTGGCCAAGAAGGGTCTCCAGATTCTCAAACTGGGCTCATTGGGTATTAGGCTTCACCCTGAATGCCTCCTAGATTTGCTGGGAGCAGGAAAGAGCAATAAAAAAACCCAAAAAACTAAAAGGTAATAAACTTTGATTCTCTGGCCAGTGTATATTTTCAAAATGGAGAATCAAAATATCTTGAATTTATTATGGGGATTCTGAGATTTATAGTCTAAAAGGTGACCTTTTCCAAGCTTTGATCTGTCTTAATTCAGTGACATCACTAGTCTACTGAGCCACACATGCTGCAAAATTAGAAAGCCCAATGTTGTGGCACAACACTGTGTCACAACAATACTTTTGCTCATAAATTCAAGACCTCTATGTGCCACATACAAAAAACACTTCCTGTAGTACAAGATTGCTCCCCAAGGAATTAATGTAGCTCTCTGGATGAATTTTGGTTTTGTACAAGCAGGCATTCACTTATGCATGGGGATTTCCCTTCTGTATTTGTTCCTGAATCCTCTTTTCTTTTCTTTTCTTTTCTTTTCTTTTTTTATCACTCCCCTTGAATGGTGAATTCAACTGGTGAGTGGTGACAGGGTTTTATCCAGATGGGGTCACCAAGAAACAAGAGGAGAATATCAGCATTTTAAGGGAATCCCAAGTACAAGAAAGGGAAGAAGGAATGCTAAGAGGATACTCAACAGCCCAAGGAGTACTGAGTATGATCGATGAATAAACAAAGCTACATTTTTGGTGAGTCTGTATGTTTTGTAGGAGGGAGAAAAAACACAAATAGGGGGAGCCGCAGCGGACAAACTGTGTGGCTCTGTCACAGAGCAAAAAGAACCCGCAACAAGTGGGTTTTTCTTGTGGTGCCTTTGTGACGGCGCAAGGTGCCAATGGTGCACTTGCGGCATCACAAAAGCGCTGGGATGTGCAGACGCTATGCATCCGTCTTGTCAAAATGGTGGCACCCGTATGTACAGGGTGCCACCATTTTGACGCCCTCATCATATGTGAGGGGCGAGTCGCATCTGGAAGTGCTGCCCCTCACATGTAACGATGGCACCCTGTAGGGCCCATCTGTACAGCGCCAAAGTTATCCAAGATGCTGAATTCTACTTTGGGGGATAGGTGTCAGCACCTTGGAGAGCTCTTGACAAAAACCTTGAACAGGCTGATGACAATATTGCACTACTTTGTTATTGCACTATTCTTCCTCTTTAACTCCTATGGCTGCCTCCTGTGAAATCCTGTAATTTGCAGTTTAAAGAAGGACCTTTAGAATTCTTAACCAAAGAGCTGTTAGTCCTCATTAAACTACAAACCTCTGAATTCCACAGGAATCAGCCATAGCAGTTAAAGCGGAATCATAGCACTATAACAATGTAGCGTGTGATGTGGCCTGACTGCCTTGCTGACAAGGGAACCATCAACTGCCATGGAAAACTGCTACAGCTTTACAGGTCAATATGAAATACAGAGTATCGGCAAAATATTTTCCTTTCATCCTTCCCCATCCCCATTCTAAATGAAAAGAGTTGGCAATTTGTCCACTTTTCTGATGAGCCACCTGCTATACTATCAAATTATGTATGCCCATAGGAAGATAGAATCTTTTCTCAATATTCTACTGTGGCATGTTGGGATAGGATGATAAGAGGAAAAGGCTGGATGTAGGCCAGGAGCGAACAAATCACAAGGAAGAATTATGCCACAGGGAAGTAAGGCAGGGCTGGGGGTGGGAGAGAGACTGAGAAATCAGATCTACAATATTGACATTCAGCACATAGCACATGAAAAACAGCAGATGGAAAACAGTCAATCTTTCAAAGGAGAAGTAGATGCAGAGGAGGAAGAAATCCCCCCCACACATTTTTTTTAAATTGATGAACCAACACATGTGGTTGGAGAGAAGGAAAAGAAACAAGGAATGGATTCATAGGGGAATGGAATGAGCTCATTATTCACTGATATCTTAGCTCTGGACAGAACATTTCTCCAGATACGCTGCTTCTCCCCGATTATGTGAAATGATGTATGACATATCAGAGACATCTCTCTCCATTATGATTTATTGTTCTTTTGGCGTTTCATGACACTCTCATGAATTATTCGGTTGGTGTGCCTGCTGCACCCTCTCCTGGAGAAGGAAAATCTTGTGACGTTTCTCTGAACCTTGGGAAATTCAAAAGAAGTTTTCTGAAATGCCTAAGAAGCTTCTGAAAAGCAGCTGAATCGGGGGAGGAAAACAGAGCTAGTGCAGAATAAAGTAGCAATACTGTTGAGTGGAACTTGTTATGAACACAGAATACTTGTGTTAAAAAATTTAAACACTGGCTTCTGGTTAACAGCAAGGCACACTTCAAAAGGTTAATGCTGACCTTTGGAAATCTAAATAGAGGTGGACAACTGTGGTCCTCCAGATGATGCTGGACTACAACTTGTATTTCGTTCTATTATTGGCAATGCTAGCTAGCACTATGGGAGTTGGAATCCAGAAGAATCCTACACTAGATAGATAAGTAGATATCTTGGGTGGGCAATTGTGTTCCTGCTGCAGTTTTCAGATAGCAGTTCAATTCCTCCCTAGATAGCATGGATAGAGATACCAGGCCTCAGATCACCAGCTGAAGCCTCAAAGAATTGCTGCTTCTTAAAGAAGGGAGGTGTGTGTGTGTGTGTGTGTGTGTGTGTGTGTGTTGTTTGCCTTCAAGTAATATCCAATTTATCACAGGGTTTTCTTGTCAAGTTTCCTCAGATAGAGTTTGCCGCTGCCATTCTCTGAGGCTGAAAGACTGTGACTTGCCCAAAGTCACCCAATGGGTTTTCATGGATGAGCAGGGATTCTCCAGAGTCATAGTCCAACACTCAAACTGCTAAACCACAATGGCTCTTAGGAGACATGGCAGCGGAAGAGGCCAAAGTTTGATGCTTGTATGTGAGCTGGCTTTAAAGCCTGGTAGGCATCTCTATCTATTCTCATCCTAGCTGAGGCCAGGTTCTTTAGCTCAGCTCAAATAGTTTTCTATATTGTGCAACATAACTGCAGGGAAAAGCCAAGGTGGAGGAGTGAGAGGGAGGTGAAAAAAGATAGAGAGACAAACAGAGCTGCTATAAAGACTGATATGTTGGGGGCCTGGACTTTAAAGCCATATTAACACTCTATATGATTTTTCCCATCAAGGAACCTCCAGACATTGAACTACTGGAGTTTCAAATGTCTTTGCCTCAGCCACTTGGAATACAGTGATGCGAGCCTGGTTTAACACATCAAAAATCAAGTTGAGATTACAACAAGCATTAAAGCTGACAATAAATGCCAGGATAAAACCAATGTGCCGTGTCCAGGGCTTTGTGAGCCATTAAAGGGTTTAAAGACAATTTAGAGGTTGTGGTGGAAACAGGTATATTTAAGTCAAATCCCCAGTTTCCCATAAAAAGGAGGCAGGAAAAGCTTTGGTGTGAAACAGCTGTAAGAACTGGCTATTTTGAAGTCATTTTCTCTTCCTTTTTTCCCTACTCTTTCATACTGGATTCAGTTCCTCCTGGAGCAATAGACATTTATGGAAATAATGCACAAAACAGCTAAAGGTTCTTTGGGAGACGAAAACTAAGTAGCACACATACACACACAAACAAACACACAAATTCCTCTTTCCCTGAATAGTTTTCAAAGTATGGATACTCTTAAAACCTGGAACTCTTTCTTCCAGAAAACACTACTGCATAGATGGGGAGATTTTGGTCCTCCAGATTTTGCAGTCAACAACCTCTATCAGGCCCACTCATTATGGCCAATGATAAGAGATTGAGGGAGCGGTAGTTCAAAATATCCTGGAAGACCAAAGGCTTCCCCACCCTTGGCACTAGTGAACAGAAGAGCAGTCCCTTCTTGTCCAAGCCCTTCTGTCCTTCAGTTTTTTAAAATCTTTCTTCAGCCCTTCCAATTTTTTAAAAGGTGCAGAGCAGACAGAAACTCCAAGGAACGTTGCTTGCGGAAACCAAACATCCTTCAACGGAAGGTGGATTGCTACTTCAGCTGTTTTCTTGACTGGCTCCAAATCTATTTGGCCACAGTGATAATTAGCAGAGAGGAAAGAACAGCAATAGTAGCAGGTAAGGTGGTGTGCGATAGGAAGTCCAATTTTTCACCCTGCCAGGAGCCGTTAATCCTTTAGTCTCCAGGGTGCTGGAGCTCTCCTGGCCTGATCTCTCCGGAGGCCAGTGAATTCTCCCTTGCATTCCTATCTGCTCACAAGCTCTCTATCCTGCCTGAACAGGCAACCTCAGCCCACCGGAGCACCTAATGAAAAGTCAAAGGTTTCTAAATACAGCGGGCCCTTGGTATCTGCTGAGGTTTGGTTCCAGGATACAAAAATCCATGAATGCTCAAGTTCCATTATATATAGTGACATGGTAAAATGGTACCCCTTATATAAAATGGCAGCATTTGGAATTTATATATTTTTAAAATATTAAATAATAATAATAATAATAATAATAATAATAATAATAATAATAATAATAATAAATAAATATAGTTCAGTGGTTAGTAAATTATTGTCAAGGTTGATGAAACAACCACTGCAGGCCAAGTGATATAGTAATGCGTCTATTGCCACATAAATATCACTACTAAAAATGTGATGCAACAATATACAAATAAGGAAACCTTTTTGAGGCAAAACAGTTTCAATGAATCTCTTATAGTCTGCACCTAAAAAAAAAGACAAATTCTCAGATGCATTAGTTAAATAAGAACATTTTTCACTTCATTGTACAATGAGCAAAAACCAATTGAATGGAGGCTATCAATCAGAAATATTGATCTTAAATTATGATGCGACTACACAGTTAGGACCAGCTAATCTATTATATTGTCATCAACTCTGGAAGAGAGCCAGGCCAGCTGATGTCCCTGATTTAACTGAAGTGAAGTGAAATTACAAATAAAATGAAAAATACTGGAGAAGAGGAATTTCTTGGCTGGGTCAGGAGCCCTGTGTCCCTGGAATGTAAAGCATGAGCAAGATGATAGGAGGAAACAAGAGCTGACAAATAATGGAGGGCCAAACCATGCAGGGCTTTAAAGGTTAGAAGAAAGAGCTTGTAACGAATCCTAAAAAGAATAGGAAGCCAATGAAGAGATGACAGGAAAGGGGTGATATGGTCATAATGGTGAGCTGAAAAAATAATCTTGGCAGCAGAATGTTGAACAGAAATCAAGGGACCAAGGGACAGAGGAAACCCCATCAACAGAAGGTTGCAGTAGTCAAGGTGAGAAATAACCAGAGCATGAACCAAAGTCTTAGTGGTAGATTCTGAAAGAAAAGGTCCAATTTTAGCTAGATTATAGAGAAAAAATTGGCACAACTTGGCTGCGGTCTGGAGCAGAGGAACAAATGACAAAGAAGAATCAAAATAAAAACAAATCCAAGTCTACCTGCTTCTTTCACAGTATGGATATGGATATCACTGATTGTAATCAAAAATGAATATTACAAACTTGGTTTTGGTGGAAAAATAAGTAATTCAGTTTTGGCCAGGTTGAGTTTCAAACGCTGATGAAGCATCCACACAGAAACATAGAACTCACTGTTCAATGTTCAAGGAGAGTTCCAGAGTAGAAAAGTTCCATAGGGTGTCATCGGTGTATAGATGGTATTGATTGTAATGCATGGACACCCTGTATGCCATACCATTTTGTTTGACAAAGAACAGTTGGGAGAGACTGGGGGGTCCCCACAAGCTGTCAGCAATATGTCAAATGTTGAGGAAATTAGCTTAGTGAGAGGCTTGGGTCCTCCAGATTTTGCAGTCAACAACCTCTATCAGGCCCACTCATTATGGCCAATGATAAGAGATTGAGGGAGCGGTAGTTCAAGTGTACACCAGTACTGACTGGGAGGACTCCAGATTCTGGGTGAATTAAGAAGGTTTTTATTTAGAATAGGATGCAAAGTGCAATCACACACACAGGATAGCAATCCAAGCAAACACAGCATGCAGAGCTAACCAAAATGGAAATATGGAAAGGGAATAGTGGAGTTTTAGGGGTTACAGTGGGGTTATAATTACCTGTCCAAAGAGAAGACTGTGGGAAGCTGGAGTGGCTCAGACTGGAATGTCTGAGGGCAACCCAGAACATATACAGAGTGTGGATGTATACGCCAACTGTGTGTACAGACGTTAGGTTTTGAACCTATATTTATACCTTGAAACTAGCCCTGTTTGATCGCCATCTGTCCAAGTAACAAGGTCTAAATGACTTGCCCAGGAATCAAAAATGGGATTCCACTTAACAAAAGCAATACTTGGATCAAGATATCCCTGAAATAAATGGAGAAGTTCAGCTGGGCTCACAACAGGGAGTAAGCAGTGAGAACCTGTCTTACTGCTTTAGGTGCAAAGAGATCCTTTGTCTCAGGTTTCAAGAGGAAATGTGGACTATTGAGAGAAGGAAAAAACACTTTAGATTTGATAGTTTTGTTTACTCAAATTTGGTTTCCATACCTGGGGAGGGAATGCTTCCTTTTTCCCCTCTGGGAACCTTACCTTTAGTGTTCCTGAAAGTTCATTGATCACTCAAAGACATGCTATCTCCAAATATGAGCTATCAAAATATGAGAACACCAAAACACCACATGGGGTATGCAGGGGGGGGGGGGGAAACCATCATACATTTTTTTTGAAGGACAATGGCTGGATTTGTATTCCATTGTCTGCAAAGACATGTCTACTGTACAAGACAGGTTAACTGCTAGGATTTGGAAATCTTGTCAGTTTTACTTCCCTCCACATTCAAATTTCCTAAATCTCAAGTTTATTCTATCCTGAAATTGAAGAAATGTGTGGATTTGGGCAAATTCTTCAGACGTGCACTAAAACAAAGCTCTCCTCAGTCTGTACCCACCAAATTAAACAGGTACAACTATTCCTAGCATGATGAGAAGCACACTGTACCTGCTTGGCATGTAATTATTTTTTAAAAATGCTTCTCTGGGGGAAAAAAGAAGAAGTGACAATTCAATTACAATACCAGCACGGCTAAATACAAATGTAGATTTTGATGAGTGAAGCACTCAGTGCTTTGGACTTTGGATGATTTCTCCTACATTCAGTCATGATTAGTCTCAAACTTCTTTCCATCCCTAATATGAAGTTATTTGCATATTATGGTAAATTCTTTTCTAAATTATACCAAAATGAAATTAACTCCTAGTTAATGGCCATCCACACTTCAAGAGAACTGTGGTTCTGCAAGGGGGCAGGTCATATTTACAGCTCTGACATCAACACCCCCCCCTTTTTGGAGGTGGGACAAACAAAGACAAATCAAAGGGGTATAAAACTGATTTAGCTTTATAGTAGCTCTTAGTCTTAATTAGGTTCATCTTTGTTTCACTTTTCTGTTAAAAATTACCAAAGATCATTAGGCCTTCTCTGTCTGCTAGGGATAGCATTAATATCTCAGCTGATGCACTTTAAGTTCCAGTGATCACTAGTGATACGAGGGTAATCTTGACTGGATCCATCAATGTGATTGTCTCATAGCCTGACCTGCAAACGCAGGCCATAAAGTAATGCCTCTGCTGAGAAAATTAGCTGTTTTCCCCTCTCAGCAGCATTAGGGAGACACAGAGCACGCACAACAAATGATGCCAGCTGACAATCACTGAAGTGTTTATTGTGTTGGCTGCAACCATTTTGAACATCACCCATGGCCTCAGTGCACTCAGAGAGCAAATTAACTCTGAGTACTCTTTGCTGGAGAGTCGACCTTTCCCTGTTCTGCATTTTCAGCCCTGTTAACACAGCTGGAGCTGCAAAAGGCCACTGCCATCTGGTGTGGTCATCATGGCCATTCTCTTCTCGTTTTGCAATATGAATGGTCCCCAAAGCTGCAAGTGACAAAATGCCATACAAATGCAATGCTGATGCCAATGCTGGGAAAGTAGCAATGGTGCAAGACAACAGAGAACATGCTGGTGGATGATCTGCACCCATGATAACGGCTAGGGATGCAATCCTTCACTAATTTCATTGATGCAGGAAGCAATAAATAGTTCTAGCCATTTACTTGCTGGAGTCAAGGATGTTTTAGAAAACTCTGTTTTCAAACAGTACAGTCGGCCCTTCTTATACATGGATTTTTTTATACACGGATTCAAGCATCCACGGTTTGAAAATGTTCAAAAAATATATAAATTTCAAATATCAAACCTTGATTTTCCATTTTTATAAGGGACACCATTTTGCTATGTCATTATATTTAATGGGACTTGAGCATACACGGATTTTGCTATACACGGGGATCTTGGAACCAAACAAGGGTCCACTGTATTTGCAGTTTGGGCCTTGACTTTTTGTATGGAAAATAGCTTTTTTTGTGAATGAAACAGCATTTTCAGCATAGAGATAATGACAAAGAAGACAGTGATTATGTTTTCTGGGCAAAAACTGCTGTAGTTGGGGACTTATTCTACACAGAATTCATGCAGAGAATGGCATTTTCTATTAGGTGCAGAAACTTCGGTTCCATGTTTGGGGGGAGAGAACCACATACAACTTTTGTGCAGAATAAGTCCCAAACTGTGACTATTCTCATAGGTCCAGATCATCAGGGTTTTCTGACAGTTAAGAAATTTGTTTTTTCAACCATTGTTTGAATACAGTAAGCCCTCAGTATCCACATATTCTTCATCCATTGATTCAAACAACCACAGCTTGAAAATATTAAAAAAAATTCCAAAAAGCAAATCTTAATTTGCATTTAATATAAGGGACACCATTTTACTACTCCACTGAATATAATGGGATTTGAGCATCCAAAGATTTTGGTATCCATGGGGGATCTTGGAACCAAACCAATATATGATGGAACCAAACCAAGGATACCAAGGGCCTATTATATTTTTCAATATTCCTTCCATCCTTAATAAAGGCAAGTAGGAAAGTAGTGACTGAACAGGGAGAACTTGAGCTTACAGGTCACAAAATACTCATATGGAAAATAATGGTCTTGTGACTGTTCTCAGTCACAGGACCAATACATATGGGCCCTTTTGAGCTAGATTTATGCTCATATATAAAATCCCAGGTTCAGCACTTGTTTTTAACATCACACATCTACCCCCCCCCAACTACCTCACTTCTTAATTTGCAAAATGTAGTTTCTCCATTTAATGAACTTCAAAAGTGCCTTACTTGTTAATATGATATGTTAAATAATAGCAGAGTAAGTTGACTGTTTAATATTTTATCAATTGTTGAATATTTGATATACATTGAGAACTGTTATTTTTTATTCTATTTATTGAAATATTCTTTAATAAGTACTTCATAGCAGTTTTAAGATGGTGCTATGGAGTGTTTTTTCTTGCGTTTCCTCATGGGAGGAAACTATTTGGTTTTTACATTATGGTTGTTGCCAACACAGCAAAGTGTTTATATGCTTTTAATTTGGGAATTCATAATAGCAAACAAGTTCACAATGACTAAAAGGCAAACTCCCTTTACAAAGTAATGTCTAGAAATGAGAAATGCATGACATTTTATTTCCAGTATTTATTCACTGGGATTCCTGTGGCAGATACCAAAAAAAGGGCTAAATCCAATGTTAAACCTAAATAGATCTGGAAACAAGAGGTATTTCTCTGCTGCATAATTTAAGATAATGCCCAAACATTTTTTTGTAATTTTTGGCATTAATTGTAATTTTTATATTCACCTCTAAATGAGTACATCTATAGATTAATTCTGACCTTTCACTAGGCTTAATCAAAGGTATTTCTCTGCTTACATTTTGCACAGTTAAAGCTAGTGCACCAACTGCACCTGTTCCTGGAGAAGTCATACCTGGCCTCAGTGGTACATGCCCTGGTTTTATCCCGTTTGGATTACTGTAATGCAGTCTACATGGGGCTGCTTTTGAAAAGTGCTCACAACCATCACTTGGCCTAAAGTGATGCAGCCAGGTTGTTAACCGGAGCTGGCTGCAGGGAACACAGAATTCCCTTGTTGCAACAGCTCCATTGGCTGCTGATCCATTTCTGGGGAAACAATTCAAAGTACTGTTTTTACCCTATAAAACTTGGGGTTAGGTTAGATGAAGGACCATATCTCCCTTTATGAGCTCACTAAAATGTTGAAGTCTTCTGGAAAGGCTCTTCTCTCTGTCTCATCACCCTTTCAGGCACGTTTGGTGAGAACAAGAGAGAGGGCCTTCTCAGTGGCTGCTCCCAGGCTCTGGAACTCACTCCCTAGAGAGGCCAGGATGACTCTATCCCTGCTCTCCTTTCACTGGCAGATAAAAACATTTTTGTGCCATCTGGCTTTTCAAACTGACAAAGGTTGGGCTTTGGGGCTCTTTAGATGTTAAGGTGTGTATAGAATTTTAACACACTTTACATTTTAAAGCAAAACTGTTTTAACCTTTTAAAATTGTTTAACTACTTTTTAAATTTTATATTTATATGCTTTAATGCTTTTGTATTGTTTTTAAATTGTAGCATTTTAAATTTGTTGTTCGTCGCTTGAGTACATATATTGGGAGAAAGGTTGGATATAAGTAAATAAAAAATACATGCATTTATCTGCCTGTCTACACTTGGATGTAATTATCATCAACCCATGTCTTCTTAAACATCTAATGAACACCACTAATATCTGTAAGTTATTACTTACCTATGTCTTTTCTATAAATTTTGTTATTAAATGCACATGAATCAATCCCGACTCACGGTGACCGCATAAATGAGACCCCCTGTCCTCTAAGGCTCTGCTTAGGTCCTGTAAATTCAGACCCATGACCCCTGTAACTGAATCTATGCATATAGTTTTTCTCTCTTTCTACTTTCTACCTTTCCTACCATTATTGTCTTTTCTAATTATTCATGTGTCCTTCTCGTGATGTGTCCAAAATATAACAGCCTCCATTTGATCATCTAGGCTTGCAGGGAGATTTCTGGCTTGATCTGTTCAAGGACCCATTTGTTAGTCTTTTTGGCTGTCCACAGTATACTCAGTTCTCTTCTCCAGCACTACGTCTCAAATAAATAGATTTCCCTCTTAACTGCTTTCTTCACTGTCCAGCTTTCACATCTATACATGGTGATGGGGAATATAATGGAGTGGATGACTCTAATGTATGTACTCAGTTGTATATCTTTATTCTTTAGGATCTTTTCTAGTTCTTTCATTGCTGCCTATCCCATTACTAGTCTTCTTCTGATTTCTTGACTGTATTCTTCGTTCTGATCAATGTTTTATCCAAAGTACAGGAATGCTTTAACTATATTGATTTCCTCATTGTCAAGGTTAAATTTCTATAGATCCTCTATTGTCATTATTTTTGTTTTCTTTCTGTTAATCAGTAAGGCTGCCTTTGCACTTTCTTCTTTGACTTTCTTTAACAACTGCAACTATAACCATAATTCGGGGGGGGGGGGGGATCAGCATATGATGTATACACTATAGCAAAACATTTTACTCCACAGATCACAAAAAACTATGGATGGCTCTTAAAGACATGGGAGTGCTGCCATATTTGATAGTTCTGATGAGAAATCTGTACTTATGAAAAGAGGCTACTGTTAGAACAGAATATGGAGAAACAGAATGTTTCCCAATTGGCAAAAGGGCTAAATAAGGCTGCATTTTCTCCCTACATGTTCAACTTGTATGCAGATAATATATGAAGATAAGTTTTAGACTCAGAAGAAGTAGGAATGAAGACAGGAGCAAGGACTATCAATTTAAGATATGTGGATGACACGATATTACTAACAGAAAACATCACAGGCTTGGAACAAATTATTAAGGAAGGCCAATTCTTAACAACCACCATTAAGACATGTTTTGTTGTTAGCTGACTGAGTCAATTTTGATTCATGGCAACCCTGTGGATGAGACATCTCCAAGCCCCCCTGTCCTCCACTGCTCTGCCTAGGTCTTGTAGATTTAGACCCATGACATCCCAATCAAACCTAACTATCTTGTGTGTGGTCTTCCTCTTTTTCTATTGCCCTCTACCTTTCCCAGCATCATTGTCTTTCTAATTGCTCTTGTCTTCTCATGATGTCAGTGTGGCATCGTGGTTTGAGCACTGGACTCTGACTCTGGAGACCAGGGTTTTAATCCCTGCTTGGCCATGAAACCCATAAGGTGTCCCTGGTCAAGTCACACTCTCTGAGCATCAGAGGATGGCAATGGCAAACCCCCTCTGAAGAAATTTTTCAAGAGAACCTCATAATAAGTTCACTTTAGGGCCACCATAAATCAGAAACAACTAGAAGGCACACAACAACAACTTCTAAAGTTTTCAGTTAACCTTGCTTCCAGGGAAAATTCTGGCTTGATCTGTTCTAGGACCCATTTGCTTGTCTTCTTGGCCATCCATGGTATCTTCAGCACTGTTCTCTAGCACCATATCTCAAATGAGTAGATTTTCCTTCTGCCAGCTTTCTTCATTGTTCAACTCGAGAATCCATACATTGTGATGGGGAATAAAATGGCTTGGGGAGTACAATGACTATATTATTCAGGGAAGCGTTCCCAGGCATTGTGTGATTGTTATCTGACTGTTATTTGACATTTGCTTTGATATGGGATATTAGATGTTTTTAATTTGTTGCTTGCTTATTTTATCTAATGCTATCTTGTATTATTATCTATTGCTGTATATGTATTTTGTTATTATCCTGTAGAATGTATGCCATTGGCAGGTTTTATTTTTATCGATTTTTATTGTATGTACAGTGCTGTGTAAATCTACAGTGCTATATAAATAAAGTTTAATAATAATAATAATAATAATAATAATAATAATAATAATAATAATGGGCAACCTTCACCTCAGTGTTTGGATTTATATCTTTGCACTTTAGGATCTTGTCTAATTCCTTCATGGCTGCTCTTCCAATTCTAGTCTTCTAATTTTCTGACTGCAGTCACCATTTTGATCTGTATTTGATCCAAGGTATGGGAATTCTTTGGCTATTTTGATTTTCTCACTGTCTAGGGTGAGATCTTGTAGCTCTTCTGTGGTCATTATTTACCATTAAGCCTACCTTGGCATTTTCCTCCTTCACCTTCTTCAGTAATTGTTCTAGGCCCTTGGTGGTTTCTGCTAGTACTGTTGTGTTGTCTGTGTATCTTAGACTGTTAATGTTCTTAGAGAGTAGGCCCATGGAGACCCAGGCCATGGGACTGAAGTCAGTTGTGCTTAACAAATTCCATTTATTTTAAAAGGTTTATTGCAGGTGCAGGTAAAGTGCAGCTCTCCCAGATTTTGCTGGACTGCAACTCCCACAATCTGATCTGGAATAACCAATAATAAGGAATAATGGAAGGTACAATTTTAAATGAATCTGAATCTGGTATATTCTAATGCTGAAATGAGCCCACTTGAGTTCTCATTGCTAAGTGTATGGAAAATGGACCCTCCAAATTCATAAGCTATAATATTAGGGTGGGGGAGAGTGCAGATCAGCACTAGCTGAGACCCAATTCAAAGTTATGACTTTATAAAGCTGCCTAACACCATGTCAGAGTTATGTGTCTGACCAGTTCCACTACTGTAAACACACCAAGTAGTTACCTGTGGTACAGCATCAGTATTCCCTGTTGGTGTCTCTTTCAAGTACCCATTTCAAGACCCATTTCAAACCGGCTTCCGGGCGGGCTATGGGGTTGAGACTGCCATGGTCGCCTTAGTCGATGATCTCCGTCTGGGCATGGACAGGGGTAGCGTGTCCCTGTTAGTGCTCTTGGACATCTCCGCGGCCTTCGATACCATCGACCATGGTATCCTTCTGGATCGCCTGGGAGAGTTGGGTATCGGGGGCACTGCTCTGCAGTGGTTCCATTCCTACCTCTCGGGTTGATTCCAGATGGTGGAGCTGGGGGACTGTCGCTCCGATAAGAGGGCCCTTATATCTGGGGTCCCTCAGGGAGCGATCTTGTCCCCTATGCTATTTAACATTTACATGAAGCCGCTGGGAGAGATCATCCGGAGACACGGGGCGCGGTGTTATCAGTACGCTGACGACACCCAAATAGTCTTCTCTGTGTCTCCGACTGATGCAGTGACTAGGGATGGCATCTCTTCGCTCAATGCCTGTCTGGAGTCAGTAATGGGCTGGATGAGGGAAAACAGACTCAGCCTGAATCCAGAGAAAACGGAAGTGCTTGTGATAGGTTCTCCTGGTCCTGGGCAGGAGGTTTGTCCGCCAGTCCTGAACGGGGTCACGCTCCCTGTAAAGGACTCAGTACGCAGTCTGGGGGTGCTCCTTGACTCGTCGCTTCACCTGACTTCTCAGGTAGATGCGACAGTTAGGAGCACCTGTTATCAGCTTCGGCTGATACGCCAGCTGCGTCCCTACCTCGACCGGGGGGAACCTTGAAACAGTGGTGCATGCACTGGTAACCTCTCGACTTGACTTCTGTAATGCGCTCTACATGGGGCAACCCTTGTACCAAGCTCAGAAGCTGCAGTTGGTTCAAAATATGGCTGCTAGGCTGGTCACTGGCAGTTCCAGGGCCAGCCACATAACACCGATACTGAAAGAGCTGCATTGGCTACCAATTCGCTTCCGGGCCCAATACAAGGTGTTGGTCGTCACCTATAAAGCCCTAAATGGCTTGGGCCCAGAGTACTTGGAGGACCGCGTCTCCCCATACAATCCGCCCCGCACACTCAGGTCAGGGGTGAAAAATCTTTTGAGCGTTCCCAAGACAAAATATGTACTAACGGCGCAAAGGGCATTCTCTGTGGCAGCCCCGCAATCTTGGAATGCTCTCCCCGAAGAGCTCCGCTCAGCCCCCTCCCTGGAGTCGTTTTAAGAAGAACCTGAAGACTCACTTATTCCATCAAGCTTTTTCTCACATGTCCTGACTGTTTCCCCTATGTATTGTGTATTGTATTGCATTGTATTGGATTTTTAACTGTCTAGTAATTTTTGATTGATTCTATGTGGATTTTAATGATGTATAGTTATGCTGGTTTTAATCGGGGGGTTTTAGTGGGAGTTGGATTTCTTTTAATCTGTATTGTATCATATTTGTATTGCTTGTAAACCGCCGTGATCGTAGGAACGGCGGTATAGAAATAAAATTTCAATCAATCAATCAAAGTACTACCTGGGCCTAGCCCTGTTTGAGTTCTGAGTACAGACACGATCTGAAGCCTTCATATTTAGGCTGCAGGTATATATCTGGCTGGCACCAGCACTCCATGGATTTAAGAAGAGACCGGTCTATTGAAGCTCCTGCTAGCCAAGACCTTCGAAATTTAAAACAAAGTTTCTGTCACTCAGTTACTTACCTCTCTAAAATAATATCAATGTTGTGCCCGTCATTAAACAGAGGGAGAAAAACACACTTCCACAGGGCTTCCATGTAGTGAATCCAGGCTAGCATTGTTGGGTAGCATATTCCCCCAGAAACAACAGAAGCATCACAATACAGTGGTACCTCGGGATACGAAATACCCAGGTTACGAAATTTCCGGGATACGAAAAAATCCCATAGGAAATAATTGTTCCGGGTTACGAATGTTTTTTCGGGTTACGAAAAATTTTTTGGTGCTTTTCGGCGCTATTTCACACGGAATCGCGGCTTTTCCCCATTAGCGCCTATGGCATTTCGGCTTACGAAGGCTTTTCGGGTTACGAAAGCGGCCGCGGAACGAATTAATTTCGTAACCCGAGGTACCACTGTAGAAGAGTTCCATTCTAGCATGGGGCCATTCCAGGCAATGAGATCAATCATGTGATCCCCTGTTTGGAAAGTAGAGTTCCAGCCATTTAGAAGTTCTTCCCAGCAGCTGCCATCATTCTAGTGGCACATTTGAATTGTGCTGGATGGAGAGCAGAGGTTAGAAATAACTAGTTGATTCATTTGTCAAATCATTAATTGTTAGATTTTCCCCCCTTATATGATTTAACTCACTAGCTTTCCTGATTAACAGGGATGTTAATCCTCTAGTTTTCGAAATTAATTAATTAGAGGTCAATAGAATGCATTAGGGTGGGTGCCTCTCCCTCTGTTAGCTTCAGTAAAAGAGGAAAGTCTCCGGAGAGGAAGGATTAAGATTGGAAGAAATGCATCACATTGCTCTGCTGCTAGGCAGGCTAATCTGCCTGATCTATTGAGGATGTTTTTGGGAGGACTGAGAAACTTCTAGAGCTCAAAAGCAAAATAAAAACATGGATGCAAATGAGGAAGAACTGGAAAGAACTGGGGAAAAAAAAGACCCTGACCTGGAATAGAATGGACAGGGGAAGAAGGGAGTGATTTACTTACATATCCTTCCAGTAAGCATGAGCCTTGCAGAATGCCTGGCCTCACTCAGTGAGGAGTATGCAAAGGGATCTTGTAGCCTCTTTGAGACTTACTATGGCCCATTACAAACGGGCCAGAAAGTACGCACGGAGCGCGTACTAGGGTTAGAAAGGGGCGGTGCTTCTGCACCCCCCTAACCCTAGTGCGTGCTCTGTGCACACAAAATGGCGGCGGCCGTTCCACACGGCCATCGCCATGAGGATGTCACGACCGCACTGCCTCTATACAGGGCGGCGCGGATGTGACGTCCTCGCTAGGGCGCTTAGTGCGCCCTTAGCGCAGAGCAGGAAGGAGCTCTGTTTCGGAGCTCCTTCCTGGTTTGGTCCGCTGGGCGCAGCCTTCAGACGGCTGCACCCAGCGGACCAAAGGAGAAAGGGGCCAAGCGGCCCCTTTCTCATCCTCCCCGCCGCTGCGGGGTGTCCTTGGGGCTTGAAGCCTCAAGGACGCCCCTTTCCAGGCTGCAGGGAAAGGGCCTTTTGCTGCTTCCCCGCAGCCTGAAAAGCGGCGGATCGGGGCCTCAGCGGCTGCCGCTCTGGACACTGAGGTCCTGATACCCCGGGGAAAGGGGCAGGTGCAGCCCGCTCCAAACGGGAGGTCTGTAACCCGCCCCATGTGAAAGAAGTTGTAGCGTAAGCTTTCGTAGACTTGGGCTACTTCCTCAGGTGCAAGTCCAAGTCTATGAAAGCAACATCATGGACTGCCTGAAGGAAGAGGCCCCTCCCTCCTCAACTGTTATCTCGGCCTCAGAGGGAGCCATCAGGCAGACCCAGCAACATCATGGACTGCTTGAAGGAAGAGGCCCCTCCCTCCTCAACTGTCATCTCGGCCTCAGAGGGAGCGATCAGGCAGACCCAGCAACATCATGGACTGCCTGAAAGACGAGACTTCTCCCTCCTTTAATTGTCACCTTGTTTTTTTTTTAAATTATTATTACGATTTTTACTGTACACCGCTATGATCATTGCGGAATAGCGATCTATAAATAAAACATTTATTATTATTATTATTATTATTATTATTATTATTATTATTATTATTATTATGCTACAACGGCTTTCACACAGTTAGTCTCAAAGGTCCTATTACTCAAAATGTCAGGGTCCCGAGAGCGCACCCACAATCAATATTTAATAGGAAAATTTTAATTAGCTCAGTTACAGTAGCCAAGAGGGCTTGGGCAACTCAAAGCTAGGATCAAGCTTGTGTATATCGGTTCCAAGAAACAGAACTCCAAAGCTCAAGTCCAAATATACTTTTATTTGTAATAAAGGGGAATCACCATTCACACAAAGACACTCACTCACACACACATCCAAGGACTAACGAAATAAAAGATGGTAGCAGATAACAACTTTAAGGATTACACAAGTTAGTACTGTACCAGTTCCAGAAGTGAAGGTTCTAATCAGAGGATTCCGCAATTTTTTTTAACATAGTAAACAGCAATAACAGAACAGAACATTTTTGATGTGCAACATTTCTGTTGTCTACATAAAAGCCAGCAATGTTTCACAACAAAAAAATGTCGCACAAAATGAAGAGTATTGTATGGCAAAACCATGTGCTATTTTGGGTGAAACATTGCTGGATTTTGCACATCATTTCTATTCTGCAACTTTGCTGTTTTCTACATAAAATGCAGCAAGGCTGCACAACAAAAATGCTTTAGAACAAAAATATTGCACATGATTAAATATTTTGCAGAATATTTTTGTGGTGCAACATTTTTGTTGTGCAACATTGCTGTTTTCTACATAAAAACAGCAATGTTGCACAATAAAAATATCGCCCAACAAAAATGATGAGCAAAATCCAGCAATGCTGCACAACAAAACTATGTGTGGCTGTTGCTTCACTTGCCCTGCATAATATTTGGGTTGTGTAACTTTCAAATGTCAAAGGCTGCAGCACAATACTGAACATTTTATTGGATTGTTTGTATAGTGGTACAGTGTGTAATTTAGTTTTGCACTTTTTCACTTTCTCCAAGTATGTACCCTAAAGATGCAAATCCCATCTGATCTTGGAAGCTAAGCAGAGTCTGCCCTGGTTAGTACTTGGATGGGAGGCTGCCAACAAATATTACGTGCTGTAGGCACCTTCATAGGCAGGAACTGGCAAAACTGCCTCCTTGCCTAAGAAAACCCTGTGAAATGCATGGCGCCACTGTGAGTCGACAGGAAACTTGAAGGTGTGCATGCACACACACACACACACACACACCAATGTAAGTGAATCAGGATTTGTTCCCCTTGGCCTAAGTTTCTCAAGGGGTCAGGAACTCCAGATCTGAACCCTGCTGGAAAAGTGACAAATTTCTGTTCCATCCATACTTTTAAATGAGACCAGCAATCATAAATGCTGCTTGTCTCCCCTTCCCTTGCAGTCTCCTGTGCTTTAACTATTCACACACACAGAGTTGCACCTCCGTTTTCTTGGGGGATCCATTCTGGACACACACATGCGTGCAAAAATGGAAACTCACATACAGTATATTCAAGCCCCATTGGCTTGAATGGCCACATTCCATGTGCGTGCACCATTTTTGCCAATGGGGCTCACCCTTCCATGAGTAATTGAGAACATGGATGTCAAGTATGTGAAAACGGAGGAGCGACTATATATGTAATCCCCTGTATATTTTGAGTGACAAGTTTAATAAACTCTACCATCCCTACTATTTAAAAAAGAATAATTTCCCCCATGTCCTTCCCTATACCCATTCATTCCACATTTCTCCTTTAAAATCTCATATATGTACTTAAATTTCTTTCACCGTCTTCATTTTTCTACCATGTCATATATGGACACGGTCAGATTGATTCATTAACACCATCTGTACTGCTGGTGTTATATTAAGCTCACCTCTTCCAGAAATATGTACTGTATGTTTACAAGTTGCCTATTGACTTATGATGACCTCCTGGCTTTCATAAGGTTTTACTAGGCAAAGAATACTCAAAGGGGCTTTGCCATTACCTTCATTTGAAAAATAGCCTATTGAACCTGGTTTCCTTCAAGGCCTGCCACCCAAGTAGTAACCAAGATGAACCCTGCTTAGCTTCCAAGATCACACACAATCTAGAGCCTTAAGGGTATTTAGGCCCTGGAAACACCACTGCATCTGCAGTGCAGAAATAATGCAGTTTGACACTGCTTTAACTGCCATAGCTCAGTACTATGGAATCCTGAGATATGTAGTTTGTTTTGGCACCAGAGCTTGATGACAGAGAAGGCTAAATAACTCACAAAACTACAAATTCCAGAATTCTGTGACATTGAACCAAGGCAGTTAAAGCAGTATCCAACTGCATTATTTCTGCAGTGCAGATTAGGTAAATGTTTAAAACACTCACATACATATACGAACTTTCCAAGATTCTCTTATGCAGCTTGGGACCTGTTGCTCATCCTTCTCCTGTTCTGACCATTTCCAAGCAACAAGCAAGCTACCCTTGGCAGCTTCTTTCAACCCACAATTCCCATGTGCAGGGGCCTCTGGTAATTGCAGCTGTAAATCAGCACGATCTTTATTTGGCTAATAAATACTTTATTTGCACATGCGAAGTCAATAAGACCCCGTCTTTTCTATGTAATAAGATTTTAACGTAATTAATCTGGTTGCAGGGAGGAGGGATTTACTGCTCTTCCTGCCATGAGGCTGCTGGCTGCTCCGCATGGAGCAATAAAGGCCCCATTTGCATCTCATTAAGCTAAAGAAGGTGAGACAGGGGGAGCTTCCTTGTGTTCTCCCTGGCATCCTAAGAGGAAGAACTGTCTCCGAGAATGAAAGAAAGCACAGTGTATGGAAACATCAAAGTCTCTGCTTCCAATTAAATGGAGAGGGAACAAAAGGATGAGGGACGTAAATGGCTAAAGGTGTTTTTGTGGGGGGTGGCAGATAGTCCTCTTACCTCAATGTGCACTTTCCAGTTGAAAGCATTTTTTTCAGAGCTTAGAAAATTATCTTTCAATAATAATTATTTACAGCTATAATTCCAACGATTCTCCCACAAACCATAGTTTGTTGCCATTACACTTAAAAAAGCAACAGCTACTTCTTAATTTCTCAGAAAAGTACTTGGGCTACATATTTTAATTGCTTTTAAAAACCATGAATGCTACAAGTTCTAATACTGTGGTGGAGAATGTTTGTGTGTGCATGCACGTGCACATGCACATGCATGCACCTTCAAGTCAGCTGTCAATTTAATTTCATAGGGTTTTCTTAGGCAAGGAATACTCAGAGGTGCTTTTGCCAGTTCTTTCCTCTCAAATGATAGCCTACAGCAAGTGTGTGTGTGAGTGTTTGAGTGCGTGCGTACGTGCGTGTGTGTGCGTGTGTGCTTTCTAGCTGCCTGTTGACATAAGGGGACCTACGAATTTCACAGGGTTTTCTTAAGCAAGGAATATTGGTAGCATACCCAATATACATCATGTTATATTTTGGGCTTCAAGATTGTCATATCTGGAACCAGGCATGTTCTTAAGAGGTCAGAATGAAATTTGGAACATCAGAAGACTTTCTCATGGGAAGGAAATGTAGACAAGAAGACATGTAAGAGATCCAGGCAATACCAAGTCAAGCACTAAATGGGTTTGCCAATTGCTCCATTTTTCCCACAGGTTCTTTGTACATCCTCACTAGAAACCAAAGCAAAGGCATGTAAGCCAAAATTTTCTACCTACCCGCTGCTGTGTTCTCAGCCAACCTCCCCATTCATCTATTTTAAGGTTGTCCTGAATCTAATCAATAGTTTTGTTACTGTGAAATCAAAGCCATCAGTCATTCCAGAACCCCATTGTCGATTCCCTGGAAAGACCATCGGGTCTTTGTTACATTGCACGATAGCACCTAGCACCTCTCAGATACAAACATCATGATCCCAGGATCTCAGATACAAATACCTGAGATAAAATATAAATATCTGAGATCTTAGAATCTCATATACAAATACCAGTCCCAAACATAGCCTCCTCAAATACAGTTGGCCCCAAGCCTTGAATATATATAGAACTACTTTCCCAAATTACAGAGTACAGGGAGAGAAATTTTGTGTAAAAGGTTTTTCAGACACAATAGTGGGTTTTTTCTTTGGTCTTTCAAAACCATTGTGCCTCTGTGTTCTACCGTTTGTATTTTCTCACTTACATTTTATACCTCTAGTCAATGTTTCCATAGCTTCCAAAGGAAGTCTTAGTTCATAGATTAAATTGTATGTATCCATTTGTCTTCAATGGGTGTCTTAAGATCCAGAACATTTAAAAGCATAACTAATACTTTAAAAATGCTTTGCTCAAGACTTTCTCTAGGGTGAGTAGGATCTGATCCTATTCCTTCCAAATTATGGGTTTATGGTTCAGATTAAACCAAACCACGGTATCAAGTTTCCTTGGAGGAAAGTGATTAGGTGCATCTCATCAAATCCAATTTGAGTCTGGAGGAACAACTCTACAGTTACTCACAGCACAGAAGGGACCATTAAATATTGTCCAATAAGCCCCAGCTGGCATGACCACTGGCAAGAAATTGTGGGAGCTGTAGTCCAAACATCTGGAGAACCAGCATTTCCTCAGACGTTGCTCAGTCATTCCAAGTAATAATGTAAAGAACATTACTACATTTTTGTCCTTATTGAGAAAGGGGCTTCTTGAGATATATCATGTCAAGAAAATGATCAACCACTGTAAAATTTTCCATACTTAGGTAATTTTGAAAAAACAAAAAAGAGGATGGTAAGAACAAATATAAATGGTGGGGGGGGGGGACTTGTTTTTGTGCAAATTCTCCTTGTTTTTGTTTTCATAGTCTGTTGTTGCACCAGGGTTCTCTGACGGAGAAAGCAAAATATCTCACAAAATTAAAAATCCTTAAAATCCATAGCTTTGAGCCATGGCAGTTAAAGCAGCGTCAAATTGCATTATTTCTGCAGTGCAGATTAGACCATTGTTTGTTGGAACAAAGAATTGTTCACCTTTATTACGGTCATAGACCAGCACAAGTAAAAAGAGGATACAGAATAAAAGAAGGTTAAAGCAATGTAAAAACACAGGTTAGAAACAGTATTTAAAATATCCTTTTAAAATTCAGTGTGGCATGGCAACATTAGTACTAGCCTACTGCGGGTGTTATTGCCTGACAGATTTTAACCGCAGCTACACAGAATCTGGCAACATTACATGTTATATCAGGGTTGGTGTCCCAATGCAACAAAGAAGTGCAAAATTGACTGGTGTGTCCTTGATGTTTATACAATAAAGGTGAAATAATGCTGAAGTGGATGTCCCTGTAGTATGAGCACTGGAGTAATACATGCTCTGTTGTCTATTTGGCCAGAGTCATAGGAACATGTTCTGTCTGAGAAGGGGGTCTTCTTGTATCAGCCTTCAAGGACAGCTGAGAGAAGGGGATGGCATTGTGTCATAGTAAAGGCTTTCCAGTATTTCAGTACTTCGAATTGTGCTAAACATGCTATATGTGATGCCAGGTATCTGTTGGAGTCATTAACAATAAAAGTTGGGGTGCTAGCTAGGTCTAACTGTCGCTCTATAATCTATCACCCGTTGTTTGATGGTTACTTTAGCCTTTTCATATCCAAGCTGATTAAAAGATCTGGACAGAAAACAAAGAACCATGTTTTTTTTTTTTGTTTTCACTCACACATTTTCACAAAAAGTTGCACAATGTGAAAAATCATTTGAAAATGTGCACAGACATGTAGTCCTGGCCAGCTTGGGGAACACTGTTTAAATTCTGTATGAAACAATAAAATGGGCCAAGATTAATTTTCCTGCCCTTGAGATGGAAATCAAATAGGTAGGGTCTGTGAACCAAGTAGGAAGGAACAATGAAAAACACCATTGCTTTCATTTTGATCCAAAGTAGACATCAATCACTCCCTGCCCCCATATTTTGTCATTGAAATCTGGGATTTGTGTGGCCAGGAAACATGGAAGAGGCTGCAGTTATTTGCTTTTGCCTGAGCCTATTGGGAAGGGCTCCTCTACCCCTCGGTGAGCTTACTGAGCACAAATTGTCATTCTTCCTTTTAAACTCAGTTTGAAGCAACTGAAGTAAGCTATGGAGAAATGGGGAAGGTAAAATGAGAAGAGAAAAACTGGGACATTGTGAAAGAAATTGACAAAATGGGATGACAGAAAATTAATTGGGACTGTCCTGCCTAACTGGGAAAGTTGGAGGGTATGTGATCACTTTGAGTGCAACTCAGAGCCCCCTTCTCATTGTGCAGTAGCAGATATGAAACACTCCTCTTACTTTTTCCATCAGTTGCCGGAGTTGTCGACTCCGCAGGTCCCTTGAACAGGTCCCCTGGACAGGAATGACAGCAGTGCACAGACATTTGCCATCGGGGGCCTGAGCTGAGGTATAGACCTGCCAGCCTTCATCAGGGCTCTGGAAGAGAGTCTGCAAAGGAAAGAAAGTACATAGTACTCAAAAAGTTCAAGGACTCAGGCTCATCCCCAGTCGCTGTGCAAACTGACCCAAACTTTTATTTTATTTATTCATTGAGTTAATAATGTACAATAAGGATCAAGTTCAACTCAAACTGCTAAGAAAAGCCTAAATCCAACTATCAGTCCCAGCTAGAATAAACTAACTGAATCAATGGAAATATAGGTGTGTGTGTGTGTGTGTGTGTGTGTGTGTGTGTGTGTGTGTGGTTTTTTGACTCAATAAATCTGTTCCTGTTAAGTCTTAGGCCACCATCTTTGTTTTATTTCAACATAACATTTTGAAATATATTTTTGTCAGTTTTATTTTGGGATCTTCTTTAAGGGCTCTAAAAACTTTTAATAAATCTTTGAAAAGGATCCCTGAATAAAACTGGATGGAAATGATTTATCCTGGAGTAAAACGCACCTACTTTCCCCAGCATATTGGGATAACTGTTCTCTTTTTTGTGGATTGCTGGTAGCTGGCTTTCCCTTTCTGTTTTTCATATCCATTTATTTATTTGGGGAGAAAATTGACCTTTTTATTTCTTCTCACAAAAAGGAAGTTACTCAAATTGGCTATGTATATACATAGAGAGAAAGAGAGAGGAAGGGAGGGAGGGAGAGAATAATTAACTAACCATTAAAACACATTGAGAAGCTAAAAGCAGCTGCAAACACCAGCTCTTCCTCTTTCCTAAATTAACTGCTGATAAATCAAATTAGGGGAGCAGAGAATCAATGGCTTGTTTAAAGATATTTCTCTTCAATTGCCAATACAACACCAAGAAATAGTATATCTGCATTAAACGTATGACCTATAAAAAGCCCTATATGTTTCAGGCCCAAATTATCAGAAGAACTGTACTCTCCCCTATGAATCTGCTCATGCATTGATCTCTTTAGAGGAGACTCTTCTCTCTCTCCCATCACGCTCAAAGGTACATCTGGTGGGAACATGGGGGAAGGTCTCAATGGCTGATTCCAGGATTTGGAATGTTCCCCTGAGATAGTTTAGACTGGCATCTTCTATGCCATCTTTCCACAAGCAGATAAAACTTATTTTATTCTGGCAGGCCTTTGAGAATTGATTTTTCAGGGGAAACAGGCCTTGTACAACATGCTGGCCCTTTATTTGCTATTGTTGCTACAATCTGTTTTAAATGTTTTTAATTTTATGATGGCTTAATTGTTTTTTAACTTATGCATGCTATCAAATTTTTAACAATGTTTGTTTTAACTGTGGTAGGCAGTGCTGAGTCCTGAACTGGAGAAATCAGGCCACCCGACTTACCAGGCCGGCCTGGTTGCTGGGGCGGATTGTCGGCCCCATTTTCGGGTCCTCCTGGCCTCTGCTCGCCCCAGCAACCTTTGCGAGGGTGGGCGGGCCCGCCATTGCCTACTGGGGAGGATGGGGAAGCCCCTCCCACTCTGGAGGGGTGTGGGAGTACAAGTCCCCACTAGAAAAATATGCTTGGCACCAAAGAAATGATAAATGCCATGCCCAGGCAGGCCCAACTAGGGAGAGATTTCCATAGATGACAGGGCCACAACAGAATAGGCTCTCTCCCTGATCACCACTTTCTGAACCTCTCTTGGTGGAGATACTTTATTTGAAGGAGGGTTTCACATGCTGAAAATTGTTGATCCCTTATAGCAATTGTTCCCTTACATGCATCTCAACCCATAAATGACCATGGCCTGTTACAGACTGCCAAAATAAAGCTGCTTCGGGTCTCTTTGGAGGTATGCTATTTAATTGATGCATGGGTCCTAAGAGTCCGGAGGTCGCACCAAAGCCATACTCCATTCCTAAGCACTGGAGTGCAGCTTTTGGTGCAGCTTCCAGATTCTTAGGATGCATGCATCATTTAAACAGCATACCTCCAAAGAGACCCGAAGCAGCTTTATTTTGGCAGTCTGTAACAGGCCCATGTGTGAATGTTATGCCTCTTAATGTCTTCCTTCAATCTCTTGTTCCCTCGCTCCCTTTTTGGGTGACTTATAAGTGGTCAGCCTATTTTGTAGCCTTAAGCCAGTCACTATTTTTCAATTATTTTGTCTCACAGGGGTTGTTCTATGAATAAAGAAGGACTTTTCCAAGGAAAGACCCCCACTCCCTTTTAATCTCTTAGGCAGCAAGACAGCATTTAAACACAACAAACAAGAACAAAAGATAGCCTTGGGGAAAAAAATCAGTAATCCTCTTAAGGCACTAGAGAAAGTATGATCATGATCTACATTAATTGGCTTGCCAACCATCTGGCTTTGCTGGAGGGACAACTACAACTGAGAACAATGCCTCGGCCTCAATTTTGGAACAAACTCTTAAAAATCAAGCGCAAGCTCTTAATCTTGCTGCTTCTTCATTCCTCTCTCTCCCCGGAAATGGGAAACCAGAGCAGTCAAAGATGCCAGGCAGTTCCAGCACAAGAGCCCAACAAAGGGTGTACCATTTGTCTCTGCTGGTCTTTCCCAGCTTTGCACCCACCCACGCAGCACATGGAGTATCTCTCTCAATATTTGTTGGCACATTGAACATTTAGACAAATTGCATACTGTTGGTACGACACACTCCCATTCCCCTTACGCAACTGTGTGAAGTCTGGAAAACATTTAGAAACACACACATGGCAGTTATGATAATACGCTTCTATTAAACAAGAATATGTGCTGATTATAAGGGGTGGGTATTTTTTAAACTAATATTTATAATCCCCTTTGTTTTCATGAGTAAAGGCCTCATTCATTTCATTATTCATTCATTCCCTGAAAGCAGACTTGTGTTATTATCCATTCAGTTTGCTCCATTCATCTTCAGTTTCGTATTTTCCATTTCTTCATTTTCATTTTCTGTTTTTGTTGCTGCTGTCTCTGGCAGTGGAAGCAAAGCTGATTTCAGGGGGAACCTCTTTCAGCTGCCATCTTGTTGTCCCAGAATGCCCACTGTGCCAGCCCAGAGCATTTGGGATCAAAATGTAGCAGCAGAGTCACACAAGGCGTGTGTTTGTGTCTATGTGTTTTTGTGTTTGTGAGTGAGAGAGAGATAGGGCATATTATTTTTTCTCTCTCTCTCAACATGATCGAGAATGAGATAATATTTAAGATTTGTTTGGAGAACTTAAATGACAGGAACCAGGAGACAGCTGCTTGACTCAGCTTTGTGGATGTTGGGGAAAAGTACACACAGAACCATACATGAAGACAAATGGGTAGGAATTACTGTGAATGGTATATGAAAACTCAACACATTCCTATCCATTTAATACTGGTGGCATTAGTACTCTGAGGCTGCACTTGCACTACAGAAATAATCCAGATTGACACCACTTAAACTGCTATGGCTCAATGCTATGGAATTCTGGGATTTTGTAGTTTTTGTGGTACCACAGCTCTCTGAAAGAGAAAGCTAAATGTCTCAGATACAGTTCCCAGAATACCATAGCACTGAGCCATGGCAGTTAAAGTGGTTTAAAACGGAATTATTTCTGTGTGGTGGATAGAGACTCAGAAATGAAACTAAAACTGAATATACTGTAGTCTATTCTGTTCCAGGTTCCACATCCTTTCCTGTCAGTCTTTAAGTAGGGTTTGCCTCTCCATTTTTCATTACCATGGTTGAAAATGCTTATATATTGTTTTAAAGTGCTATGTTTTAACATGGTCATTTTTAAATTGTTTTGTTAAAATGTTTTAATTACTACTTTTTAATTCTTTGTGGTTGGGCATGGCACCAGAGTTCTCTGACAGAGGCTGCTGCCACACTGCAGACCTAATGCAGTTTGACACTGCATTATCTGCCAGGGCTCCATTCTAAGGAATCCTGGGATTTGTAGTTTGTTATGGCACCAGAGCTTTCTGATAGAGAACACTAAATATCTCACAAAGCTACAAATCCCAGAATTCCATTCCATTGAGCCATGACAGTTAAAGCAGTGTCTAACTGCAATAATTCTGTATGTAGATGCAGCCAGTGAAGGGTAATTATCTCACAGAACTACAAATTCCAGGCTTCCATAGCATTGAGCAAGGATAATTAAAGTAGTATCAAACTGCTTTAATTCTGCAATATGCAAACACTCTTAGGTTACCGGGGTGGGGGGTGGGGATCTGAATGCTACAAGAGACCTGTAGTAGAAAACACTTTGTGCTCCCAACCATGTCATTGCCGCTTCAGTACTTATGAAACAGCATGAAGTTCTTTCTCTAATTGTATTATGCTTTTAAAACACTGTACACCACCTTGAATCACATGCTGTGAGAAAGGCAGAATATAAAATAAATAAATGATATTTTTTTAACCATTTAGTGGGAACACATTAAACTTACTATAAATGTAATTTTTAAAAAAAATACAGCTGCAACATCCAAGGAGCAAGATATATTCCTCTTTTAAGTTACAACTATGACATAAAGTGGTTTTATATCAGCTGATGCAAAAATGAACTGCAAGTTGAGTTTCTCTTATCCAAAAAGCTTGGGGCCAGAAGCGTTTGGGATTTCAGATTTATTTTAATTTTTTTAATACTCGTAATTGCATAAAATTCAAAGACATAGTCGTGTTAGTCTGGAAAACTGCTTTGCAAAGGGATCTTGTAACACCTTTCGGAAATAAAGAAGCTGGTAGCATGAGTTTTGGTAGACTTGGGCTTAGAGAAAGTAGGTGCAAGTTTAGGAAAACTCATGCTGTCTGCTTCTTTCTTTCAATTTGTCTCAAAGATGCAACAAGATTCTTTTGCATATTGTATTTGTATGTACATACATAATGAGACACTTTGGAGATGAGACTCAATATCTAAACACACCAGTCATTTATGTTTCATAAACACTTAATGCACATAGCCTGAAGGTAATTTTATGCAATATTTTAAAATAATTTTGTGCATGAACCAAAATTTGTGTGCACTGAACCATCAGAAAGCAAAGGTGTCACTATTTTAGCCATTCATGAAAAAAAGTTATGGTTTTTGGAATATTTCAGAATTCCAGATAAGGGAGACTCAACTTGTAATTATGAGTAATTAGTTGTTTTCAACATAGGCCAGTGGTTTGAGTGTTGGACTACAACTGGGTTGTAAACCAGGTTTGATTCCATGCTTAGCCATTAAATTCATGTTCTTAGACTTAGGGGAAGGCAATAACAAACCTCTTCTGAATAAATCATGCCAAGAAAACTCCATGATAGGCCTTAGGATAGCCATAAGTTGGAAATGACTTGAAGGCACACAACAACAAACTACAAACCTCCAAGTACTAAAACAATTATGGTAGGCCCTTTGTCTCCACTGGAGTTTGGTTATAGGACCCCCCGTGAATACCAAAATCTGTGGATGAGCAAGTCCCATTATATACAATGGCCTAGTAAAATGGTGTCACTTATATAAAATGGCAAAAACAAGGTTTACTTTTGGTATTTATATTATTTTTGAATATTTTCAGGTTATAGATGGTTTAATCCGTGGATAAAAAATGTGTGGATACAGAGGGCCAACAGTAAATCTATTCTCTCCCTTTAAAAAAATCTGCAAAGCTCTAGTCTTAGATTTATTCCTTGGCTTCGTTGGAATGACAGAATGCTGGGAGAATAAGATGGAATGCTGGGAACCGACAGAACTAGGGAAATGGTTAGATAATCACATACAGTAGGCACTGATATTACTGCAGGATAAAAGTGTTTGACAAAGACAAGGAGGAGAAAGCCCTCTGGCATGATGCTGTTTGATGATCCCTCAAACTCTCTGTCTGCCTGAGTGCTGGAGGGGTGTGGAATGCCCTGGGGTTATAGGCCAGGAGAGCACAGCCTGTCACAGCATTTTTATACCAAGTCAGTGCCACCCTTGCCCTCTTTCTCCTAGCTTCTAGGATGAGGCAGTGCTTGGAGGGCTGCCTCCTCATTTCCAACCCGCACCTACAGAACACCACGGTTCTAAAATTCACCCGACTTCTTGGCTAACTAAAAATGGAGCTGCAAAAGGCTATTTTTAGAGCCCGCTTGCCCTGGGACATGCCGAACTCACGTAATGAGTTGTGGCGTGACCTATTCTGTCCTCTCCTGTTATGTCGTGATGCTTCATCACCCATTTGGCTGACTTCTCTGCACCCCTCCATTTTGGTTTCTTAAAGAAGCGTCTACTAAGGAATTGAAGAGGGCAGAGGAGAAGAGAGAGGAGGAGAAAAAAAGCCTGACCAAACTCTCCTTCCATGCAGAGAAGGAAGGGCTATATAGTCAAAAGGAGTCTGTTGGTCTCCCATTCCACCCATCCTTTCATGCATGAAAATTGAGAACGCCTCTTGGGAAACCGAGCAGAAGGAGCAGACCTTAATGGGAGGGGGGTACAGGGGGTGGACAGAGAATGCAAAGTAGGTCAGATCCTTGTTAGCCAGCCGAATGTTCTCTCCTTCTGGATGTGGTACTACAGCCTGCCCACAATTTTCCATTCAGCACATATTAGCATTCATCAGCAAATGATGCCACTCAGATGTATCTCTTCCACTAACTACTCCCTGGATTCATCCCAATTTGAGTCAGGAGAAAGGTAATCTGTGCCAGGGGGTTGAACACTCAGCAGCACAGTCTGCTTGCACAGGTACAGATTGGCATCCTATGAATATTCTCATTAATTTATTCATTTATTTATTGCTGTTCTTTTGAAGAAAAGTTTCTGCTTCTCATAGTTGTGGAAAATGTGTCACAAAATACATGGGCAACAATCGGAAAGCGGAAGAGAGAAAAGTGCAGAGAAGATGAGCATAGGACTTTTTATGCTTTTGTTTTAAAAATACATAGAAAGTAAAATCCAACTCCCAACTGAATCACAGGCTATTAGAATCACAGTATTGGAAAGGATTTGAAGGATCATCTGGCCCAGCTTCAGTTTACTACTAAAACATCTCTCTAAGGTAACCATCCAATGCTTTCCCATATTAAAAGGTTTTGAAATGTTTTCTAAAATGTTGGCAGTCTCAGCTGTTGATCAACCTACCAGAAGGTACACACCTTCTTTGGGATGGGGGATTGATATGTGTACATCATCAACACACCTGAGACTCAGGTGGCCAAGGGTGATGTTATCTTTCCCTTGTTAGCCCAAGATCTGGCCCACTGCACCTTTCTTCTTTTTCAATATCAAGTTGATATTAACAGGGATTTTTGAGGCACATAGCCAAAAGGGTGCCCGCAATGCAGGAAGCTAGCCTTGCTATATAAGGAGATCTGTGACCATATTTGGCACGTTTGGGAAGATCAATATGAGGAAAGCTCAAAAGCACATAGCCAGGATAGATCAATCAAGATCAGAATCTGCATAATCTCTTCATTGATAGGAGTGATGTTGAGTCATAGACCTTGTATTTGCAAGTGAACAAAAATCCAAGAATACTTTCCTCTGGAAACAATAGCCCATTTTCCAGAAACATTTGCATTTGCCATTCACAAATTCCCTTCTCATTCTTCTCTCCTGGATACTTCATTTTAATCCCAAAATCTGCCCCATCATATGTTTTGCCCTATAAATATGCCTGTTTAGACACTCCCAATTTGGTCTTGCTTGAGTTCAGTCAGTCTCTGCCAATATCTCACTTCACTCCTCAGCACTAGTGGCTACTCCATGATCCACGGGCAGATGCTGAGCCATTCCTCTTCACAGTGTTCCCCAGTTCCATTTATGGAATTGGTACAGTATCACCTTCTGCAATCTCTTCAGTCACTATCTGCTACCACCTAGTCTATCATTAGTTCTTGGCTGTGCCCGAGTGAGAGTCTCTTTGTGAATGGTGATTCCCCTTGATATGCAAATAAAACTATTTTGGACTTGCACTTTGGAGTTGTTGCTCAGAAATGACATATCCAGGCTCAATCCCAGCTTTGAGTTACCCAAGCCCTCTCAGTTGCTTTATTGAGTTAATGAAATTCCCCTATTAAATATAGATTGTGGGACCCTCTCAGGATCCTTGTACAATTTGAGTAACACCCTCTTGTTTCTCCCTTATCAATGTCTCCAAAACTAGATTCAGAGACTGGAGTTTAGAGCTATGGCACAATGTACACCCTGCTCTCCCTTTCATTTCCACATGTTCACCTCACATCTCTGATCAGGGTTGATATTTGTTTGTATAGTGCATCCCCAAACTAGATATAAACGACACCAGGTTCACTTAGATATGACCACTAGGAATTTTGATTATATTCAGGTTTACAAAGTGAGGTTAGAAGTATGTCAAGTTCTATTTTAATTTGGCTTTGCAAGGGTCACCAGAATTAGCACCCTAACTTGATCCCCCAAATGCTAACTATTTGGGCCTGCTGAACAGTATCTTTTTTTCTTAACTTCCATCATGGAATCCCCATAGTTTTTTTTTAATGTACTGCAAAATACTTAACACCACAAGAAGATCAATATGGATACTATGAGTGTAACCACAACCCAATCTGCTGCTCAATTTAAGTTCTATTTTTTCTCCAAGACAGGTAAGCACATCAGGCAGGCAGTCAAATCATGTAAGCATGTGTTCTTCCCCATTGAAATAGTTGGGTATTGTATTTGAGTTGGTTGTAATTGAATGCAGCCCCTAATGAAACCAATAGGAGTAGTCTGTTACTGCTTAAACCCCATGGATTTCACTGGGAACTTCAGTTCAGCTAACTCAATCTGGACCCAAACCTCTGAAAAAAATATGTGTAATTTGGGCTAGATATTTATTAATTTATACCCTGCTTAGACCACTTCCATATTGCAGCAGCAGGAAAAGGGTAATGAAAGACTAGAAGTAAAGTATTGTTAACAGAGCCTTATAAAAGTAGGGAAAGCACAGCACAAATCTTAATACAATGTATAACAACAAAGAAGATGGAGCTTAAACTCATCTTACCGAAGCTTTTTTTTAAATGGATGATGCCTTTGGAACAAGCATCTGTTCTAGAAATTTAGCAGTGTTGGTATTAATTTATGGAAGACTTGGGACAAGTATAAGTTGAATAAATGTCCCAAACAAGTCTCCTAGGCACCCTGTATATTTAATTTAGAATTTAAAAAAAAGATGGTTCTGTAGCCACAGAGGGAAGACTTTGGCTGTTCAAATGGGCTGAAATGGCAATCGTCATAATCTTCTGCTACCAACTATGCTGAAAGAGGCTGATGGGAGTTGAAGTTCAAAACAACTGGAGGGCCAAAGGTTCCCAATAGGGCTGTGCATCCATTTTTAAAGTCCTGGATTTTGAAGTGAATTGGACTAAACCAGACCAATTCAGAGGAGGTTTGAAGCAGGTTGGATCAGAACAGTTCAAAACAGTTCAGAACTAGAGTAGATTATCCTGGTCTGAATTTATTTGGACCAACCCAAAGGATAAGGGAAGCCAGACAGTATGTATCCTACTAGACAATATAAAGAAAAACACCATGATTGGGTGAACAGGGAAAAGAGCAACTTGTCTTTGCACAGTGACAATTCTAGCTGCTCATCTGGAGCATGAATCCGACCAACCTGCTCCAGTCACAGAACTTGTGGAGGAGGGGGAAATAGTGTGAGGTCACTAAACTGTATATATTTAGTTCCCTTACAAGTATATGCTTTTTTCCTAAATTTAGCTGGAAGCAGAAGATTTCTGCCTGCCTGATTGCCCACCGAGGGTCCACCATGATACTTCTCAGCCTGATATTGTACTTCTGATCATGACTTCTGGTCTTCACCTGAGGTTTCCAGTGTACCTGTTCTTGGGTTCTGAAGCTCTTTGAGCAAAGGTGGGGAAAGGGTGGTCCTTGGGCCACATGTGGTCCCCTGAGGAGGTTTGATTGCTTCAAAATCCTGAGACTAGCCTTTTCCTGGTCAAAACATTGCTGTTCTTGGAAGCCTCCATTTCTAAGCTCTCTGCCTTGGAGCCTCTAGCACAGGGGTGCCCAACTTGTGGCCCTACAGATGTTTTGGACTTCAGCTCCCAGAATGCCAGACCATTGGCCAAGCTGACAGGGAGGACATTATGAGGTAGGGAGGAAATTTGCATGTGGGCGGTGATTGGCTGAGGGGCAAAGTGAAGGGAGGGGCCTTTGGGGGCTTTGGAAGTCTATTCAGATTGACTGTAGAATCCTAAGGTAGGGAGGAAATTTGCATGTGGGTGGTGATTGGCTGAGGCTTCTGGGAGATGAAGTCCAAAACATCTGGAGGGCCGCAAGTTGGGCACCCCTGCTCTAGCATGTCATCTCTGTTATTATGGGAGTTGTTCCTGCTTGGAAAGGGTGCCTAACTTTCCCCCTTCTCTTTATCATTTCTGTGCCTGTTTGTACTATGTGTATAAGTATGTGTTTCTACTGGTACACCAGTGTCATAATTGGCTAAGGTGCCACCCAGTGCAGAGGGCTTCTGGCAGAGGTGGTGGTGGAGGTTTGACCTACCTCCTCCTGCTAGTTTGTCCGCCTGCCCACCTAGCTATCTGGTCACCCACTAGCTAGCCAGACTCTGGAAGGATTTCTATGTAGTGGTCGATATCCTTGCCTTCCCTCTCCAGCTTCTGCGTTGCCCTGGCTGGGCAACTGAGGCAACAGGAGGAGGAGTATTAACTCCTGCTTCTCTGTTGGCAGTCTTCATCCTCAGGGAGAAAGCCCAGTGATAGAGCAGCCAGGAAGGGCACACTTTCACTCCTCCTAGACCAAAGCAGAAAGAGGGCCAAACTGGGTGTCAACCCTCCTTTGGTGTGTCACCTGGTGGGGTCTGCACCCCCAGCATGATGCCACTGCAGTACATACAAACAGTTAGCCTCTGGCTCCAAGATAGCAGGCACACAACACAGGCACTGGGGAGCAAAAAGCAGCATGAACTATGAGGACTTGAAAATCAGCTGACCATTCTTGCTTTGAAACTATATTTCATTTTTAAAAGCAATTTTAGTAGTGGCTAAAAATAAATAAATAAATAAATGAATGAATGAATAAATAAATGAATAAATAAATTCCTGGAGCTACTTGTTTTCAATTTGGTAGAGGCAGCCATTCACGAGAAACTATCATATACTTTTATGCATTTGTGCAATAATACTTTTTCTTTTAAAAGCCCTGAAAAGTTATTGCTGTTTCAGTGATTTGAATTTTAAAATCTTGATTTGGATTTGGGAATCTGGTTTGGGTCAGATTCAGTTTTGACCATTCCAAACTGAACTGAGCCCCAATATGTCTTGCAGAATTGGTCTCTGAACTAAATAGGGGAATGTGTGCATATTCCTATTCCTCACCACTTTGATCTGGGACTACTTTTAAAAAATTAATGTAAATACAAAGCGCATAAGCTTCGGCAATGGATTAAGGAGAACAGTGTGACATCTCACATCTCACTGCTCAGGCAAATGAATGAAATGAGAGACCAGAGGTCTTTTTCACTTTAAAAACTGGCTTAAAAAAACCCAACAACCTAAAACACAATTGAGGGAACAAAAAATCTATCTTATGTTAAGTGTGAAGTTATGCGGAAAGTTGCAGAAAATATTTTGCCACGTTTATCCATTGGTAAATTTAATTAATAAACTGGAAAAAACCCATCTACTTACATGGGAAAGGGACTCACAGATAAATTTACTCATGGGTAATTGGGAATACATCTGGAAGGAAATTCATAGATGTGCAGTCTGCACTTCATTAAAGAAGGATTGTTTAAAAATGTGAACACAGTGCTATCTCATACTTTTCAAGATAGCAAAAAATCTATACCAATAATAGAGATCACTCTTGGAGATATAACCAGTGAAGCATTGATTACTTCCATTACTGGTGGAGTCTTCTGCTGCAATTACATTTTGGATATTAATTAGAAAAGCTATTCAAAAACCCTTTCAGATTAATCTTCCTTCAGATCCCAGAATAAATTTATCTACAGAACTGAAAGGTGTGCTCCTAAAAGATAAAAGAGGCACTTTTTCATATGATGAGAGCAAAACTAATTAATGCAAAATACCAAGAAAGAAAGGGGAAACCCCTGTCTGGTTGAATGATATATAAAACTTAGCCAGTTCTTGAAAACTGGAGTAAAATCACTTGGTGTCTACATCTGAGAGGAGGACTTTTCAATCTTAATAACTCTGAAAAGGAATAAAAGCCTTTTGAGGATTTGTTGAATTTTAAAACAGAGCATTTCACAAGTAATATTTTCCTACCTTCATGCTTTATGTTTATTTTGTATTGTGTTTTCCTTTGAGGTGAAACTGTTTTCATTGCTTCCTAAACTTATATTTGTATTCATTTCCTCTCTGACTCTTTTTATTTACTGCATTAATGTTTGGCTGGATATGATTTCCCCCCTCCTTCCCTTAATATTATTAATATTATTAAAAGTTAATAACCACCGTTTGAGGGCATAATATTTCTAATAGCTGATCCAGTATGAATCTAAATGGCCTTCTTTTGTACTTGGCATGCTTAATGCATTTTTAAAATCAATTAAATTAAAAAGAAAATACTACCTAAGCATGGAAAACATTCCCTTGAAACATCTTATTGGTCTCGTTAAATCTCTTTATTTCCCTTCAAAAGTTTGCAGCTATTTGCTGAAAGCAGACTTCTCAAAACTACTTTAAACTTCCTCTTAATGAAGAATCTGGAGGAAAAGGAAAACTAAAGTTTCTTCAGACAAAGTGTTGTTAAATTTGGTCAGAACTCCATTGGTTTCCTTCAGGATTCTCTGTATATCAGAACAGAATTCATTGCTTTTGTCCTCCATGCAAGCAGGGTTGTGAATTCACTTTGAGGGTCAATTCAGATCTTGAAGAGCTATGCAAAATTATGAACTTTACTATCCAGAAAAGTTTCAGCACTCTGGATAGTTCCTTTAAAGTTTGGCCTGCAAAAAGGAGTTGATTCTCTGCCCCACTGACATGGAAGACACTCACTGCCTTGCACTTTACTGTGACTATGGGTACATCTGTACTGTAGAAATAAATAGTGCAGTTTGACACACCTTTAAGTGATGTAGCTCCATTCTATGGAATCCTTGGGTTTGTAGTTTTATGAGGTCCTCAACCTTTGATGCCAATATGTGCTGGTGTCTCACAAAACTACAAAACTCAGACAGAATATCATTACCACAAATTTACATGCTTCAATTAAAAAAGATCTTGGCCACTAACCACAATAACAATAGAAGGAGGTTTTGCCTGAACTGGATACTTGTCTGAATTGGGTATTTCCAGCTACTATACAGACAAAGAAAATCAGATGGTTTATACTGTCACTGCTCTCTCTGCAGCCAAACTGAGTACTTTGAATGAGTCCTGATGAAACTATTACATCTAGGATGGCAAAGAGGATAAAGGGCCTGGAAAACAAGTAAGAGACCATATGATTCCATTTTCAAAATATTTGAAGGGCTGTCTCACTGGATTAGATAAGTGTTTCTTAAACTAATATGGGGGACTAACAGTGAGCAGGTATGGTGTTGTGGTTTAGAGGGGGACTAGAACTCTGGAGACCAGGGTTCAGATCCCCTATGGAAACCCACTGGGTGACCTTGATCAGGTCATACTCTCTCAACCTCAGAGGAAGGCAGTGACTACAACATGAACCAATGGATTTAAGTTACAAGAAAAGAGATTTCACTTAAACATTACTGTAAGGACTGTTTGACATTGGAAAAATATGACCTCTGAGGGTGGTAGATTCACCTTCTTTGGAGATTTTTAAACCGAGTTCTAGAATTGTGTATCCTTGATGGCAGCGTGTTGGAGTAGATGGTTCTTGCAGCCCCTATCAGTTCTAAGATTCTGTGATTCTATTACTCAGTTTGCAGAAGTGGAGGGGCCACCTGCACTAATGAAATCACAGGTGTACAAAGTATCGAAGGCATTCTAGATGGACAAAAAGTTTGAAATTTACACTGAGTTATGATCTAAGGGAGACGTTTTATAAAATGTTGTACAGATGGCATTTGACACCTGGCAGGTTATTGAAAATGTATAAGAATAGTTCAAACAAATGTTGGAAATGTAAACCAAAGATAGGATGGACTTGTGATAAAGCACAGAAATACTGGATTCAAATTCATTTAATAATGGAAGATATTTTTGACATCAAGATATAGCTGAAACCAGAAATTTTCTTGATTGAAACATGGAAAGACTTCACATATAACTAACTATATTGTTATGTCAACTAGCTAACTATATTGCTAACTATATTGTTATGTTATTGAATGTTTATTTACATCTCATGACTATTCTTAAAATCTGTAGGGAAAAACCTGTAAGATATCCAAATGTGGCAAAACTGAATTTTTTAGATCCTCAAATGGTAACCCTCAAATTGGAAAATAATGTGGGCCATAGGAAAATAAGTACCAATTTCTCTTCACAATCCAGTATATTATTACATGGCACCCCTCTGAGTCATTTCCTATAATGCAAAGGGCTTAGGTTCAGCAAAAAAGGAGAGAGGGAAAATACTAAAACAAATCAAACAACTACATCCAAATTTCTTATTCCTTTAAGAAACACACCATAAGGGTTCAAAACCCATGCTCCTAACAAAATTGTTTGGAAACCAATATGTAGTGGAAGGCAAGGGGAAAGCCAAAGGGGTAACTATTCCCTGGACAAATCATGTCCTTTCGTGATAAAACAATGAATTTAGAGATAATTCTGGGTGCTACCTAATACTGATGGCAGAAATTTTTGGCCAATCCTACAGTCTAGGCACCTTCTATTCACCCAATATAGGCCAGCATCAATTTATATCAGCTTTTTTACATCATCTAAGTGAAGTGGTTGTCAGTTCCATAGTGTTGGGGGGTGAATCTACTACTACTACTACTACTACTAATAATAATAATAATAATAAGTTTTATTTATAGACCGCTATTCCGCAATGATCATAGTGGTGTACAGTAAAAATTGCAATACAATACAAAAAATTGCAAGGCCTTTCTCCCCCTCAAGATGGTGGTCAGGGGGAGGGCTCTTAGTCTTTCCAGGCCAGGCCTCGTCTCTCCCCCCTCAAGATGGTGGTCAGGGGAAGGGCTCTTAGTCTTTCCAGGCCAGGCCTCGTCTCTCCCCCTCAAGATGGTGGTCGGGAGGGAGGGCTCTTAGTCTTTCCAGGCCAGGCCTCGTGTCTCCCCCTCAAGATGGTGGTCGGGTGGAGGGCATTTTGCACTCCTATCTTGATAAATCAAAACCTCCTAAACATACAGGTCCAACCCCATTCATGCAGAAAAGTTGTAGGATTACTTGATCCTCGGTGATCAATACACCCCATAGAGAAAGACTTCACTGTCTACTCAGCAGTCCATAAGATCTATTCCAGAATTGATCACTTTTTCATCTCCAAGTCCCTATTAGGCAAAATTTTATATTCCACAATCAATCCAATCTTATATTAAGACCATTCACCAATATTAGACTGGGCAATGGAAAGACTTTCCCAGACTTCAAAGTCTTGGTGGTTTAGCACAGCACTCCTAATGCACGACCTTTTTAAAAAGACCATAGAAAAAGCAATAGAAACTTTTGATCTAAAAAATAGCTCTGAAAGCTCATCTGAAGCGCTACTGTGGGACACACTGAGAACAGTGCTCAGAGGTCTGTTTATACAGGAGAGCTCTAAACAAAAGAAAATTAAGGAAAAGAAACACCAGGAATTGATTAAAGAAACTGAATTCTTGTCAAACTCCCACAAGACCCAAAACTCAGACATGCTAAAAACTTTATTATTAAAAAAGCTAAACTTAAAGAAATTAGACTTACACTCAGTTCAAACTAAATTGCAATATACTAAAGCCTACTTCTATGAAAATAATAACGATCCCATACAGACTGCCAAAATAAAGCTGCTTCAGGTCACTTTGGAGGTATGCTGTTTAAATGATGCATGTGTCCTAAGAGTCTGGTAGCTGTGCCAGAGCTGTGCTCCAGTCCTTTAAACAGCATATCTCCAAAGTGACCCAAAGTAGCTTTATTTTGGCCTGTCTGTATGGGGCCAATAATAGGAACTCTAAATTATTAGCTAGATTAGCAGAACAGAAAGCAGAAAAAAAATAATTGCTGTGGCTATCACCTCCCCAAATGGCAGTATCAAAACCTCCCAAAGTGACATAGCAGAGGAATTCCTAGAGTTCTACTCCAAACTCTATGCTGAAGAATCAAGCACACCCCAGATAAACTTAATTCACTCCTCGATTCTTTCAAAATTTGGAAAATTAAGGAACCACACACTGCTCTATTCAACCAGCCCATCCATTAGAAGAAATAAAACAGGCAATCCAAAACCTCAAACCAGGGACATCTTCTGGATTAGATGGGTTTGTGGGAGAATTTTACACATTTTGCTATAATAAAATTGCCCCACACCTACAAGATCTATTCAATGAGATAATGTCACAAGGTGCATGCCCCCAATCTTGTCACACTTCCAGAATTGTCCCCATCCCAAAACAAGTGACTGTCAACCTCCCACCTCAGCATTTAGACCGATAGTATTAATAAAGCAGGATGTGAAACTACTGACCTTAATTCTAGCTAATAGTATTAATAGCTTCATCACTGAGTATATCTCTATTGACCAAACTGGCTTTATGCCAAATAGAAAACTATTTGATGCCATTAAATGAGTCCTAAATGTCACCCATCATGCTGCAAGATTTAAAACCTCAATTGCCCTTATGCCCCTAGATGCTTTGAAAGCTTTTGACCGAGAAATCTGGCAATACTTATTTGGAGTACTGAGAAAGATGAACTTTGGAAATTAATTTATTAGTAAGCTAGAAAATCTATACACAAACTCAGAGCCTTAGTAAGTCAATAGAATAAACTCCTCTACCTTAAGGCTCCAAAGGGGAACTAAACAAATATGTCCCTTATCCCTCCATCTCAGCAGGACAGTGAAACTGCTCTGGGTTTGGAGAGAAAAGTGCAATATAAATCCAATGAATGAATGAATGTTTTCATTTTAAGGTGCTGTTCAAGGTGCTAGACCTGTTTTGAGGGCAGGGTTTGGAGCCAAGGAGAACTCTTTGAAACTTCAGGTTAAAACCTGAAGTGGCTTCACCATCCATGGAGGCCATCAAATACCACCTGATATCACAGACTCCTTGGCTAAAATACCAATCACTTTCTCTGCCCAAGCTGACTTCCAAAGAGATAGAAAAACAGGCTGGCCTCTTGTGCATCCTCATCCTCTCCTTTGCCATTTAGGTCCTACGCTACCAGCAGTATTATATGTCAGCCCAGCAAACTGAGTTCTAGTCTTTCAAAGGCTTCCTGCTGAACCAGCCAGCTGATTCCACAAAACCAATCCCAGTGCATTAGGCAGTATAAAACACAAGCTTCAAGCCTAACTCCTCAGTTTGAGCAACTTGTGTATACTGACAAGCATGCTTTTCTCCTATTTAAAGTTTGAATCATGACCCCCAGTTGATATTACCCTGCCCTACTTCTTATGGTCCCATGAGCCACTTCCTCTAGAAATGTAAGCTTGCCTTTCTTGGAATATCGTTATTATGGTTCAGCATAGATGCCTGCAGTTTCATGTGGTTGTTTGTTTGACAAGGACTAAGATTGTGGCTCCAAACCAACATCTACCCAGTGTATCACAAATATGTGCATGTGGAGATGCAGCAGCACTATGCAGTTCCATGCAAAACAGCAACACTGTCAATGACTGGGTGCTGTTGTGCAATGCACAATATGCAATGTGCAATGCAGTGTGTTACTGCAATGGGCAATATTGCTCTATGTACAGCACTGCTTCTGCCAGTGTCAGCAGATTATGCTTTGATGAATAATTCACCTTTCATGCATAGTGTGTCTGCACTAATCTATTTACCACTGCTACCCTGGGTTTTTTCTTTCAAAGGTGGGTCAGTTTTCACACACACACACACACACACACAAGCATGCACGCACGCGCACGCACACACACAGCTCTCAAAGGGATGGTAAATTTAAAGAATCAAAGTCCCAGATCATCTGCAGAGTTCTTTGTAAGACCCTCCTTCAGTACCAAATTTAAAAACTAACCAACCAAAATGTTTCTTTAAAAACAACAGTAAAACAAATGTTTTCCTTGTGATTGCAGTGAAAGTCTTTTCTTGCTTTAATAAATATTTCATGTTGAATCATGAAAGTAAGAAATTCCACTTGGAACCTTGAAATGCATATTTATAGCTTGTTGTGGGGTTTTTTTTGTTTGTTTTTGCTTTGTTTTAAGAAAAAAAGAAATTGTTTATGGGCTGGGGGAAACAAGCCAACTCAAGAGTGGCTGTCAGTGGATCATTTTGCTGCAGGCTATTGAGGCAGGTTGGCTGCATAATAGGTTTAAGTCATTCTGTGTTACGCAAAGTGGGGCTTGGACTTGCCTCTTTCACCTGTGCATCTGGGCTTCTGGAGATAAAAGTAAAATCCAATACACTGAACGAAGAATACATTTAAACAAAAAATTAATACATCTACATGCCTATACCAATGAGGCAGCTTGCTACAGTTGAGACTGGGTGTTGTTGTTGTTTTATACTTTATGTATTTATTGATCCAAGCTGCTACTGACTCAGCAGCGCTGTGAACAATATCATTCAAAAATATTGGTGCTTCTGTGGGGTTTGCTTTAGCTTTTTTCATTTCCCTGTCCAGATACTGTTGCTCTTGCTACCAGGCTGTGGACTTGGGGTCTATCGCTTCAGCCTAGAGCTGACCCAAGATGATTTGTTGTCTGAGGCAAAGGACAAAGGGAAGTATTTCCCATCCAGATCCACATTTAGAAGTAGCCTGGACTGGTACTTGAATTTTACTTTAGCACAAGCAATTCACAGTATCCTCTGCCACAGCTGAAGGTGATGGGCTAGTTTAGGGGGAGACAGGACAGGTTGTGTAGAATACAGAACTCTGGTCTCCAGCAGAAGGGGAAGGCCAGCTGGACACTAGTCATAGTGCTTCCCACTCCTTACTGTCTCATTCTGCTTAACAGGAGTGCTGACCCTGCTCCTTCTTCCTGCCAGCAGTTTCTCAATAGACCAATTCAGGTATGTCTTTAAGTTGTATGTTCCCACAGGAGAGACCAAGTAACTGAAGCAATTTTCTCCCTGCTGTAGTGACATCTTCCAAAAACATGTGTCATTTTAAAGATGTTCTTGGAGGAGAGGGGAGGAATTCTCTCCTCCAACTCACCTTTTTCCTGCCTGCCACCACAGACACATAGTGGCTGGGAGGACAGTGTGTTGAGCAAGGAGGATCATCTGCCACTATGATCTGACAACAATACATGCATTTTAATGTATCTTCCAGCATCTTCGATGCATCTTCCAGCACCTCATAGGGTTCCTCCTTTGTCATGAGCTGACTATTGGTACATATCTCACTGCCATTCTACTGCCTTGGCTCTCCCTCACCCTCCTGCCAGCCACCACATTGGCTGTGAGGGAGCAGGAGAAAGGTGAATCTGGGCTAGGTGCATGTGTATCAGGAGTACCTATTTGAAAATTCTGGGAGGAAAAAAATTAGAAAGGGGCTTCAGGAGATTCTCCTTGATAGAGTTTCCTGAAATTCAAAAAGCCCACTTTTTGTTTTCTTTCCCTAAGTCTCCAAATATCAGATCAGATCACAAAGTTGGAAGAGACCACAAGAGCCATACAGTCCAACCTCCTGCACTTCAGGAAGAAACAATCAAAGCAAAGGCCTGTTACAGACTGCCAAAATAAAGCTGCTTCGGGTCTCTTTGGAGGTATGCTGTTTAAATGATGCATGCATCCTAAGAATCTGGAAGCTGCACCAAAGCTGCACTCCAGTGCTTAGGAATGGAGTGTGGCTTTGGCACGACCTCCAGACTCTTAGGACCCATGCATCATTTAAATAGCATACCTCCAAAGAGACCCAAAGCAGCTTCATTTTGGCAGTCTGTAACAGGCCAAAGTCTTCATCCCTAGCCCATCCCTTCCATTCCTAGCCCAGTTTGGTAGCCATGTTAGCTGGTGGTATCTGTCATGTACAGGTTTACTTTAATTCAAGAATTCAAGTTTCAGTAGTGAACCAGAAAACTTTATTCATAAACCAAAGAAGTCTCCAGAAGATGTATGTTGTCGGGACTAAGAAGCCAACATTAACACAGTTTAATTAAAACATACAGTAATCACATTTTGAGTGGGCTGTCACCCCATTTGCCCATAAAATCAAACATGCTCACTTTCCCCTCTTTCCCATGATTATCCCTCCTTCCACCCCATACCATATGATCTCAGGACCGATCTTGACACTCCCAGCAGAACCTCTCTTCCCTTTTCCCATTTGCTCCTTAACCACCAAAGGAGTATGAGCAGTGACCTTAGCAATGTATGACTACATGTCCCATCATCCAGTATTAGTGACATATAATACATTGTAAGCAAGCACAGCCATTAACTATGTCAAGTAAAACTGGTACCTATTACTCATTCCCGTACCTTGGTTCAAACATTGATCAGAATGTCGACTGCAATCAGGAAATCAGAAGACTACTGGGATTAGGAAAGATAGCTATAAAAGAACTGGACAAGATCATAAAGTGTAAAACCATAACTCTGAACACTAAAGTGAGGATCATCCAAGACACTGTACTGCCCATCACTGTGCACAGATGTGCAAGTTGGACAGTGAAAAAGGCTGATAGGAGGAAAATCAGCTCATTTTTGATGTGCTGCTGGAGAAGAGTGCTGAGAATACTATGAGCAACCAAAAACAAAGAAACAGGTCCTAGAACATAGCAAAATGAAACTCACTGACTCAGGATGACTGAATTTGGCCATATCATGAGGAAAAATGAATCCTTAGAAAAGGCAATGATGCTAAGTAAGGTTGAAGGCAGAAGAAGCAGAGGAAGACCACATGTCCCTCTTCTCCCCTTTCTGAAGAAAAGCCTGGACCCTGCTAGGTTTGCTACTTTGGAGCCAGAACAACACGTTTGCTCCAGCCATGAGTAATGGCCAGAGCTGGTGAAAGAAAAATCAGTTTTAGAACTCCTGTTGCCAGGACCCACCCAGACAACATGGGAGGGTGCCTTTGCTGCAAAGGCACTGCAGAGTTCAACAGAGCCAGATCACCCACAGGTCTATTTTTATGCTAAAAACAGTTGGGGGAGGGGAGTGGGTAAGATTGACACTTACACATTGCCCACATGAACTGCATAATCAAAAGAGGACAAAAGTGGGCAGAGATATGCATTAAATGCTGATTTACAGAGACACTTTCCCTAAGCACAACCAGAGAACTTCATTCACATATCTGGCCTCACCCAATAATCCTTGCAACAGCCTTAGATGTTAGGCCATGTTATCACCTCCATCGAGGGATAATACTGATGTATCCAGTATATCTGATGCAGGTTGTTGTTCTTGCTGTGTTCCTTTTAAGTCATTTCCAATCCTAAGGTAAACCTATCATGGGTTTTTTCAGGCAAGTTTCTTCAAAGGGGATTTGGCATTGCTATCCTCTGAGGCTGAAAGAATGTGACTTGCACAAGGTCACCAGTGGATTTACATGGCTGAAATAGGATTGAACCCTGTACTCCAGAGTCATAGTGTAACGTTCAAACTATTACACCACACTGGCTGAAAGTAGTTTTCCCAACACAGGCATAGGAATTACTCAGGTCTCCAGATGTTGATGGCCAGCAAATCTGAGCAGCCCAAGCTACTGGTGAGGCATGTTAGGAAACACATTCTTTCAAATGTAGGAAGGCATATAATTGTTTAAGTCTGTGTGTCTGTGTATGTCCCCTTTGGATTCCTTGGATATCCTTGTCCATTGCATTCCCCTCCTCCATGAAATGCTTTTCTAAGAACAGAGCCAGACATATTCAAAAACAGCCTTTTTAGGGACATTTATTTCCACATATGCTAATGCTGCATGTGGATTTTGCTGCAGGAGGACGGACACTCTGCAGAAGAGACGTTTGTCAAAAACTGGCAGCACGTTCTCCTCGCTGTACTCCCAGGCATTTCTGCAGAGGCAGGAAATATTGCTCTTCTTGTGAATTAGAATATACTCCACTCTTCAGCCAATACTACACACAGACACTCCTTCCTCCCTCGTACTTCTTGGACATGTAGTCTGCTACTGAACAGAAGAATTAATGCAATGTGACACTGCTTTAACTGCCATGGCTCCATCCTATGGAAATCTAGGATTTGTAGCTTGTTGGGACACCTGGGTTCTCTGACAGAAAAGGCTAAATATATCACAAATTCCAAAATTACATAACACTGGGACATGGCAGTTAAAGTGTCATCAAACCACATTAATTAATTGTGCATTGTAGATGCAATGTGATCAGATCCAGCTGTAGTTACTCTTTCTTCCTTGATATCTACCAGTCATGGGTATGCAACATCTTGGAAAAGAATCAATCAGGTCCAGGATGGAGCAGTGGTTAAAATGTCAGACTATGACCCTGGAAAGACCCAGATTCAAATTCTCTCTGAGCCACAAAGCCTTGAACCACTCACTTTCTCTCAGCACAAACTATTTCATCACAGACTCATTCTAAGGATGCATATTATGCATACACTTGTACCCAAACATGAGTTCCTTGGTGAAGTAAAAGTATAATTAAACGAAAGGATGGCATTAACACCACAGTTGGAGGCTCCATAACTCAAGCAGACCTACTTGTGTTTTCTTTTAATGGAAATATTAAAGGGACACTGAAGTGTAGGAAAAATTCTTACTCTTTTTAGTCATCTTATTACTGCTACATGAACATGAAATCTGTGGTGTGTGACTTAGCCATAAGAATAGAGTAAAGCTTAATATGTTTAGGAAATGTAACAGTCAATAATACTAGCAAGGCCTAAGTACCCTAAAAGCACCAGATCCCTCCTGATCTTCGATACTGGCAAAACCTTCCTTGCCTAAGAAAACCCTTTGAAATTCAGGGGGGCACATAGGTCAACAAGGGATTTGAAAGAACATTTCAATTCTTTTGAAAGAGATTTGAAAGATATAGATGAAAGCCCTTGTGGCTAAAGAGCGGGGTATAAATACAGTAAATACAGAAATAAATACCATATTGACACAGGTGAGAAACTTTCAGTCTGCATATGTTCCTTTCACCCCAAGATCTTTAGTAAAGTCCATCCAGAGCAGAAGAAAATTAATTTTTGGACCACAACTCTCACAGTCCTCCAGACAATCTGAATTTATCTCCTCTCCTCTTTTCTTCTGACATCATCTGTCATCTCTTTTCCCAAATACCCATTCACTTTCTCCATGCAGAAAGAGGCAGGGAGTTAAAACCAACACATACTTGTTCGCGGAGAATAGAAAGTTATATGTTAAAATGAAATAAATCACAGTTATAATTCTAAGGCTCCTGAAGAAAATTGGTATTGGTCATTGATATATTTATTGAGAGAGAAAAATGCCTTTCCAAGATCTCAGTATTAGAAGTGACCGGTCTGTGGTACAACCCATTCTCTTCTCATCCACCTCCATCTTCCCTCACCACCCGCAACAGAGCATGAGGGAGCACTTGAATGATGTGATATTCTTTCTTCATCATTTATGAAACCACACACTCCCTGTAGCTATAAAAGTGATTCAAAGTTACAGTTGCAGCATAAAAGCAGTTATTGCTCAGGAGTTATAATTGTAATATGATATAATTATACTGATGGGTTAATAACTAGCAGCTAGTTCTGAGCTGGGAATGAAGCAGCTCTCTAGATGTTATTGGACTGCAGGTCTCAGTATTCCTAACTAGTAGCTTTTCTGGCTTGATCTGCTGGGAGCCATCATAGTCCAACAAAATCTGGATTGCCAGAGGTTCCACATTAGTTGAACTTGTTATTTGAAAGTGTAATTAGTTATTCTCATGCTCTGTAACTGACAAGAAAAACTGCATCCCTGACATCTAGATATCTAGACAGCTATTGTTGCCATATGATAATTTTTGTGCTGGCAGTGACCAATTTTTAAAGAAGACACACTTGGAAACTAGTAAAAACAACTCAAAGATTCCAGTTTTCAAATCAGGTAGAGGAATGGAACCTGGAAGAGAGGGCAGGGGAATCAAGTCTCCCCCTTAAGTCAATAAGTATAGGTGCTCTGCCCCCTTTGAAATGAGTCTCCTCTGGCATTATCAGTCAGAAATTTACAAAATGGTCAAGCAGTAAGAAATATGTGGATGGCAATTGCTGTTGATCCCCATAAGGAATACAGGAAGCCCCCACATATTTGGTGGGTGCAGGACAGGAGGACTGCCAGAAAGTGGAATTGGTTGAAAAGTGGAAGCCAGGGTTTTTTTTAGCTTGCAAATGCATTTTTGCTACTGAAAAGATAAGTAACACAATATATCATTTCTGAATGTGTGCAAAAGCTAAATTAACAGACACTACGCATGCATGCACATAGGGACATGGTGGCTTAGTGGTTAAGACACCAGTTCTGACAATTGTAAGGTCAGAAGGTTGGCAGTTTGAGGCCCAAGTGCCGTGTGATGGAGTCAGTTTCCGTCACTAGTCCCAGCTTCTGCCAAGCTAGAACTTTGAATGCATGCAAATGCAAGTAGATAAATAGGTACCATTTTGGTGGGAAGGTAACAGCATTCTGTGCAATAATGATGGCCACACGACCATCAGAGTTGTCTTCAGACAACGCTGGCTCTTCAGCTTAGGAACAGGGATGAGCACCACTCCCTACAGTTGGTTACAACTATACATTCATGTCAAGGGTAACCTTTACTATTTTACACACACACACACACACACACACACACACGTGTGTGTGTGCATGCAAGTAGTCCCAAGTGAGCCTTGCAGACAAGAAGGACTCATGAAAGAGCAATCTCTCCTGTGCACACTTATTCAGGACTAAGCTACACTGAACACATGGAAGATTCTTCTACGTGAGCATTATGAGCCTTCATATTTAAGGATTTTTCATTGCTAATGGGTGAGGAAAGTAATGCTCCCTGCTCCCCAGCAAGTAGGAAAACTTAACAATAAGCTGCCTGCCAGTAATGAGCCCCATTGTAAAAATAGTTCTGGGGTCCCTGGGTAAAGGCATGTATGTGTGTGCGTACAAAAGTTACAAAGGATAACAGGCCTGTCTATAATCATTGCCTCTAACACACACAATGAGTAAATGCCGCTGATGATTGCAGCTTGGCTCTGTGAAGTATTTGAGGAGGGAAAAAAAGCTTTCTAAGGCAAATTCCTTTGCTAGTAAAACACAGTTGCTTTCAAAGATATGTGCTCTATCAATTTCCCTTGTGGCATTTATTTAATGCTTTTGTAAGAGAACACAGCAATTTCATACGCTCTAATCTTTGCTGCAACATAAACCACACATGGCCTGAGGGCAACCAGTCACTACCAAAGAAAAACTTTTAAAATCAAACTCCTGGATCATTTTTTCACTTGCCCCTACTTCCTTTTTCTCTCTCTTTTGCATTAATTATGCAGATCAGCTGCATAAATCATTTTCGCCAAACCCTCAACTACAAAGTAATAAGGGCAGAGCAATATGTTACACCAGGCAGACAAAAAAGTTTTCAACACTGACATGCTGGGAATGGGGTAGATGGCTGCAGGGAAGAACCATTTTGGTTAGCTATGTATGCTGTATCTATGTTAAATGCTTTCTCGTGTATGTGATTGCATTCTGCATTGTTCTAAATAAATAAAACTCTCTTAAGTCACCCAAAACCTGGAGTCCTCCCCAGTTAGTACTGGTATGCAGGGGTGCAAGTCATCCAAAGGTTAGCCAAGCTTTTGAAGCCTGGTAAATAATTTTCTTTTTTTAAAAGATGCAACAATTCACTATCAAGAGCTTACCTAATAGAGAAATTATGATCTATTATACAAAGTGTAATGCCAAAGTGTGTGTTTTCAACTCATGGATGCACTAATTAAAATTGCCCTTCAGTAGTTGATCAGGCAAAGTCTACAATCCCCTTGGAATCCATGTGAAGCGGCCTGGCATGTCTCCCATTCTCTTCAGTATCACAAGCACATCTGAAGCAAGGCAAGAAGCAGTATTGATATGCCCCACAGTAAGCCGTTCCTTCCTTGTCTGCCTTTTGTAACATACAGACTGGCATCTCTCACCATTCCCTCAGCCCCCTGACATAAAACAAAAAGAAGAGGCAGGCAGACAACAGAGAAGCCCTGAAGTCAGCATGGCCTTGTCAAAAGCCAGCAACGTTATAATGAGAAAAGAGCTGGCTCAGAATAGGCAACTGGAGAGAGACAGGCAGGAGATCAAGGAGCTGCATTTATCCTCATTTCCATTGCCATATGCTCCTCTGGAACACTTTCCAGTGCCAAAAGGATTCTACAGGGTGGCGGGCAGAGTTGTGTGTGGGGGAGAATACTTTTATAGACTACCAGCTGCTTGTGTTCCTGTGGCATCCCTTAATCCACATGTGACTTGTCATTATGGTGAGAATGGCACAGACTTTTCAGCATCTGCACTACAACAGGAGCAGCCTGGGTCAATCTTCCACATTTGGAAAGAACATCAGCCACAGTTTAAACCAAAAAAAGGCACACAAAAACAATTGAGACTGTGTTTCCAGATCTGTAGGTCTGGCTCTAATTCTCAGGTTTGGCCCATCTTCTCTGCTTTGTTAGCAAAAACAGGAATTTGAAGGCGAGGCGGCTACCTTTAAAAGTGTGTATGTGCATGCGTTTATTTCATGTTTTGTGTTTGTGTGCCTTCAAGTTACTTGTCAATTTCTGGTGACCCCAGCATTTACAAAAAACAAAAGAAACACTTTTATACTATTTAAAAGAGAATAAGACACCAGGAGTCTCAACGCAACTACTTTGGGATAATGAGGGGTCATTTTTTAAAGACAAAATGCTGAAGTCAGAAAGAAACAGAGAGAAAACAAATCAAAGGTTAATGGCAGAAATACAAAAGAGAAGAGACTTTATATGATATACAAGAAGAAGCTTCAAAACAGAAAATACAGAGAGAAATTGATATCTTACAGAAGCAACTAGATGCAGAAATCACTCAAGAAGTAGAAAGTAAGTTGAAATATTGTCACCAAAAAGCTTTTGGGCATGCAAATAAACTGGGCAAAAGGTTGGAGAATAAATTTTAAAAAGAAAAAGAAAAGAAGCAGATTTCAGAAATAAAGAAAGGAGATAAGACATTCTCAGACCAAGAGACAATAAAGAAGATATTTTAAGATTTTTATAGAGAACTATTTACTGAAAAGAAAAAGAAAGAAAGCAAAATGGAAAAGCTGGAGGAATAAATTTCATACAGTTTTTAAGGCAAGGAATAATCAGAGTGGTTTTGCCAGTTCCTTCCTCCAAAAGATAGCCTATAGCAAGTAATATTCACTGGTGATCTCCCATCCAAGTACTACCCAGAGCTGATCCTCCTTAATGTCCAAGGTCAGATGGATGCTGTTAGGGTATTTAGGCCTTTCCTCATTTGTTATAGTGCCTTTGATCTGTGAACATGCAACATGCTTAATGACATGACCAGAGGCCATGTAACATCAACCTTATAGTATAAACAAAGCCCATCCCCTACGGTAATATAAGCCTTTAAGTCTCAGATTTTGGTCCCCAAATATCAGGCCATAGGATAGTCCTAACCTGGTAAACCTGAGTTGCACTATGACAACCCAGCTCTAGTTCCACCCCATTGTCCATTGTGATGTCATGTTATCCATTCTGATGGGCTGCATAGACCTCTTCCAAGAAGGAAGATGCAACAGATTCTCGGCACAAAGGTAAGGTACCGTGGCCTGTGGCTCTGTTTTCTACTGCAATGTGATTTTCCAACTTGGGTTCCTCCTGCAATATGACTAGAATGGATCCACTGAATCAAGTGTATATGTCCACTCAGCATCCAGTGTAACTTTTAGACTTACAGAAATTGACTGTGATGTGCTTTTAATGGTATCCTGTGATGTTCTGTTGATTTTTACCTTGTATTTTAATAATGAATCATAATTGTAATGGATTTTAAATGGATTAAACTGTATAAATTGTTTTTAAATCACTTTTTTTTTTAAAAAAAATTGCTTTTAATAATCCAAACTGCTTTCAGTAATTTGAACTCCTTTTAATAATTTGTAAGATGCCACACATCCAATTATAGTGGAGGAAGTGGGATATAAATGAATAAAATAAATTAATAACTTTACATTTTAATGAATATTCTGGACTAGGGAAGAGCAAAAGGTTGAACAAGATCTCTGGGTGATGTGCAGTAAATCAAATAATGTTTCCTATTTTTGTCTCCAATTTGTTTGGTAATAGTAACAGCAAAATAATTAGGGGTAAATAATTACTTCTTAAAGAAAGAAAATGCAAGGTAATAGCTTTTTTTAATGTGTCAATGGGCTTGGAAGTCTTTTCAGTTCTGGAACTGAAATAAATTCCTATGTAAAAATTCCTTGAATTCTTCATTTTGCTGGATCTTGCAGATGTGTGTGTGTTTTTTTTAAAGTAAAGCCTACAAGGTTGAAGTGTGCCCACATCTTTTCTGCACTTTCACATTTATAGAGAAAGTAGACTGAAATGAGCTAAAAGTTATTGCAATTTTTGCTGATCACTAATCTCCCCTGTCTCCTTAAGAGATCTTCTTTATAGGTACAGTGAAGTTATGGGGAAGGGAGACCATTCCTACTGACCTGCAAGCTGTTTGTCTGAATTTCAAGATCTGAATAAGAATATAATAAATAATTGCCTTGAGGCACATGGTGCTGAGATCTGTGAGATACCATAGCACAGTTGAGCCAAAAATGTCTGTGTTTTCTCATTCAGGGCTGTGTTATAGCAGAGCAAAAGACACTGATTGAAGCTTCCCTCCTGTTGCTTTGGAGAACTTCACTTCCCCTGAAGCAGTGGCTCAGATCTTTCAAATTTCTCTTTGTTCCTCATCAAAACTCTGGAAAGCAACCTCACAAGTCCAGCACAACCACCCAGTCTCACTCTCTCCACTTGCAACAGCAAACTCTCCAGGTCTTCATCCCAGTATCATCAATCTTTACACATTTCTAACATTATTGGCATAATGATTTCTCACAGGCGAGGATACCCTTTTTTCTGTAGGCAGAGAGCTGTTGTACTTATTAAGAGCCATATTACATCTCCCCTATTGTCAGGTCCAGCCCAAACGTGTGTATTAACTTTGTGTGTACTAAATTTGCTAAATTTATGTTCATCATGCTACAGTTTAAGACCTATATGTCTGGCTATAAAAATGAGGAGGAGGAGAAGGAGGAGATCATGCACATGCCCTACACCTCTCTCAGTGGATATGGAGTTTCATGAGTAATATCTAGCACTGGGCATGTTTTGAGAAGTCACGATGACCTATAGAAACTAAAAAGTTACATATGTAAGGAGCTGAAGACATGTGTGAGATCTAGATAAGACTGAATGGGGTTGCTGATCACTCTCTCACCCCCCCCCCCGGCTCTTTGCATTTCCATCACATTTTGCAATGGAGACAAAGAGAGTTCCATCACAAAGCAATGGGGGCCTATACCTGTCATCTCATCTCATACTGTGTTCCTATGCACACTTCCTGTCTAAAAATGCAAAGATTGTCTCAAATCTAACTGATGTTTTATCACTTCAGAGTTAAAGCCATCAGAGCCTTTTTTACAAGCCCCCTCGAGATTATCAAATGGGATATATATATATATATATATATATATCCCCACCTCAGCTCTAACCACATATCTGCACAGTGGGTCCTACTCACTCTCTCTGTGTAGCTCTCGGACATTGTCTGAGCTACTCTCTTTTCTGTGGACCTAGCTTCCGAACTAGTAATTATTCCCACTCTAATTCCCAATTCCTCTCCAGCCAGCCTTCCATACTCTTTTTTCTGTTAGCGTTGTATAGTTTCTACGGTTGCATTAGGTTTGTATGTTTGTGTGCACTTTTGCACATTTCTAAATAAAATCATTTTATTCACTGAAGCTGGGTCTTCTCTGAAGTTAGTACTGGTACACATAGGTTAAAAAATCCTCAAAGTTACCCTCCTTTCGCAGGCATCATTTTGAGCAATAATCTTCCTGAAATTTCAAGGAGATGCTGACACCACTATTGGGGACTCCCAACATTTTGCCCCACCACCTTAACAGTTCACTGATACAGAATTTGGAATATCACTGGGGGGAAAGGCATGCACAGTAAACATGTACTTCAGTTAACAAACCTTCTAACAAAGAAGCTCCTTTTTATAAAGTATTTTTTTAAATACCTTTGGGTTCTGCTTTACTCCTTGTCCTCTGTCTAGTTGGAGGGTTCTTGTTTTTTAGCAACCTCAGAACTGGAAATATGGTAAAGGAAGGCATGAGAGACCCAAATTTTCTATGTCATTTTGCAGGCAGATGTCTGCAATGAAACACATGAGCTAGGATAGAATGAGATTCTGCTTTAGCCACTTCTACTGTTGTTGTGTGTGCCTGCCCACAACAGGCAAGGTAAACAGCAGTTGCCTCCGTAATCCCCTACTGAGCATCTGTGAATAGCAAAACAGAGGGAAAAGGAAAAAGCAAATATGTTACCTCTCTAGGTATGTCCAGCATATATTAAAGAAGCAGAGATCTGTAAATGTAACCACTAAATGGAAATCATAAGAAAAGTGGAGGCTGACAAACTTTTAAAAATCATCCTTGGCTGCATTTGAAAAAGGCTTCCAGGTGGTCTCTGAAAATTTCAAAACGTTTATTTCTATTTCAAATTACGCAGTTTGACACTACTTTAATTGCCATGGGTTAGTGCTATAGAATTCTGGTATTTGTAGTTTTGTAATATATTTAAGCCTCCCCTGGCAGACAGCTCTGTTGCCACAACAAACAACAAACCTTAGAATTCCATGGTACTGAGCCACATGGCAGTTAAAGCAGTGTCAAACTGTAAAATTTCTGAAGTTCAGATTATTCCCATTTGCAGAAATTAAAGTAAACAGAGCAGGAGGAAACTTGGAGAAGGAGATAGAAACCAGGATAATTTAAAAGCAGCTAAGAAAATGGGATAGCAGAGGATTGATTTGAACTGTCTCTGCTAAACTAGGACAGTTGGCAGGTAGGTGGTAGGTAATGCACTACACATTTTGTAGTATTTTCATTTTCAATCATTATTAGAGTCACTGTTGTGTGACGTTAAGAAGGTTTCTCTCTTACTTGTTGCAAAGATGTAGTGGGAAGATGAAGCAGGCACACTGTCTACCACTTTCAGCTCACTGGAAGAAAGTTAAGATACATATCTAACTAATATTTACTTAAGAAGTAAATGAGGATGAAGTGCGGGGGGCGGGGGGACAGAAGGAAAGGGGATGGAGAAACCCATACCCTCCAACTTTGCACTTGTGAAAACTCGGAAATACATAGCTGTGCATCATCAGAGTGTAGTCAAAAGAGAAGAAGACAGCAAAAGTTACTAATGGGAAAGAAAAAACAAAACTAATATTTTCAGTAGAGAAACTCTGGAATTTATGTGCTGAGTTTAGGAAAGGCTGGAAGAAAAAAAGCTGAAATCAATAAATAGAATAAACCGTGTAAATGCATGTATGCACACAGAATGAGTATCAATAAATATAATGTTGCAATGCATTAGTCTGAAAGGTACACCTTGCTCTCAGATTCACTATATGAATTCTCTGTTCATATGCATTCCCACCTCGCCTCTTCTTTCAGCTGAGAACTAACTACAGTACTTTTGTACTTTGAACTCAGG
>NC_056523.1:183778327-183838327 GCF_019175285.1 Sceloporus undulatus | reverse complement strand
CTGTATGGCTTAGGAACACTTTATCTGATGGACTCCATCTAGCCATATGCTACTGACAGATGATTAAGGTTAATTGAGACAGTTGGAGAATACAGGCACTAGACCAAATATTACATGGCAGCAAGCCTTCCTTCCCCACTCATTCCTTTCCTCAGACCATGTAAAGGTCTTAACAAGGCTGGGACTGTCATCAGTATAGAATATGAGACTGTTTAAGTGGGGTAGACAAGGCTGCAAGATGACTAAGGAGAGGAATACCTGGGAGCTTGCATTGATGGGAGGAACAAACGGTGGGGTCCCTTGTATTAATTTTGGCTCTCTTGTGGAAATCCACTAAAAATACATGTTTTATTAAGCCTTTCCAAATCCAGTAGCATAGGGCCCACCTGTCACTGTACCTCCCCTATTCTTTATTAACATTTGTATGCCTGCAGTGAACACAAGGTAGCACATGCAACTCTCCTACTTCTCAATTTAACTTCAGAAGACCCCTTTGAGGTAGCCTGGGATTGAAAGAAAGAGAATGATTGGCCTCAAGATCAGCCAGTGAGTTTCTTGGTTTAGCGGGGATTTAAACCTGGATCTTTTATGTCCCAACCCAACACTTTGACCAATGCACCCAACCTGAACCCAGGCATGGCCAGTGATAGGGAGCATTGCAAAATGCCTCCATTCTCTGAACTCCTTTCAGAAACATCTCCTGGGTTCCGTGGGAATGTCACATCCTTAAGTGGATGCTTGCATTGTGCAAAAGTCTGGCTAGATGGGCCATGTATGCCATTTTTTGCCAGGCGACATCTGCTGTGTTCCCATGCAACATTCATAACCAAGAATGGCCCAATTATGTTCCCACCAAATCCCATTGGGCTGCATTGCATTTGGTTGGTTGCTCCCAGTCTAGAAATGGAGGCATGTGAGTGACTCTGTGTGTATGTGTGTAAGCTCCTTCTCCTTCATGACTTGTCCCCGCTGATCTGTTCATGCCATACCCGAATGCTCCTGTACCAAGATGCTTAGCACTGCTGTGGGTAATTCATAATTATTAATTATGAAAAAAATCCAAGAGCAGAGCCAGACATTGCACAGAACACAGGCAAAGATAAACAACCCGATCTCTTGTAATGAACCCCAGGATGAGATGTTATTTCTGCACAGCAGAGATTTAACTTCATGTTTCATGTCCAGGCAAAGGGGATTTATTGGACACACTGCTGGATAATGCTGTCTAGGTACAGTCAGCACCATGAATCTTCAAGCCAGCAATGAAGGCAAGAGGCAAGGCAGCCCCCGAGAACAAGGCAAGGCGACACGTATTATGGCAGAGCAGAGTGCCCGATAGCAAAAATTGCTCTTCTGAAAAGAATGATTTATTATTTAGTGGTTACACTTGTCTCTAGCTCATCCTCCAGAAGAACACACAGCAACTTACACAGTGTCATTCTCTGTGCTGCAGTCATCTGTTCCCAAAAGCAAACTGTCAGTATTACAGTGGTGTAATGCTAAATTCTGAATGGCAGGCGCTTGCCATACCTGTCCCCATAGCTGCCATTCCCAGTCAAAGCAGATTGCAGAACTACAGGTGGCTGTATGGATCCATAACAACAGTTTTCTAGTAGATCCCATCTTACTGAGGTACAGGTCTTTTGTAAAGCCTATCAGTCCTAATTGTGGACCCAAGAGCAAGCCACTCCTTAACGTTAAACTTAACCCAAACCCTCATGGAAGAAGATGGGTTTTCCACAGTGTTACTTTTTATGAACTCCCCCTGCTATAATGCAAAGTATTGAGGGATGGTATGGATTAGGATTAAGGGTTAGTGTTAAGGTTTGTGTTAGGGAGTGGCTTGCTCTTGAGTAAGCAATTAGGATCCATATGCTTTACAAAAGACCTGTTTCTCAAAAGATGAAAACTGCTGTTTGTTGTTATGGATCAGCACAGCCACCTTCTGTTGTTGTTGTTGTTGTTATTGTTGCTGTTGTTATTTCTCACCAACCTCTCCCTGCAGATAGAGGTGGCCAACAACAATAAATAACACAACACATCATATAACAACAGTTAAAAAGCACATGGAAACAATATATATGAAAATCCACCAATAAATACTTTAAAAAGCATAATTTAAAAATGGTTAGCAATTGTTAGGGCAGCAACTATGCTGGGAGGGAACAGAATATTTGGGGTGGGGAGCAGCGAGTGGCAGATAATTTATTTCACCCTGCTAATTATAAAGTCCCCAGGCTTTGTCCCTAGGAAGGAATGGGTCTGCTATACCACCCTGCATTATGCCAAAGAAGAGCAGTGGGTAGATTCAAACTGACAATAAAAACCAAAGATTCTCAAGTGAACATTAGTTTAAGTCACCAATATAAGCCCTGCAACCAAAAGAACAATAATAAATTTGAAGTTATTACACCAGATTCACATCTTGTATCAAAGACCAAATTTCTCACCCACTTCTTTAGAGGAGTGGGAAACAGATGGTCCTTCAGATGCTGGACTGCAATTTCCTAACTTGCACAGTCAGTGGAGAGGGATGAGGGGACCTGTAGTACAAGCACATCTGCAGGACTGCATGTGGCTTATACCTATGTAAAGCAAGCAAGGTTTTGTAAACTGAAGAAGTCTTTTTGCCCATTTGGGACATTGCCAGAAACAAACTGAACATGAAACATTGCTAGTGAAAGCAGGCTACTAAAAATTGTTGCATACCAATGACATGTGTGCATTCATCAGCCCTGGCAACCTAGCAGAAGCCAGCGAGGGGACGTGGTTGTATCAAAATGCTCTGATGGATTTTTGCAGTGTTGTAAGAGTCCACTACCTTGTAAAAGCACAATTTCAGTGTTATTTCAGATCTCAGCTCAGCCACTGTACCCTTTTCTGGGTTGTGTACTCTATGCTCTCGTCACACTTGCTACGGTTGTTTATAAGGGGCAGAGGGTATAAAAAAATTTAAAATGGGGAAAAGAAGCCTCGTATAGGATAAAGAGGAAGGGAGAGAAGGGAAATATGGATAAATTGTACACACAAGGCTGCCAGGACTGCTGAGTCCTCCACACTTGCATTGACAAATGTTTAGTGTTTCAAGGGTGAATCTGCTCTGTGTTTTATTCCAGTTTTTAATAGAGTACTCCAAGATGACTCCAAAAAGTTCCACTCCATGGACAGCTGCTTTTTAGTCTGGTATAAAACCCAAAATGGTTTAATTTTTATGTAGCAAGTCTGAGTGGGGTGAAGTACTGTAAAACACCCTCTCTTTCCAGAATGTAACTCAGGTTTGCCTTGGTGAACATGCAAGTGGGCAAAGTCCAATAACATCCAACATCCACCAAACAGTGATGCCTTTATTGGGCCAACCAAAATGTACAATATACATGTTGCAATCCTAACAAATATATGCCAAGTATATTGTACATTTTGGTTGGTCCAATAAAGGTATCACTGTTTGGTGACCTTTGGGTGGTATTGGACTTTGCTATATGGCCAACGTGGCTACCCTTGGATATGTTTTATGCAAGAGGGCAGTTACAGCTTTAGCAAATCACTTAACTGCTCCCTTTTCTTTCAAAGAACATCCCATTTTCAAGTGGAAATGTTCCGTGACATTTTACTACTTGGAACAAAACCCAAAAGTTAAGCCATCGAGTTAAGAAGTGCTCAACCATCCAAACAATAATTTCTGCCTTTATAGATGCCCCCTTTAACATTAGAGAATGAAGATGTGAACTCCTTGAAATATCAAGAGGTTTCATTCAAAACAAAGCACATGGTCTTGTTTTACTGAAAAAAGTATGGCCTGTGACAGCTTCCAGGGATGGTAAAATTGGGTCCTAGTCCCAGAAAAATTCTCTTCCCCAATGTATAGCCTGACCCCAAGGGGAAAAAATACCCTTTTGCAAGAGATGTGCTTTATAAATCAGCAATTCACATTGCCTGCCATAAAAGCTGAACGCCTCTTCAATCTTCCCTTCCCAAGTGAAATGTATCATTTTCAAAAATATTGACAAATGGAAAGACAATTACATAGTGGCAAAGTTATTGACTGAAAGCAATATCTTTAAGATTCTGTCTCTTTGCCTGTAGATAAAAATGCAAATGGAATCTACAGGAAGTTTGGAAATTTCTCTACATAGCTTGCTATAACAACATTTTGCAGTTAATTTGTTTCCAATAATCTGGGGAAAGGGTTTGATAATTAGTGTTGGGAAGGTCCCTGATTTGTATGTCAAATGGAATCATCCCATACGTGTTTAAAGAAGAAAGGCCATTGATAAATTAAAACACCCTGTAAGATACAACTCTTACCCTCTGCCCTTCCCTATAGCATAGCCTCCTCCTTGCCCCTGCCAATACATGATATCATACTGATGGGAAGGAAGAAGCATGAGCCAAGATGACCAGATATAGTTCATGCTACATCTGACTGGAGTGCATTTACACTGTAGAAATAATGCAGCTTGATACCACTTTTAATGTAGTGCAGTTCCATCGTATGGAATCCTGGGATTTGTAGATTTATAAGGTCTTTCACCTTCTCTACCAAAGAGTGCTGATACCTCACTAAAGTACAAATTCATGATTCTGTAGGATAGAGCCATAGCAATTAAAGTGGTGTCAAACTACATTATTTCTATGGTGTAGATGCATTCTAAAAGGAAATCACATTCAGAAATCCTAGTCCCATCCTTAGCCTTCAGAATGGCAGCCAGGGAAGGGGCAGAAGACAGAATTAGGTACAAGTAGAGTATAAACAGTATTGAGTATAAACAGAGCTGTTTTGAGTGGTCAGGGGTCTCTTGAACACTCACCCTCAAGTAGAAAATGCAGACCACTTGGAGGTCCACTGTGAAGAATTTGCATGTCATTTTGCAGATAAAGTTGCTCAGATCCGCTCCGACTTGGATACTACAGTTTATATAGTGCCAGTGAATGTAACCTTGGCACCTGTCTGTCCAATATTAATGGATACTTTTGAACTTGTCCAGCCTGATGATGTGGACAGGATCCTTGGAGAGGTAAAAGCTATTATGTGTGTCTTAGATCCTTGTCCTTCTTGGTTTATTAAACAGGCCAGAGAGGGACTGACTGAATGGGTAAAGGAGGTAGGCAATGCATCACTACAACAAGGCAGAGCTCCATCTTGCTTAAAGGAGGCAGTTGTGAGGCCTTTATTAAAAAAGTCATCCTTGAATCCCACAATAATTAATAATTATTGGCCAGTGTCCAACCTACCATTTTGGGGCAAGGTTTTGGAACGTATGGTGACTTCCCAACTCCAGGGATTTCTGAATGAAACAGATTATCTAGATCCGTTTCAATCTGGAGACAGCCTTGGTCACCTTGGTGGATGACTTACGAAGGGAAGTAGTCAGGGTGTATGTGTCCCTATTGGTTCTCCTGGACCTCTCAGCGGCTTTCAATACCATCGATCATGGTATCCGTCTGGACCACCTCTCTGGGATGGGGCTTGGAGGTACTGTTTTACAGTGCTTCCGTTCCTTCCTGGAGGGGTGAACCCAGAAGGTGGTGCTGGGGGACTCTGACTCGACCCCCTGGCCATTGGCTTGTGGGGTCTCTCAGGGTTTTGTGTTGTTCCCTATGCTATTTAACATATACATGACACCAATGGGAGAGATTATCCATAGTCTTGGGGTGTGATGCCATCAATATGCCAATGGCACTCAACTCTACCACTCCTTTCCACCCCAATCCAAGGGAGCTATCTTGGTCCTAATTCAGTGTCTGTCATCAGTAATGGACTGGATGAGGGCAAACAAGTTGGAAGTTAATCTAGATAAGACAGAGGGCTCCTTGGTCAGTCAAAAGGCAGATCAGGGAATATGGATCTCTCTGAAGATGCAGGTTCACAGTTTGGGAGTACTCCTGAATTCAGCTTTGAACCTGGAGGCCCAGGTCTCTGCAGTGACCAGGAGTGCTTTTACACATTTAAAACTTGTGCACCAACTGTGCCTGTTCCTTCAAATGCTGGATCTGCCACAGTGGTATATGCCTTGGTTAAATCCCATTTGGACTACTGTAATGCACTGTACTTGCGTCTGCCTTTGAAGAGTGTTTGGAAACTTCAGCTGCTCTAAAGAGCTGCAGCCAGGCTGCTAACAGGGGCAGGTTACAGAGATCATACAAGGCCCCTGTTGAAACAGCTCCACTGGCTCCCAGTTTGTTTCTAGGCACAATTCAAAGTGCTGGTGAAAAAGCTCTATGTGGCTCAGGTCCAGGATATCTGGCAGACCGTATCTCCCTTTATGAGCCGGCCGGGGCTCTGAGTTCTTCAGTGGAGGCCCTTCTCTCCATCCCACAACCATCAGTAGGTGGGGACATGAAAGAGGTCTTTTCTGTAGCTGCTCCTAGACTGTGGAACTCCCTTCCCAGGGAGACCATAATGGCCCCTTCCTTGATGGCTTTCGACCGACAGGCGAAAACCTTCCTTTTCAAACAGGCATTCAAAACAGAAAACTTTTAAAGAATGCCCTAGGGTGCTATATTGTTTTAATGTATTTTAGACATTTTTATCTTTTTATTAGATTACAGTAAAATATAGTATATAGTAAAATAGATGGCCAACAGATTGGAAATCATCAATATACATCCCCATCCACAAAAAAGGAGATACAAAAGGCTGAAGCAAATATAGGACCATAGCTCTAAACTCTCATGCAAGCAAAATCATGCTCAAAATTCTGCAACATAGACTCCAACCATACATGGAGAGAAAAATCCCAAAGGTGCAAGCAGGATTCAGGAAAAGAAAAGGCACTAAGGATCATATTACAAAAATATGGCTAATTTGGTGGTTAATGGAGCACACCAAAGAATTCCAAAAGAAGATCAGTATGTGCTTTATAGGCTATAGCAAGGCCTTTGACTGCATAGATTACGAAAGACTATGGAATACCCTTAAAGACATGGCAGTGCCAACACATCTGCTAGTCCTAATGAGGAAACTTTACTCAGGACAGGAGGCCACTGTCAGGACAGAACGCAGTGAAACAGAATGATTCCCAATTGGTAAAGGAGTCAGACAAGGCTGCATCCTCTCACTCTATCTGTTCAACTTGTATGCAGAACATATTATACGAAAAGCAGGATTGGACACAGAAGAAGCAGGAGTGAAAAAAGGAAGTAGGAATATCAACAATCTAATATATGCAGGTGACACCATACTACTAGCCAAAAACATCACAGACTTGAAACAACTACTAAGGAAGATCAAGGAGGAAAGTGCAAAGGCAGGCTTATTGTTGAACATAAAGAAAACAAAAATAATGAGCACAGAAAATTTACACAGATTCAACCTAGACAGCGAGGAAATAGAAATAGTAGAAGAATGTTAATACCTGGGATCAAGTATTGATCAGAGTGGGGACTGCAGTCAAGAAATCATAAGAAGACTAAGAATGGGGAGGGCAGCTATGGGAGAACTAGAAAATATCCTAACATGTGCAGACATACTGTCTGCCCTTGCCATACACAGGGGATGTGTTTTGAACCACCACCACCCTGGCGTAAAACAAATATTGCATATGCTGGAGTCCTATTGATTTCAATGGCAATGTGCTCCCTAAAGGACTCTACCAGCTCTATGACTGTATGAGAATGTTCAAGTTTGAAAAATTCAATAATGTCTTTGATTTAAACCAAATCTCACCATTTTCAGGCTGTGCAATTGTGGGACATTTGAAAAATGAGGAAGCTTGGGATAAAAAAATATTCAGTCCACTGGTGTTCATGTTCCTGCTTATGATCAGGTCTTGTTTGTTCTACAGAAGTTTATTTCCTGCTGGGAAGCCATGCTTCCTGCTTCTGTCTTCACTCCTGCTAGGCTTTAGGGTAAAACCTAACCCAAGTGAGTGGAACAGGAAGCAATGCTTCCTGCTCTCATTCTGACATTTCCAGTGTAGAAGCAGAGCTTATGAAAGTTACTTTTTAGGGTTGCAGTTACAGTTGTCATGGGATTGTGGGAACTGTGGTTCCCCATCCCCATAACTTTTCCCTCCAAGCTTTAGAAAGAAGGAAATTTATCTCCACTACACACACACAAAAGGAACCCAGTATCAAGGGACAGCTTGATTGATCCGGTATCAGGTAGCAAATGAGCAAGTGCTAGTAGCACTGAAAACAGTGAGCAGTGAGATGAAATAAGTAGTATCAAGAAGTCATTTTTACCTCTTAGCCTCTTGATTCAAAAGGGGAGGGGGTGGACTTTTTGCTCTGCTCTTTTTTATATGTGATTCTCTGGTCTTGCAGAATTGGGCAAGACAACTAGATATGCCCAATTAAATATGCCATTAAACGCGTTAACATTCCACGTTAAAATTATGGTAAAGACTTCCAGACAGGGAGGTCAGACGTCTTGTGGGAAGTCTGCATCTTAATCGCTGAGCCACCATGTCTCTTTCCTTGGAGGTCTTTAAACAGAGGCTGGATGGCCATCTGTCGGGGATGTTTTGATTGAGAGTTCCTGCATGGCAGAATGGGGTTGGACTGGATGGCCTTTGAGGTCTCTTCCAACTCTACGATTCTATGATTCCCTAGTTGCCATAAGTCAAAAACAACTTGAATGCACACAACAACAACAACACTGGCAAGAGTGCTCAGTGTGCATTGATGTCCAATGTATGTTAGTGCCTGATGCACACTGGTCCTGTTGTGCATTGGCCCCACTGCACAATGGTCAGCTCTGTTAGATAGTAATGTGACAGCTGCCCTCTCCTGGATACAAACATAATGAAACTGCTCAATTCTAATTCCAGCATATGTAAGTCCACTTACAATGATGTAACTTCCAAACAAGATTCTCTCCAATATTATTATTAGTTACTAATTTATATCCTGCCTTCCCCACCAAATTGAGTCCCTAGCAGCTACCATAATTTAAACAGAGATAAACACACATAAAGAGATAAACATATAGAAAGATGCATTGTTAAAATAGAATTTTAAATGTATGTACATTTAAAACTATTTAAATGTAAAAGAGCATGCTATTAAAAGCCCTTATAGTCAAGCCTAAAAGCCTGTCAGAATAGAAAAGTTTTCACCTGAAGACAGTAGGACTCCAAGGAGGGAATTACCACAGTCTGTCATGGGAGAGACTTCCAAAGCTTGGGAGCAGCCACCAAGAATACTGTCTTCTGTGCTTCTATCAATTGTACCTGTTGAGTAGTAGTGCTGCCTCTGCTATTACTCTTACTTGTAGTGATAATAATAGTCTTAAGCTAAGGTGCCAAGCAGCTCAAGGTTTCCTTTTAACCTTTGAAAGTGACATCCATGTAGTGCTGTGGTCCATTATACTGTAATATACCTAATAAAGCAATGCTAAATAGATCTTGCAAACCATAAAAGTAGCCTTGTAGTTAAGGACTCGCCTAGGCAATAGTTGAAGATGGACAAACCTGTCAAGTACAGTCCACAGTCCCTAGCTGTATCCTCAACTAGAATGCAGATATACAACGGCTGTGTTGATCCATATCAACAAACCAGCAGTTTTCAAGAAGATTTTGTCTCTACCAGAAGGTGTTTTCTAAAGCTAATGGTTCTTAACATCCATTTAAAGACTATGGTCCAGCTCCTCTAATCACTACACCATACTGTATGGACTGAGTAAGCACTCTGTTCCAGCAAAGAAAGAGGCATGGGGCTCCCATTAACCCACCATACCAATGCCTGGTCAGGGTAAAGCTGATGTTAGCTACAGCCCCAACATCTCGAGTGCTTCATGGACCTCTTTCCTGGTGACAGCTGGTGGTTTCCATGTCGGTAGGGAAGTGAATCCACTTGAGTGTTTAGTCCAAACTAACCATGGCTGAACTGCATTCCCTAAATCAGTTAAGCACCATGGATGGCTCAAATGAAAACCTGGAGCAGATTCACCACCCCACTGATATAGACACCACCAGCCACTACTGCCCATTCATGATCCAATCAGCACCCCCCAAAAGAACTCAACTTCCTTACACTCTACAAACTAGCCAGTAAGCGTTCTTTATAAGCTTCTCAGAAAACCTAGCAATGCAGCTCATCGAAATTCCACAACCTGCGCCAGGTAAAATATTACACTGAATACCCTTAATGCCTCCATCTAAACTTCCAATTGCTCAGACCAATTTATTCCTTTTGTGGTTATAACAAGTGAGCCAGTGTGGTGATTTGAATGTTGGATTACAACTCTGGAGATAAGGGTTCATCCCCCGTTTGGCCATGAAACCCACTGGATGACCTTGGGCAAGTCACATACTCTCAGCCTCAGGGGAAGGCAATGATAAATCTTCTCTGAACAAATCTTGCCAAGAAAACCTTATGATAGATTCACCATAGGGTCACAAGCACCACTCACAACCAAAGCAGTCTTCCCACATTCATTCTGCTTCCCTTCCTTTTCTTGACACCACCATGAAAACCATTGTACAAGAATTGGGTGGGCATTAGCTTTTATTGGTGCTGATGTGTCTCTCTCTGCTTGTGCACAGATGCATTAGTAACTGCCTATATACATCTAAGAGAGATCCATAAGCACAGAGAGAGCTTATTGGGAACACTCATATCTCATAATGATGACTGCTTAAGAAATACACATCTGATGATGCACTGAATGGTAGTATTCCACTCACTGCTATGACAGGAAAAATTAATACGATGCACTGTCATCAAATAGATATGTCAGCAAAGACTTCATGCTGACAGCTCACTGCCTGCCATTCCTTGGTTTTCAGAGAGCACTGTGCTGTCCTCTCCATTAGCTAACTGATGTATTACACCAATTCTGTTTTGATTGATGAGCTGGGGGTGGGAAGAGTCCCACAGAGCAGATTAACTAGCTTGCCAAACAATGTCATTGCAGTTGGCTGCCCAGTAGAATTGACTCCCTCTTTGTGATTGGTCTCAGTGGTACAAGCAACAGATGAGGTTGAGAGAAACCAGCAACAGTGCATACACACACCCACACCCACATGCCCACACCTGTTGCACAATCCAGGCAGTGTGACAAGCAGGATCCAACAGTACCCAAACAGTTTCTATTCCTTGCATAACCTTTGCAAATCACACACATCGCCATACGTTCTGGGTGACCAGGTATCCTAACTGCAAAGGAGGACAAGGTACCACAATATGTAGGGGAAATGTAGGACATTACCAAATTAGAACTAAAAACACGAGTGTAAATTCATGCTTCTTAGTCATGCTCAAAATGGAAGACATTTTTAAATTCTTCCTGAACAGAAGGTTGAAATGTAGGCTATGTCCTGAAAAAGGAGGACATCTGATCCTCCTGCATGCCTTTGTTTTTTAAAAAAAAACCTTTTTTCTGCTACTGTTGTTGTTGTGTGCCTTTCAGTCATTCCTGACTTATGACAACTGTAGAGCAAATGTATCATGGGGTTTTCTACACAAAAATATGTTCAGAGGAAGTTTGCCTTTGACCTTCTTGGAGACTGAGGGGCTGTACAGACAGCCCGACAGGGGTGGCTCTATGCCGCCCCTGGAAGCACTGGGTTGGGGACGCGGCAGTCACATGTGATGCCCCCATCCCAGTGCAAATAGAAGCCATGAAACGTGGCTCCTATTTGTCCTAGAACGGGCACCATAAGCACCATGCCACAGCCTTATGATGCCCCTCATGCATAACGCTGTTTGGGCATTGTGCCTGATGGACATCATCATGATGCATGCCATCTAGATGGGTGCGCACCAAGATGGCATCCACAGCATGTGGTAAAAGCTTGAGCATGTGAACATTCAGCTCTACCTGAGCCCAAGTTCGGGTGCAGGCCAGCATAAAGTGCCAGTCTGTACACCCACTTCGAGAAACTGGCTTGCTTAAGCTCACCCAGTGGCTTTCCATAGCTGAGTGGAGATTTGAACCCTGGTCTCTAGAGTTATAGTTTAACACTCAAATCGCTACACCACAAGGAATTTTAAGGACTGTAAAAGAGAGCCAGTTGTGCTATCTTCTTACCATTGGAAAGCTCATCCCCATCCTGCCTCTAACAGAGCTTTTGTCATAAACATCCTACACCAGAGCTGGACACACATAGTGTTGGAGGAGCCATTTGACACTAAATGGGATGCATGCCCATCACTTTCAGAAACTGGAAGCAGCATCCTAGTCATTTCTGTACTATTTTTATTGTTTCAAAGGATGCAGATTGCCCATGAGGAGGCATGATGAATCACAAAATAGTGTCTCCCAGAGACACTTTTCGGCCAAAGTTGTATTTTGGCCATTTATTTTTAAAGAGAGATTCAAGGGGCACCTGGGGGGGACCAAAGGCCACCTGGAACCCCTCCCTCCAATGCATTTAGCCTTAAAGATATAAGTAAGGCAGGGGCAGAAGTCATGCAGCCTGCAAACTGAATGCATTGGAAGTAATTGCATGACATCCACCTCTGTCTTACTTATATCTCTGAGGCTTATCATTTAAAACCTCCTTCCCTTTCTCAAATAAAAGCTCAAATTCTATGAAATGTCATGTTTTGTTAATACCACAAAATTTTGTATTTGGATAATACATTCAGGCTTGAAAATTATGCTTATTGTCCTCACTTGGAATGCCGAATATTTAAAAGAGGGAATTAAGGCAAACCAATACCATAGTATTAGTAAAACATGCCCTCCCCCCCATACGACTGGAATTTTACTGCATTTGTGCACTACACTGAAGACTAGACCACCATTTATTCATAGTTCTCCAATTAAAAAGGTTACAAGATACTTATAAATTATAAGTATCAAAAAGATCAATACTCATACTTTCAAATTAGCATTGCAGTGTTAAAGGCTGAAATACATGCACTCATTACAACAGTCCCATAGCAAATACCCCTAAGGCACTGTTCAGAAAGTTTATTTTAAAAAGTAATTGCAAATCTGGGAATTAACCTGCTACATCTAAGAGTTACTTGTAATTCATGCCTTCTTCCTCATAACCAAAGATAATATCTGACTTTCCAAACACTACCCGAATGACAGCCCACAAATGCAGACAGCTATTGTTGATCCATTTCATTTCAAATATGTCTCTTTTAAAAAGAAATTCTAGTAGCTTTTATCTCTCCTAGGATCAGGTCTTATGTATAGATAATGGGCTTTAACTGGCCACTGAAAACTCTGAATTATAACAGGCATAAAATATGGTTAATAGGGAGCCCTGGTGGTGAAGGTGCTGCAGCCACAACGTTGTGAGTTCGATCCCAGGGCTCTAAGGTTGACTCAGCCTTCCATCCTTTCATAGGTCAGTAAAATAAGTACCCAGCTTGTTGGGGGCAATTAGCTTACAGACTGTAAGCCACTTAGAGAGTGCTGAGTTCACTGATAAGCAGTATAGAAATGCTATTGCTATACTGTTGCTGGTGGGAATGTGGCAGTCAAGGGAAAAATATGTTAATATAGAAAGTGGAAGCTTGAAGTGTGTCACAAGTTATGTCTTTATTCTTGGTAATGAAGTGGTCCCAGCATTTGAACCCTGAGACCCTAGAAAAGAAACTGCAGAATAGACTTGGGGAGGGGAGGGTCATTCACTCATCATTGTTATTGGTGGAATAAAATGTCAATAACCTTACTTACACATTCCAGATTTGTTATTCACACTATGGAACTGCAACTCTGTGAGTTTGGTTGTTCACTCGTGCCTCACCTGAATAAACATGGAGTCAATGATGCAAATGTATTCAAAAAATATTCAAGACATGCAGAGTTTAATCCTGGATCTATTCACAATGGTTATTCACACTGCTGATGATAAAATCTTTTTTTTAAAAAAAACTAAAAAAAAAACTGGTAACGATATCCTGGTTTAAGTGGGGTTATTGGCAGCCCCCTACCCCAATAATAATAATAATAATAATAATAATAATAATAATAGGGTGCATTCAGGATGCATGTGAGTAACGGAAATTCAACCTGGATTCATTCTGGATTATTTTCACCATCTGAACAACCCCTTGGTCTGAAGACGTCAGAACTTTCTTTCTTATGATGAAGTTATTGCTGAAGAAAGAGTTGGATGTCTGTGTAGTACATGTAGGATTCTCATAGGCTATAGTGCCCCTGCCCCATGGAGGGCCAAATCAGAGCTAAACTAGCCAACAAGCCTACAGTCTTCATAACTCAAGCAAACATTTGGGGGCTCTACAGATGAACTTTCCAAGACCCAAACTTAGTATTAAATCACTGAGGCAGGAATGCTATAAGGAGATAACATTCATACTAATTATTCTTCTAAAATATTACAGGAATTTAATATTGCACACACTGAAATGTTTCAAATGCATGATGCAAATTATCTACAATCCCTTCAAGCAACTGCCTAAGGCAGGCTAGCATTATCCTTATATTGCAGCTGAAAGGCTGAGGGTAGATGTGCCTTTGGAAGGGCAAGGTTTCATGATGACAGTTTCCCTAACTGCACCTCCAACTAGAATACAAAATGCAAGCAGCTGTGTTGATACATATCAACAAACCAGCAGTTTTCAAGCAGATTTCATCTCCACCAGAAGGTCTTTTCTAAAGCTAATGCTTCTTAATATCCAATTAAAGACTAAAAAAGTACAATATCTGAATTTCTATTTTAGCAGTTTCATTTCTATTGCACTGTCATGGCTCCACCCTATGGAATCCTGGGAACTGTAGATTGGTGAGGGGTAGCTAACAGTTCTCAGAATGTGCTTCAGGGATTAGCACTAGATCTCTCTCCCAGAGAATTCCAACTCTGTCTTGTTGTTGTTGTTGTTGTTGTTGTTGTTGTTGTGTGCCTTCAAGTCCTTTCCTGTGGCGACCTTAAGGCCTATCATGGGGTTTTCTTGCCCAGTGTCTTCAAAGGGGGTTTGCTGTTGCCTTCCCCTGAGGCAGAGAGAGTGTGACTTGCCCAAGGTCACCCACTCAGTTTCCATGACCGAGCTGGGATCAGTAGCTACAGAATCAGTAAGTATGGCGCTGTACAGACCGGCGAAAGCACTAGGGTTGCCTCGGGGTGCTGCTTATATACACCCCGCAACCCTAGTACGTAATCTGTATGTCAAAATGGCGGCTCCCAGTACACATGGGCACCGTCATTTTGACATGGTGGATGCTTAGCGTCCACACGTCCCGGCGCCATTGTGACGCCGCAAGTGCGCCATTAGTGCATTGTGGCATCACAATGGCACCGCATAAAGAACCCGATTTTTAAGGGTTCTTTTTTGTCCGAGGGGAAGCCCCACAGTCTGGAGGTTGCGGCTTCCCTGCGGAGCAAACTAGGGCAGCGGGAGACCGCCTGCTTTGGGTGGTCTGTATCCCGCCTATGTTAGGATTAGCCTACAAATCCTAAGATCCAACAGGATCAAGCCATGTCAGCCAAAGTTGAATGAAACTGAGTCATGTGGATTCACCACAAGCTACCCCCAAATGTCCTGTGGCAGGATAAAAAGGAGATCTCACAACAATATATGGCTGCTTGGGAAACGTACCTCCACCCCCAGCAGCTAGTTTGAGTACTGAAACCAAAACTCAAAAGCAACAGGGAAACTGCACACTCTACAACCGTTCTGACTTGGTAGAAACAGTTTCAGTTAATCTTCATCCCACTTTATCAGCTGCTTTCAATATGTCCCAGTTTCTCTCTATCCCTTCTGATTTCTCTCTTTGTCTTCAGCTGACTTCAATTGCTGCAAACTGAGTTCAAAGTGCAAAAGTAATTTGCAGCCCCTTTAATCCAAAAGAAGAGGAGCAGAATCTTGCCCTGTCTAGTTGGCTCAGGCAAAAGCAAACTGGTATAGCCTCTCCTAGCTTTCTCTTCCTCCTTGTTTTCACTACACTCTGTTGTTGCTTGGTCTCACATGTCACAGTTTTCATTTGTGAAATGTTGTGAAGGTATGAATAACACCACCATCCATACTACTACTAATAAAAAATGTGTCAGCACTTTCAACCTTTGAGTCCTGGATCCACTACATCCCTCATTATACCTTATCTAATGAACTTGTGATGTAGATATGATTTGACACAGCGGTTTTCCACTAACTCACTCCCCTATACTAATATCAGGTGTGTTTGTGCCAATGAACAGCTTCCTTTTTTTCTCCTCAAAGCAACTTCATTAGCACATCCAGAAAGGGTGAAAGCATAAAAGCCCTAGCATGCCTCTACAGCATGTGAACTGCATCACTAGTTTGTTTTCCCATCCCTACTGTACTTGTGCAGCTTTGGCTGCTGAGCCTGGTATCCGTGACCTACAGTCTCTTGTCAGTTGCTGTTAAGCTCTTCTGGGCAGTGTGTGAAAAAGGCTGTATATGGCCAACTCAGAAAACACACTCTGTCTCGCTCACTGGCTTGCAAGTGAAAAAAAGGGGGCAGTGTGGAGAGTGCAAAGTACCCCTGCATAGCTGCTAAGTGCTGAAAAGAGGCCCTGTTGCCAAGAGAAGCAAGGCCCTTCTCCTTCCCCTCCCCAACTGCAAGAGAATCCCAATGCTCTAGCAAACTCAGACAGCTTTCAATCCACCACTACGCTGCATTGTGTTCATGTTAGGAAGAGAGCTTAGAAGTTTTATGTCTTTGGACTGTCAACTTGCAAAATCCCCAGGGGGCTGATGCTGGCTGGGGGATTGTGGGAGATGCAGTCCTAAATAGTAACTCTTTCCCAGTGGTGATCAGCTCTGTAGTTGCTCTAAATCTACATCATCTTTGGAGAGTCCATAGCTGAGGGGTAGAGCACAAGTAGAAGGCTCCAATGCCAATACTCCTTGCCTATAGTTAAAACAAAGGCTCTTCCCCACCAGAGACTTCAGAATAAATAGCAGCTAAGACAAGCAAATCTGGTGAGGACAGCTTCTTCTATTCTTTTCTTGGAAACTTCCTGCATGTCCTAAGCATGGCAGATCTCAGCCTCCAGGGTTGAATCTAGCCCTGTGGGCTGCCCCTCGTGGCCATGCCTCTATCATTACAGCTTTTTAAGGGACTTCCCAGCTTTTGTAGATTTTTTTTCTCATTCCCAAAGGGGCAGAAATGCCTCTCCTAAGGATTAGTTCCTGGCAAAGAGAAACTTAGGTTAAAATGTGCTGGAAGTTTTGGTCCCATCCATTTCCCTTTGGTCCCACCAAAAACATGTCTAACTGAATGTAATTTAAGAGTTTCTTTGGCACAAATCTGGTACAGTAGTGATCATTTTGGGTACAGAAATACCAACACCAATACCAACATCATCACCATATTGCCCCCTTTTTTTCTTTTGCACTTGCCTCTTGTAGTTATCCTTGCTTAGTAATCTTGCTTCTTGCTTTACTATTTTCTTCCACTGTTAACATTTTGCATTGTAACATCTTTGGGGCAGGGAGCTGACCTTCTTTTGGTTATTGCGCTAATCTTATTCACTACACAAGGTATGAAGAACAGACTGATCTGTTCTTCATATCTCACTGATCTAAAGCAAAAGAAAGAACAAGCGGGTGGCTGAGCATTTTGGATTTCCTAAATATTTCACAAGTGGCCTCAGCATTGCCCTTCTTGAAACATTCACTTCTAGTAAACATCTGGAGCCTGAGAAAGCACAGCAGGAATTCATGCTCAGATCTGATGGTGTAAATCAAGACCTAAACAGAAACTACAGAGTCCTCTTCCATTAACTGAGCTATTGCCCATTCTGCTCACCTTTCTCTCCCTCTTAACATTTGTGACATAGGACTACTAGGAATCAATGTTCTATGTTCTACTGCTTGCTGACAGCTGCTCCAGGCTGCATCTTAAGCAGGGAAAGCTCAGGGGCAGAGCACATGCTTTGCATGCATAAGGCACCAGGTTCAATCTCCAATTAAGGGATCAAATGCAGCAGGAAGCTTAGATGGTCCATGCTCCAGATCCTGACAACCTACAAGTATTCATAGATACTAGTACTGGCTTAGATCAGTGATTTCAAGACTCTGGCCTTCCAGGTTTTTTTTACTTCAGTGCCCCAATCCCAGACTATTGGCCAAGATAGCTGAGGCTTCTGGGAGATGAAGTCCACAACATCTGGAGACCAGATGTTTGGGAATCACTGGCTTTGATGGTGGATTTCAACATCCATCTGCCCTAGCCAACATGACCAATTGTCGAGGATGATGGAAGCTGGAAGTCCAAAGAAAACAGGAGATATGGGTCCTTCCCCTTGGGCAGATCAGGGGTGGGAACTTGCATCACTCCAGATGTTGTTGGGCTGTAGTCCCCAACAGCCCTAGCCAGCCTAGCAATGGTGAGGAATAATGAGCGGTATTGAGAAACAACACCTGCAGGGCCACATGGTTCCTACTCTTGGCCAAGATAGACCAGTGGTCCAACTCAGTGGAAAGTTAAGCTTCATACAGTCAACCTTAAAAAAAAAAAAAGCTTACACTGCATCAATCACCAATGTGATTGATGCCATATTATGTCAGCAATGCCCTTCTGCATATTACATTGGCCAAACAGGCTGGTCTCTGCACCAGAGGATAAATGGACATAAATCAGATGTTAGGAATGGGACTACACAAAAACCAGTTGCAGAACACTTCAGTCCCCTCGGGAATTCCATCTCAGACTTCAGAACAACAGTTCTTGAAGAAAAGAACTACAAAGGAAGATTGGAAAGAGAAATAGCAGAAGTGGAATGTATCCATCAGCAGTGGGCTGAACAGAGATTAGTTTCCTGGCATGCTACACATATTTTGACACTATCTATCTCCCATCCTCATGAGGATGCCCTCTTTGCTTCCCACACTGCATTCCAATACTCATTCATATAGTTACCTCCTCTCCTTGGCTTTATACAACAGTCTTCATCCTGCTTTTGTCCCCTCAATCTCTATTATTAAAGCTGAACTTGTCATCTCATCTTCAGACCCACAAGGTTTTGAATTTGAATTGACGTTTTCACACACAATTGGCTTATATAGATCTGTTTCTGGATTCTCCACTCCAAACATGCATCTGACATAGCAGTTTGATGTCTACAAGAACTCATGCTACCCGTTTTTCTTTCAGTTAGTTTAAGAGGTGTTACAAGATCGCTTCGTATATTGTATTAACATCAGTTCATTTCAAAAGGTGTTACAGGAGTCATACTTCAAATAAGTGCATGAAGATGGTCACATTAGCACTTGGGACACTAAAAAAATCACTGCTCATTATTTTAGTCACTGCTCATTATTTTACTATTTGAAAAGGAATTTGTTACCCATCACCTGAAGAGTGTTACCATTGTTACTCTGTTACTTTATTTAAAAAGTACAATTTGCCCTTCAGATTTGCTGTTCAGGGACCTGCCACAAATGCAAAAAGTTAAAATAATAATAAAAAATGAATAGTCATGGCCCTTATTAAGAAATGGTAGTGACATGAGTGTGCATGAATCAAAGTGTCTTTATTCATGTTGCCACTATTTAATAATATGGGACATGATAATCCATGATTCACAGATCTGATGCCCATGTATCCAAAGGGCCAACTGTACTTAGATAAAGTGACTTTCCAAGAGACAATTTTAGGACTAACACATTATTCTTAAAAAGCAACAATGCAAGTCACTAAATTACTATGCAAAATTAATGATTTTACACCCTTCTAATTTCCAGAAGTAACACATTACAGGTATCATCATAATTTGTTAGACATTACTCTCAAGATTTGGGTGATAGAGGGATAACAGTGATTATAATGTACTGTATTTTTTTCCATGAAAGTGCAGCTTAAACTAAGGGCTCATTCACACTAGGAAATAACCCGGTGTGGAAACTGAGTTATTTTCGTATATTTTCCATGACTGAATCTCTCCATGGCATTTTATCCACATTCAGGGAATGGCAATAGTGATAAAATGTCACAGAGAGATTCGATCATGGAAGGAGGGTGGGGGGAGAAAGAGGAGAAAGGAGGGTGGGGAAAGTGGAGGGAGGATGTGATGGAGGAGGAAGAGGAGGAAGGGGAGGAAGGAGAAAGAAGGACAAGAGGAGGATGTGACACAGTAGGTGCAGTGGGGAAAGGAAGAGAAGAAGGGAGGAGGAAAGAGTGCCAAATCATTGTGAAAATCAAGGTGCCTTCATTTTCAAAATATTTCCCGCATGATCCAGATCTCTCTGATAATGAGTTCTCACTACCGAAGATCCAGATTGTAGCGGCACTGCAAAAAAGATGCAGTAGGTGACTTGCTGCAAATTGCACCAGTCAAGTGGATTTTCTGGTGGTCCACCTGAAAACTACACTGAGGGTGTGAACACCATGGAAGTAAACCAGTTTCCACACCAGGTTATTTCCTAGTATGAATGACCTCTAAACAATTTCATCTGGTGTGGAATGCAGCTTTGCTACTGCTCTGGTACTCCAACGCAAACGCCCCGGGTTGCCAGTTTCTCATGATGCAATTTCCCCCCATTCCCTTCCAGCAGTCCTTCCACTTTCAGGGCAAGCCGGGGGTGGGGAGCGATCCCTCCATTGTCTCTGGGGGTATTCCCCGGCCTCAGGCGCGCTTTTCCCGGGCACCATGAGGGGGGGGGAGGTGAGTTTCTGGAGTAAATCATGTGTGGAATATATATATATATATGTGTGTGTGTGTGAGAGAATGTGAATATACAGATATATATATATATGTATGTGCGTGGCTGCGTGAATGTGACTATATAGATACGTATATATATGTGTGTGTGTGTGTTTTTGCGTCAGTGTGAATACACAGATATACGTGTGTGTGTGTTTGCGTGAATGTGACTATATAGATATGGATATATATGTGTGTGTGTGTGTGTGTGTGTCTATCTATCTATATCTATATATATTATACACATGCATATCTCATCATCCTCTGCCTTCTCCTGCACCCCAATCCTGGCCCCAGCAACCCCCAGTGACCTATCCCATCGTCTTCTGCCTACTCCTCCCTCCATAACAGTCATCCTCTGGCTTGCGAGGGAGTTGACCAAGCAGACCCAGCTCCATCAGGGCTAGCCTGGAAGAAGAGACTCCACCCTCCATATCTGTCATCCTCCGGCCTGCGAGGGAGTTGACCAGGCAGGCTCAGCTCCATCAGGGCTAGCCTGGAAGAAGAGACTCCTCCCTCCATAACTGTCATCCTCCGGCCTGCGAGGGAGTTGACCAGGCAGGCCCAGATCCATCAGGGCTAGCCTGGAAGAAGAGACTCCTCCCTCCATAACTGTCATCCTCTGGCCTGTGAGGGAGTTGACCAGGCAGGCCCAGCTCCATCAGGGCTAGCCTGGAAGAAGAGACTCCTCCCTCCATAACTGTCATCCTCCGGCCTGCGAGGGAGTTAACCAGGCAGACCCCGCTCCATCAGGGCTAGCCTGGAAGAAGAGACTCCTCCCTCCATAACTGTCATCCCTCTGGCCTGCGAGGGAGTTGACCAGGCAGACCCAGCTCCATCAGGGCTAGCCTGAAGATAGAGCGCCCTCCCTACATAACTGTCATCCTTCGGCCTGTCAGGGAGAGAATAGGCTGGTCCAGTTCCATCAGGGCCAGCCTGAAGAAGGAAAGCCCTCCCTCCAGTCCATCTGCCTTGGTCCAGACCTCAGAGGGAGAGAACATGCTGGACCTGATCCCCTTCCCCCTCACCATTCCCTTCTCCTTTTGTGTCCTGTCTTTTTAGATTGTAAGCCTGAGGGCAGGGAACCGTCTATTATCCCTTCTGTTGTAAGCCGCCCGGATTCCCAGTGATTGGGCGGCATATAAATAAATCCTACTAAATCCTATTATTATTATTATTAACAGAGAAGCCATGTGCAGGCATTCAAATAACAGCAAGGGAACCAATAGCTTCCATGCTTCTATGTTCATTCTCTTTTACTGTAGACTTGAAAGGAGTTATCCAAGGTGCTGAACCTTCTTCTCAACACAGATTCAGCATACCTTCACTTAAGCCTGTTAGACATTAAGGATGGAAAGAATATTATTGAGCTTGTTCCATACAAACACTATTTTCTGTGCAAGCATTTTCCTTTGCAGAAAATGATGGGTTCAATTGTTTTTTGCACAGGCACAACAAACATCAATTTTGCACAGAATAAAGCTCCAACAGCAGCCTTTGCAGTGTAGAAAGTAATATTCCAAGCACAAATATTATTTTCTGTGTCGAAAATTATTGTGTCCTGCAGAAGAATTGCTCCCCCCCCCATGTGAATTTTGCATGGAAAGAGTCCTGAACTGCAGTTTTTGAAGACTTTCTCACAGTAGTGAGCCAATTTCTAGAATTACTCATTCCTTCCTTTGGGAACAAAACTAGTGAAGAATTCTATCTCTAGTGTGGACCGATCACCACCAGCTACCACTCCATATGGGTATTCCTCACCACTTTCACCCCCAGTGTCACTCCACCCCCTTCCTTTGTGGACCAACAAGGCTAGAAGATGGAATCAATGCACTATTAACAGAATGCACTTCACTTCAAATCATGCCTGAAGTTCCTCATTTGTAGGAAGTATTCAGAAGGGGTTCATCTGAGCATGCTTACAATCCCCCTTCAGGCCTTTCCACATATTACAGAAAGGTCAGGCATGGACCTAGCACACATAGTTAAAGAGGCCCCACACTCATGACTCCTCCATGCTGCAGCTCCTCAAACATCCTTTAAAAGCCTGCATAGAAAGCCTAAAGCTTCATGGCAAGGCACAGTCAGAAGCTGTTTCCACTGAGGGAAGGCTTTCAGTGTCTTTGCCTCCCCCTGCCACCTCCCTGCACTTCTTGCCTGCAGAAGCAAAATATGTAAACCTTTCCTCCTCCTCCTCCTCCTCCTTCTCCTCCTCCTCCTCCTCTTGCATGCCTTCAGGTTTTTCCCCAACTTACGGCAACCCTAAGATGAAACCATCATGGAGTTTTCCAGAGAAGGTTTGTCATTGCATTCCCCTGAGACTGAGAGCATATGATTTGCTCAAGGTCATCCAGTGGGTTTCATGGCCAAGCTGGAAAATGAACCCTGATCTTCAGAGTCATGCTATGCCATGCTGGCTCTCCTGTATAAACCCAGGCCAAGGTGAAGAATTCTAACTTCCATTGTTACATACTTGGGACTGCCTTACTGTAGAATTCTGAGGGTTCTTTTCCTCCCCCCCCCCCTTTTCTTATTTATCCTAACAACAGAGAAAATGTCTACATTAAACTGCTTTGGTCAGGCCTCACCTGGAATATTGTCTCCAGTACTGAGCACCACAACTCAAGAAGGATGAGGACAAGCTCAAACATATTTAGAGGATTGCAACAAAAATGGTGAAAGCTTCAGAAACCATGTCCTATGAAGAGTGGCTTAGGAAGCTGGGTATGTTTAGCTCGGAGAAGATGGTGAAAGCTCCAGAGACCCGGAGGACATGAAGCAATGGATTCAGACTACAGGTAAAGAGACTCCATCTAAACATTAGGAAGAACTTTCTGATGGTAAGAGCTGTTTGATAGTCAAACACACTGCCTCAGAGAGTGGTGGACGCAGTCTTTAAAAAGTCTCCTTCTTTGGATGTTTTTAAACAAAGGCTGGATGGCCATTTGTAAGGAGTCATTTGATTGTGTCTTCCTGAATGATAGGGGTTTGGATTGGATGGCACTTGTGATGTATTCCAATTCTATGATAAAATTCTAAGAAACCATGTCTTCTATGAATTCATATGCTGGGGCTTCAGCGAGTTCAACTAACAGCCTCAACAGACTGGCAATAAAGGCTGGTATCAGGGCAGAGTGGGAGCTTGACATCCACACATTGCATGCCATGACTCTGCCCCCATGCCGATGTAATGTGGTGAGTGGCATCACAACACTCCTCTAGCGCTGCATCCAGATGATGCAATGCCAAAGGAGCTCTGAAAAGCCACAGCACTGGTGGCTATGACACGCTTTCCATGGCACAAAAAGGAGTCGGTTTTTGCTGCTCCTTTTTGTGCCATGGAAAGGCCAGATCAGGACCACAGCATGTAGTTGCCACGGCCCCAATCCAGCACTGAAAGGGGTGGCTTCAGGACAACCCTTAGTCTGTTCAACCCCTAACTTACTTTATGACTGCACTCCCCTTTTCACTGAGCGCTCACCTTCTTGGTTTGACATCTTCCTCTCCTAAGCACTTTAAAATGTTCATGAACACTCCATAGCATCACAGAAGCTCAGCCACTTTGTGACAGTCTGTATATGTATCACTCTCTCAAATACACACACACACACACACACACACAGAGAGAGAGAGAGAGAGAGAGAGAGAGAGAGAGAGATTACTCACAAAGCCAGACTCAGGCCTTTTTTACTCCTGCCTTTCTCCTCTTGTCTCATGTTTCACAGGATAATTTAATCCACTTCCTCTTAAAACAGACCACTTTCCCACAATAACATTTCCTCTATTTAACAATGAAGGAGGAAATCAGTCTGGTGCTTTCAGCTGTAATGCCCCCCCCCCACCTCCCGCAGGCTGAGATGCTGAACAGTTTTAAGTGAAGTCAACTGGAAAGGGAGAGAAGAAGAGATGAGAGCGCGTTCCTTCCCCACTGCCCACCCACCCTCTGCAGCAATAGGGAATGGGGGGGGGGGGTTAATACTAAAAAGGTCATTTTCCCGATGCATGGATGTGCACACTGGGCTGCAGGGCCTCACAAAGGCAGCTGGGAAGCAGTCCCCTCTCTCTTTCCCATTGGATTTCTGGCTGCAATGTGCACGCTTGCAGAACTGAGAACCGACTGAAACCTGGTGGACTGAAAAAGCCCTAAAGGAAGACTTGTATACGGAAGAAGATTGGACATGATAGAATTGCTATTATTCTTATTTACCGGAGGGTTGCAGGCTCGGTTGCTTCTGTAATGCAGAGCTAGCCATGTGATGAAATCCGATTTTGGAAAACAATAAAAAGCATCACTTGGCTGTGCAGCACTTTAATGTGTATGTACATATTCCAGCTCAGAGGCAGGTTCCAGTCCCAGCACAGACACACTGATCCTTGGATTGCCTTGAGCATGGCAGGAGGGATAACTCCCTCTTATCCTGGGAGTTGAGACAATATTAGCCATTTATTTACGGTGGTGGTGGTTGGGGGTCACAGTGAAACGAAAATCCATCTCCCAACAACTAAAGAATATTTGTTAGAGATCTAATGGACACCAAGAAATTACTTTGACCTCAGTAAGATTTTATGCCTCTAGTATAGAAACACCACATTGTAGATAGGGCAAACAGCTGCAAGATTCCTCCCAGTTTGGGACTCTAAAGAGGAGGAACCCTGTCCAAAACATACATTTTTGTAGAGGAGAAAGCTTTTATGCAAAACAACGACAACAACAAAAACAAGTCATCTTGTGCAAAATAGCACATTTTTCTGTGCAACTGTCAGAAATAGTCTGGATTTGTGTCAAAATTTTAAAAATATCACACGAAGAAAAAACCTTTGAAACCAAGCATTTTTAGTAATGAATGAATGAATGAATGAATGTAATAAATCTAATTAGAAGGAGTTCATCCTCATCTCCAGCATGAGGAAAACTCTTGACATCCTTTGAGTTTGTATGTGACAACAAAATAAATGCAAATTTACACACATGACACTCATGCTTACACACATACATTTTGGGGCTGCCAGCTTTTGTGTAATAATTTGCAAGGCTGATGTAACATTCAGCTGTTGCTGTGTTCATCCCTCCTCGGCCCCCATGTTCCTGATCAGCAGCAATAAATACAACTCCCAAATGACATAAGGAGCACCTGCCCCCAGGAAATGTCAAATGACAACTCTTGAATACATTATATTAACAGTACTATAATTTGGAGTATTTTATTTTGAGTTTGGCATTTCCCAAGTTCACCAGAACAAAAAGCCTGTTTAGTCAAGAAAGCTAAAGAATGTGTTATTTTCTTGGTCAGTTTTTGAAAAGGGAGTAGTAATTGTAGGTAATGGTTTGATTATTGCTCTTGACTTTTTTTTTAAAAAAATGTTGCCTTTTCTTCCAATTGTAATGTTAAGAAACAGCACCAATTGGCTGCAAAGAAGGACCCCTCCAAGCCAGGCATTTGGAACCTGGTTGGTTCTAGAGAGTGCAGCTTTCTTGAACAGCAAGCTTGGGGGCCTTTCTCTGTGGGCAGAGTATCCATGGCTCTAAAAGATGAGCAGGGTTGAGGATCTGGATTAGTCGTCCCCAAACGTTTTCAGGCTACCACCTCTTTTCCTCTTGGGCAACAACCCTAGCACCCCCTGCCATCTATTTCTTGCTAGTATTTCTACTGTTCTACTGTAAGTTTAAAAAAACAGTCTTGGTTGCTGCTCCCTTTGCACCCGATCACCTTGGGAGCAGCAACCAAGCAGCTGGCTGAGCAGCAACCTTGCAGCAAAGGCCAGTGTGGGTGAGAGACTTCTCGATTGCTGCTTAACTGGCTGCTTAGTCACTGCTGCCTTTGCACCTGATCAATCTGGGAATAGCAGCTGAGCAGAGACCAAGGAGCCTCTTGCCCATGGCAGCCCTTGCCACATGTTTCATGCAGCCCTCATGCCAACCATAGTCCTGAAGGCTGCTGGTTCCTCTTGTCTTTCTTCTGAGCCAATACTTTGACTGACTGCTGTCCCCTTTCTCCCTACTGCCCTCCTGGATCTTTCCACCACCCCCCAGGAGGGCAGTGTCATCCATTTTGGGAATCACCACTCAAGAGGATAAATGGAGTGTATCAGTAAGGACAGTGGGTAGAAGAGATGGCAGACATCACAACTTCTCTATCAGGAATGGGAAGATTATTGGAAAACGTTTTAAAAATGGGTGAAAAACATGGTTTTCATATGACAAACCTTGACAAGAATATTCACAATTTGGGACTTAATAATAATAATAATAAATTTTATTTTTACCCCACCTTTCCATAGTTATGATCGAGGCGGCTTACAAAATTTAAAACATTACAATACAAGATAAAAATTCAATATAAAAGTTAAAAGCATTACTACAAGGAACAGGAACAGGAAATCAATTAAATACACATGTGAAGGGCAAAGAGAAAGAGAGATTAATTTACAATGGTCCGGGGTCGAAAGGAAAAAAAATAAGGGGCAGGAAAATAAACAATTTAACTAAGGTGGGAAGGCCAACCAAAATAGATACGTTTTCAGATTTTTCTTGAAAATATCTAGTGAGGCGGCGGAGCAAAGCTCTACGGGGAGCTTGTTCCAAAGTGAAGGGGCAGCGATGGCAAAAGCCCTCTGTGAGGTCCGTGCAAAGTTTGACTTAGGGACCTCCAACAAATTTGTCCCGAATGTTCTGAGTGTGTAGGGTGGATTATATGGGGAGAGACGGTCCTCCAAGTACCCTGGGCCCAAGCCATTTAGGGCTTTATAGGTCAAAACCAACACCTTGTATTGAGCTCGGAAGCAAATAGGCAGCCAGTGAAGGTCTTTTAAAATAGGTGTTATATGGTCCGACCTGGAACTGCCAGCGACCAATCTAGCTGCCATATTCTGCACCATTTGCAGCTTCCGGGTTTGGTACAAGGGTTGCCCCATGTAGAGCGCATTGCAGAAATCTAATCGAGAGGTTACCAAGGCATGTACAACAGATTGAAGGTCCTTACGGTCCAGGTAGGGACGCAACTGTCGTATCAGCCGAAGCTGATAACAAGCACTCCTGACCGTCGCATCCACCTGAGAAGTCAGCTGGAGCGACGAATCAAGGAGCACTCCCAAGGTGCGCACCGAGTCCTTCAGGGGGAGCGTGACCTCATTTAGGACCGGAATGACAGTTAAATAGAAGTCTATTTAACTTTGTGTCAAATTCTCATGGGGCTGTTTTGTGCATACAACAGTGTTTTCTAAGCAGAAAATAATGTTTCAATGGAGAGAGAAAAAATATCTGTGCAGAAAAAGATGTTCCTGCTCAGGAAATGGTGTAATTATGGACCTACTCTGTGTAAAAGCTGCATGCAATTGGATTTGCATAAACAGCTTTTTCTCTGCAGAAAATAATATTTCTGCACAAAAATATTATTTTCTTCACAAATAATGCTGGTTGCTGTAAGGGAAAGGCCGTTTTGTGTGCAGAACAACCACGTGTAAATTTTGGGCAGGATAAGTCCTGAAAGTGCAAATAAGCTTTGAAAGCTGCATGATTTTCAAAGACTTTTTCACTGCCAGAAGAAAATCCCTAAAATTCCTCATTGTTTACTTCAGTAACGTGCTTTAAGCTTCATGGCTCAATGCTATAAAATCCTGGGATTTGTAGATCTGTGAGATATTTAGCTTTCTCTCTTAGAGAGCTTTGGAGCCACAACTAACTACAAATCCCAGAATTCCATAGCACTGAGCCATGGCAGTTGAGGAGATTTCAAACTGCATTATTTTTGCAGTGCAGATTAGGCCCTTGGCATGACTATGATCTCCAGTAACTAAAAAGAAGGTGGCAGATAGCTTGTGCTGCTGTAAATGGTGGTGCCATGGTAGCAGCTCTGTTCAGATTACCCTAAGGTAGATCTTTGGGGAGAGATACAAGAACTCACAGAATCTTCCCGTCAGCACTGCCACTTGCAATGCTGGCTGGGAGATTCTGGGAGTTGTAGTTTAAAAAGTAACATTTCCATGGACATCCCATAAAATTGAGTTACCAAACAAACAAAAAGGTGCAAAGGACATGGAACAAAGACAGAAGTGATGTGTGGCAACCTTAAAATCACACCTCACAGACCTCTCATATCCGCAGGACGTGTCTTTGGGTGAATCTATATTGCAGAAATAAAGAAGTTCGACACCAATTTAACTGCCTTGATTCCTAAACAATCCTAGGGTTTGTAGTTTGTTGAGGCACCAGAATTCTCTGACAGACAAGACTGAACACTCAACCAAACTACAAATCCCAGGATTACACAGGATGGAGCCATGACCATTAAAGTAGTATCAAACTATTTATTTCTGCAGTGTGGGTGCATTCTTTGTCTCTGTATATCATAGAGATCTTGGCCATTTCAGCCTACTGGCAATAGGTTTTGAAACCTTCAGTCTTCTCTTCTTGTGGTTATGTTGGTTTTTGATGCTCTCTACCCATCCCACTCTTTGACAGAGCACAAGTATCCAGCCCATGATCTCCATTTTCTAGTCAAGGCCTAAGAGAAGCAAGATAAAGCAGCCTGAGATTGCATAAGAAGTCCCACATCTCTTTGACTTAAGAGTGCTGTTGGCAGAGGGGGAGGAGAAACCAAAACCTAAACAGACTGTGACCCACATGACAAATGACATGTTCCAGGGTGATCCATCCCATGAGGCTCTTTCCTGCCATTTCACTTTACAGCAGGAGATGGCTGTAATGTGACATGACAGAGACATGGAAGTGCACAGGGTTTTCGAGGAAAGCCAGACACTCTTGAGAAAGACATAGGCTGTGGTTGTACATGCTTTACTAAGTGCGTCAAAGAATCACTAGGGAATTTTTCCTCATACTCTCCCATTTGCCTACATTACCACCATTCATAAGTTAGGCTTTTGCTGTCAGGTTCTGTTTTTGTTTTCACAGTCGGTCTTCTGTAACCACAAATTATTTATCCATCTACAACTTGAAAATATTTAAAAATATATAAAATCCAAAAATCAAACTGATTTTGCAATTTTATATAAAGGACAGCATTTTACTATGTCGTATATATATATATGGGACTTGAGTGTCCACAGATTTTGGTATCCTGGAACCAAATCCCACCAGAAACCAAGAGCCCACTTTATTTTAAGCATCATGCCCCTCCAGCCAGTGCAGAAGAAGGCTCTTCATGGTTTGCCCTGTAGCCAGACGTGGACACAGTCCCATCAGACATAAGGTTAAACCAGGGATGGAGAATTTATAGCTCTCCAGATGTTGGTGATCTATTATTTGCATGATGCTTCTCTACTGAACAAGGTGTATGTGGCTGATAGGAACTACAATCTATCATCTGGAACGCTGTGGGTTCCTCAGCTCAGTAGTAAAGAACCATTTAGTGCTACTTGAACAAAGCTGCCACAAAACTTAGTTCAAGAGGTTCCCACTCTCCAACCTTCCTCAAACATACTAGGAGCAGATCAAGGGTGTTTATCAGACGAGCTCTTAAAGAGGTACTATTCCAGTGTGACTCCTCTAGCTGCCTCCTGTTGCATGCTGGGATTGGCAGTTTTAAGGAGAGGTATTTAGAATTCTCAGGCAGAGAAGTTCAGCTCCTTAAAACTGCCAATCCCAGCATGCAACAGGAGGCTGCTAGAGGAGTCACACTGGAATAGTAGCTCTTTAAGAGCATAGTGTGATAAACATCCAAGACTAACCATGGTTTGTCATTCTATCCAACAAGGACAAAGTGTAACAACAGCTGGGGCCCCATATGCATGGATTCGATATTATTACATCTGCATTGCATCCACAGATTTTGGTATCCACTGGGGATCCTGGAAACAGACCCCAGTGGATACTAAGGTCCCTATAGCATAAGCTCAAGATATAGTTTCTGATCCTGGCTTGTTCCAATAAACATGTCTTCTCCAGCCTTCTTTCTTGAGTTACAACAACAAACAATCCCAGTCATCATGGACAATTGTCAGGGTACAATGTTGGTTGCAATCTAAATGCAATTGTTACTCTCAATTGGAGTAGATTCATTAAATTCATGGGGACTTATGTAAGCTCCACTGAGTCAACTAATCTATTTTAATTGGAATAAACAATTAGATCTGGGCCCAACATATCTGGAGGGGCTGAGATTAGGGAAGGATGCAATAAACAACATCTGAACTAAGTGCAATTCATGAGAAGAAACAAAACACATTTGGTTTTAAATAGGGACACAAAGGCTTCCATTTTCCTCTGTTTGCACAATGCTTCTTAAGGTGTTTGATGTAGAATACTAGCAAGGTATTTTTCCTAATGTGACAGATACTGGCCCTATTTTTGTGCCTGTTCACTGCAATTCTTTCTTTCTTTCCAGGTAGCCATTTTGAGTAGCACTGCTCTTGTTCACACTCAAGAAGAGGAGCATGAGGCCCAAAGCCAAAGGTTGGTATGAGTACAATGCTAAAGTTTTCGGTATTATTGGTTTAAGGGCTGAACACCAATGAGGTAAGGGTCTCAAGGGTGCATTTCATCAATAGGTTAGGGTAAAGGGTGAAAGCAAAGTGGGCAGTGCCAGATCCTATTGTGATGAATTTGGCCATGTTTTTCAAGCATTACGCCAAGTTCAGGTCAATTCTATGCATGTCTAATTAGGGATTAACCATAGTGCGACATCTTCCTTAGCTGCAAAGGACAGCTTATTTCCATGCTTCCTGGGTTTTAAACTCTCTCATCTCTGATACCAGCAAAAGAACTGAGCCAGGTGGGGATTTGTCGTGTGCCAAATCTGGGCAATAGTCCAGAGATTGTCCATTCTTTGCTTTCTATCCAAACCAGACCAGTGGAGAGTTTGGCCTTCTGTATTAGCATTCTAGTCATCTGTACATTTCTTTAACTGCTGCAGGAAATTGAGGAGGTCTTTTAAATTTTGCTCCCTCTCTCAAACATTGTCACCCTCTCACACAGAGAGAGAGCTTAAAAGATAAGGTTGACCTGGGGTCTGTTACCTTGTTTCCTTCCTTGAGGACAGCATTCAGTTCAGTCCTTGTACGTTTAACAAGATCATCCCCAGTAAATGTGAGTGACTGCTTCTCAATTGCATGTTATTTCCCACATTACATTTTTAAATTCTTTTAAAAGAAATCCCTGTCTCCACCACTGAGACCCCAGTTTTAAACCCATTGTTCCTTGTCTTATACGGAACAGATGAAATGTACCCCTATTTTTTTCTAGAAAGACATTTAAGTAACTATTCTACATACCATTTTCTCAACCTTGCTTGTAAATTCCCCATGGGCATTTAGCTGGGAGACGCTATTTAAGAAAATATGTAATGGGTAGTGAATCCTTCAGTAGATTAAAAATAGTTTTGTTAAAAAATAAAATAAAACTGTGTATGGGACTGTGATGGCTCCAGTCCCTTGAAGTCACAACAAAATTATTTCTGGGGAAAAGAGAAAATATTTAACACCAGACCCAGGAGCTAAGATGGATAACCAAGCAATCTTGGACACTTTTCCTACTTTCAGCCCCAAATAACATTTGAACTTGTATTGGAGGATTGGAAAGGGAGAGCTTCTGTGCAACTATACAGAGTTGTTTCTTGTTGCTGTTGACTGTAGTCAAATGAATGGCAACTTATGCAATCCCATAATCAAACACATGCAAGTATCCCTATCTACAACCGCTCTGCTCACATCTTGCACATTTAGATATTGCAGTCTCAGGGCTGTGACCTCCTTGCTTCAGTCTATCTGTCTGCAATGTGGTCTTCCTCTTTTTCTCCTGCCATCTGCATTACCAAGCGGTATTGTCTTTTCTAGTGAGTCATGCCTTCTCATGTGGCCGAAGTACAACAGCCTCAGTTTAGTTATCATGCCTTCTAGGAGAGTTCAAGCTTGATTTGCTGTTGAACCCATTTATTTGTATTTTTAGCAGTCCATGGTATCCATAGAACTCTTCTCCAGCACAATATTCCAAATATGTTGATTTTCTTCATATCAACTTTCTTCACTGTCCAGCTTTCACAACCATACATACAAATGTAAAACATGACGATATGGACCATCCTAACTTTAGTATTCAATGATACATCTTTAGATTTCAGGATATTGTCTTTTTCTTTCATAGCTGCTCTTCCAAGTCTTCTTATGATTTCTTGACTGCTGTCTCTCTTCTGATTAATAACTGAGTCAAGGGATGGAAAATCTTGAACTATTTCAATGTCTTCATCATCTGCTTTAAAGTTATATAAACCATCAGTCACCATTATTTTTGTTTTCTTAATGTTCAGCTGTGAACCTGCCTTTGTACTTTCTTCCTTTACTTTTCTAAACGGGGGTGTTCCTGGAATACCAGACATCGACTTTCCAATCTCTTAATGCAAGAGGAAACAAGTTAGTCACCTGCTCAGTCTGGTCACTGACTCCTCTCTCAACTTCTTTCACACCTTTTCTCACTCAAATGCTAGAAAGTTATAGGAGAGACAAAGGACTAGGAGGGGAAGGATGCCATTTTGCTATGCCATTATATTTAATGGGACTTGAGCATCCACAGATTTTGTTATCCATGGCGGATCCTGGAACCAAATGCCAGTGGATAACAAGATCCCACTGTATATGGTTTTAATTTTTACTATAAGCTACCTCAGGTCTTGCATTGAACAAAATGTACAATAAATAAAGGCCCTGTGCATACCAGCCTTAAAGGCCAGCTTGGGGGCGGAGTCGGGGTGTAGCGTCCACATGATGCATGACCCAACTCCTCCCTCCAGGGCAGTGTGAACATCACACACTACTCCACATGGTGTGCAGCATCATGGCGCTCCGCTGGAGCTGCATCCACATGATGCAGCAGCGAAGGAACCCTATAAAGCCACAGTGCCACAGCTGTCATGCCCTTTGCTGGGCACAAAAAGGAGCCAATTTTGGGGGCTCTTTTTTGCACCCAGCAAAGGCCAGATTGGGGCTGTGGTGTGTGAATGCCATGGCCTTGATCTGGCTGTAAAAGGGGCGGCTGGAGGATGCCCCTTCGGGGCTATCTGCACAACCCCTAATAAATAAGGCAACTTTCCAGTCTTGGCCAGTCCTGCTCACAGAAGATTTTAAAAAGAGAATTCTGGGAACTGCAAATGGAAGTTTCATCATGCTCTTCCAACAAGCTCTAGCCTGCCCTTGAAAGAGATGTGTGTGTGTGTGTGTGTGTGTGTGTGTACGTGTACGTTATGATTTATTTCTAGTTTCTATGCTAATGCCTGAATCTCAACAACATTGAAATGATCCATGCAGTCGGCTTCCTCCAACCAGGTGCTCTGGTGTACATTGCTGGACTGAATATCCCAACATCCCCAGTGAGCACAGCCCATAGTTGGGCTGTCTGAGAATGATGAAAGTAGCAATCCAATTGCATCTGCAGAGCATTAGATTAGTTCAGGTGAAGTATGTGAAATATGGAAGCTAGATGGGGCAGGGAGGAGGGGGTTGTTTGGGATTCCTCACCTCCACACACAATGGCTTGCAGCAAAAGGCACAATATACCTGCTCCCCTGCTGTTCCATTTTTCATTGTTTGGCTTGAAGCTCTCATTCATCTGCCATCCGGTTATCATCTGGAGCTGCTTGCACCAGTCTCAGGAGCAGCACATATACAAAATATAATTGCGGATGCCCATCCAGGTGATGAATTGAGCTGTAACCCCACACTTTCAAAATGCCTGCTGAATGAGCCTCCCTTCTTTTGTTGCTTTTTGGAAGCTGCCTTCCTTCTCAGCAGCAGCAGCTCCCAAGGCAGAAAAAAGAATTATCAGTGGAAACCCCATTTTACTTTGCAGCAAAAGCACATTTCAAAGCTGGATAGTAAATTATTTGCTCCTTGAAGCCCAGAGCCCTCCCTTTTTAAGCTGGCACAACAAAGCCTAAACCAAGAGAGAGGCAAACCTTTCCCCAGAAAAATAGGATTTTGAATAAAATCCCCACAATCCCTTACCACCAGGCCAAGCTGAATGGGATCGATGGGAGTTGAAGAACAAAACATTCATTCTGCTAACCTAAACTAAATAACCCTGAAAGATAATCCCTGTTTGGTTTTTGCCTTGAAGGGTTTGACCTTGACAAAGCTCTTATTTAAAAAAAAAAAAAAAGGGGGGGGTTCTCAAGATGAATTTCATATATATATATATATATATATATATATATATATATATATATATGAGAGAGGGAATTTGTGTCTTCCTCATTTTTTCTCTCCATAGGATGACATCATGCATCGCTCTAAACACTGTATACCCCAGCAACTGTTCTGATGTCCCACTTTTTCAGCTGCTTCTCTCTGCTCCGTCCACTTCCCTCATTATCCTCAGCTTACTTCAACTTCTTCAAACTTAGTTCAAAGTGCAAAAATAATTCCCACTGAATCTTGCCCTTCCTGGTATGCAAAACCAAACTGCTGCAGCCTAGCTTGTATGCTCTTCCTCATTAACAACTTTTGCCATCTTGACCACATTCTGATGCTGCTTGACCACACATCCCAGTTTTCATCTGTGAAATATTGGAGGATATGACATTATGGGAGAGCCAGTGTGGTATAGTGGTTTGAGCATTGGACTATGACTCTGAAGATCAGGGTTTGATTTTCAGCTTGGCCATGAAACCCACTGGGTAACCATGGGCAAGTCACAAGCTCTCAGCCTCAAGAGAAGGCATTAGCAAACTTCCCTTGTACAAATGATGCTAAGAAAACCCCATGATAGGTTTGCCTTAGAGTTGCCATAAGTCAGAAAAGACTTGAAGGCACACAACACACAGACATTATGGGATTGAAATTCCCATCAACTTTCTAGCTAGCATACCTAGCATAGTGAGGGGCACTGCAGTCCAACAGCATCTGAAGGATGACATGCTCTGGGTAAGAGAATATTGTCAGGATGAAGAGCCTAATATCATTCAAAACAGCACATGGCTTAATGGATCTTAAACTAGAGGGTATGGAATTTAAAAGTACAGACTTAGACAAGATATTATTTTCAAATGATAGAGAAACTCTATAAACTATTGTTGAAAAGAGATGTGAAGGATAAAGTTATAAAAGAATTTACAATTCAATGAGTGCAAAACATTGGACAAGCAATCGAAATTGACCAGTGGGAAAGATCATGAAACAAAGATCTCAGACTTACCCTAAGCTATGACTTCGAAGGGAACTATCATAAGATGCTATGCACTGGCCACCAACAATAATAGCAAACATAACCCCACCCCGAAAAAAGAAAGGATAAATGTTATTTATGAGTATATTTTAATGGGTTTATGTATTGCATTTTAACTGAGGGTTAAATGTTTTTAATTGTGCTTTGCATTTTAATATGTTGTACCTTGCCTTGATCCTTGAGGAGAGGAAACAAATTTTAATAATATTGTTGTTTTTGTAGTTGTTATTGCTATGGAAGTGTGGAGAGCAAAAAGGGACTTTTTTCCTTATGTGGTAGACATGCCCCAAAGCAAAAGATATCTGGCTAAAAATTCATGATCTGATTAAAAAAAATATTAAAAGTCAAAACTGAAATTAAACCTAAGACATGTTAATTAAAAATAATAGATAGAAAATTGATGCAGAAATAGGAAAAAATATGTTATACATAATCATGTTATACATTACAACATATACCAACAATGGATGAATGGCTAATAAAATTATATGATGTGATGCACATGGATAAATTAACAACCCTAATCGAAGAAAACACTGATGAAATATGAAGAACAATGGAAAGAAGTGGTATTATTTCTTAAAGAGAAAGAGGGAAAGACAGTAGTTGTATGTGTCAAGGGATAAAGTGTAAATAATTAGAAAGGGGACTTAAGTCAACATTAATTTTATAGAGATTTAATTCAGTGTGCATATGCACAATAATTAATCAATGTAATTGAAGATATCTGCTGTGATGTATAATTTATTAATATTTACAGGATATTATAAATTATTATGATCATAATGTCAAAAGGGAAGGATGTGATTAGAAAGGACTGAGAAACCATGAGGTAAACTACTGTAACAGGGATTTAAGGTGAAACAATTTGAATGTAAGGCACAATTAGACATGTAAATAGCTTATTTTATTTATGTTTTGTGTTTTATTTAAATGTGGGTCATCAATAGTATTGTAATCATGTTAGATGGCTGAACTTTTTTAAAAATGAAACAGCACGGGGGAAAGTATTTCACTGTATATGCATTACAAGGTGCTTGGTTCTGAGAGCCAAAAGTGTATTTTACACACGTCCTCCAAATTTGTAAAGGCTGTCTGTTCTTATAAGAGTTGGTTTCAAACACCCTAACTCCATCTTTTTTCCAGACCCAACTTTTGCATGCACTTGAAGTCATGGGCCCTCTGTCTAAAAATTTTTACAAATATCCTCTCATATCTTTCTTCTTATTGACTGCACAAATTCTAAATTTCTACCTTTTGATCAAATAAGGTTGCAATTCAGTGTGGATACCAGAGCCACCCTACAGTTCCCTTGGAGAAGCATGTGACATAACCCTTCATGATGAATGATAAGAGCTGGTTTACAGGATTTGTTTCTGTCACTGAGGGAAACGAAAAGGACTGAGCAGTGCTTGCGTTAAGGATATGAGACAGAGGGTGTGAGAGAGCATGCAGACTCATTCAAGGATAGCCCTACCATTAGGCAGTGAGGCAGTTGTCTCAAGAGTTGGGAGCTGCCAAGGGCTGAAGGATAGACCTGTGTTACATATGCCACTCCACCCCACCACCCCTCAGTGCCTACTGAGCTAGGTTGTTACCATCAAGTGCAACAGAAAACTTTGACAGCACTGAAGAATGATCCAGATGGTCTTTCTACATGGAGATAGGAATGAGTTATTAAAATAACCTCAGACCACGAAAGCTCTTGGGATCAGGGCTGGATTAACCATTAAGCAAAAAGATCAAGTGCTTAGGGCATCAAGGGAAGGGGGGGCACCATAGAAATTTGCCATTGCCAAATTTATCATGGACCATATGGTGTAAAAAATACACATATATAATAACATAGTCATAATATATATATATATATATGAATCTTAGAAATACAACAAATAGGATTGTGGTAACTAGTAAACTGCCACACAATCCACTCGGGTGCACATATCATTGTTATCTTAGTCATTTTGGCCATCCAGTATCCACTGAGAGTAAGTGCAGTGAAACTCAGTGCAGTGTTGTAAGACTGGTTTTTTCCCCCTCCAGATTTGGAGGTCTTTAAGGCCCTGTCAAAAATTTTGGAGATAATTTTATTTATTTATTTATTTATTTATTTATTATTTTTTGAACGAAATATTAACCACATAGATTTGGGAGTCAATTGATGTGTCAAGTTATGATGAAATTATATGTGGATCACTATGAACTTGTCACTGCATTAATCTGGATACCTAACACTGTATTGTTTGTGATAACTGATAAGGAAATCACCCCAGAGTTTCATTTTATTTAATACCGATTGTAACGCATCATGTAAAAAGTGAATGACAATTGACTGTCATGTATATACCAGTTCTTAAATAAAAGGACAACATGACTGTCATTTTATTACAGTACTATTTTAATAGTGTGATTATGTTAAGTTGGTTTTAGGATTGGTTTATTTATTAGAACAACGTGACTGTTTCATTCCCCCCCCCTCATGTGATGCTGCTAGTGACTAAGGGGCTGTACAGAGCACCTCTAAGAGGTGGCCTGCAGCCACCCCTTTTAGCAACAGATCGGGATTGCATGAACTGCATGCTGCAGCCCCAATCTTACCTTTCCATGGCAGAAAATGGAGCTGCAAAAAGCAGCTCCTTTCTATGTCATGAAAGGATGCCATAGCCACGAGTGCTGTGGCTTTTCAACACTCCTTTGGTGCTGTGTCATCTAGACGCCGTGCTGGAGGACCATCATGATGCCGCCCAGCATGTGGTATGGCACATGGTGGCACACCAGCTTGGGAGCAGAGTCGGGGTGAGCATTGTGTGGACGCCTCGCCCCAACTCCATCCTTAGCTTGCCCTGGTTTGTACAGCCTCTTAAGTTTATTTCATCATGTGACACAAGGTGGCTTTATGGCCTGCATCCACATGCTATTCTTTTTATTTCTGTATTTTACAAGAATGGGGTTTATTATTGTTTATATTTTAAGTGTGTGTGTGTGTGTGTGTGTGTGTGTGTGTGTGTATAGGGGTACCAAAATCTTATAAGGTATTAGGGCATCCCAAGGTCTTAATCCAACCCTGCTTAGCATGGTGATTCTCTTGTTGTTGTTGTTTCCCCAAGCACACAGACCTCCTTGTTCAGATGACCATGAAGGAGATAAGGTGGGGGCAAAAAGAAGTGCATGAGAATCCCAGAGAATGGTTGGTTCATGATTCCATTCACCCCCTCAGAAACACAGAATGCGACTCCAAAGAGGAAACATCAGCAGTACACAAGAAGTGAGCTGGCAGCCATTACTCTGACCATAGCTGTGGAAGAAAAAAAAAACCACACTGATGGCTGATGGCTCAGTCTTTATGAGTAACCTGGTACACATTAACCTCCCTCTCTTTGCCCATATGTACTAGTGATTCACACAGCGAAATTCAGCTGTGCAAACTGACCCAAGCAGATCTCAAACTGAGTAGGAGGCCTCTGCCACCACCATCAGCATCATCATCACTATTATTACCATCATTGTCATAAGCCCTTGCTGGAAAACAAAACAAAACAAAACAAATAAGTCTATGGGTCAGTGTCATCTGGGTGGTAAAAAGTGTAGGAAGATGCAGGGGAACCACAGACTGCAGACATTCAAAGATTACTGCCCAAATAATTGTGCTCGTACACCTCACCATATCTGTATCTCTCTCCAACACCATTCATAAATGTACAGAACTGTTTGCATAACATGGGGATTTCCCCAGTGCTCATTGCTGAATGGTACAGAGTGGAGACAAAACTTGGGAAATTTACAGTTTTGAACTATAATTCTCTGAACTAACTGTTTACTGAGCAAACTATAACTTTCTCAGGTTCCAAATGGGGAAAAATACATCATGCTGTAACATGAAAATAAATCAGGGCTGGAAAAACTATGGTTTTCCTGATAGTCTTGGATTCCAGTTCCCATCAGCCCCTTTCAGCCTGACTGGTGTTGAGAAACTAGGAGAGTTCATGTACATTTGGATGGTAATGATTCCAAGACCATTCTTTCCTTAGGGCAGAGATTCCCTCTACCCTTCATAGCCATAATACCTAATTTGGCCTTTAGGCCCAAAAACTTTCCTGTCATCTGCATATAGCCAACCCTGTATCCCTGTTCCTTAAGAAAGCATTCTAGACTGTAAGTAAAATTGACTGATACACAATGCAGCCAGTGTATGGGGCTTTCTTCCAAGACTCTCCTTCTAGAACACCTGCACTCCAGCCTAAGGAACAGTCTTCATCCTCTGTTCCTTTGAAGATGCATGCTAAATCTTCAGCAGGAAAGAGATATTGGGATCAGGTGTTCCTAGTCACTGATTTCCTGTATATAGAGATTATACATCCAATATTTCCCACCATCCCCTCCCAAAAAGATTATTTTTCACTCAGCCAGATGGCCCTAGGCTTAGACTCTCTCCACCTCCAATGAAAGTGGAAATCCTGGCTTGATCTTTTCCAGCTACTGGTGCTAGGAACAGAAGGGGCATCACTTCTGCAGAGGAGGGCAGGCTCTGAGAGGTGGGGGAAACTCAATGGAGCACTGAGAATGAATTGTTAATTCCTCCACTTGCTCCCTCCCTTCCTCTTTCATTAGCAAAGAGCTCCCTTGTATGCTTCCATTTAAATCCCCTTTGGGAGATGCTGGGAGAAGACATGTGGCTTCCAAATTGGATTATATTTTACTTTAGTGCCACATAGGCGCTCATTCCTCCCAGGACCTTGGTTAGCAGCATCCCATTGTATATTTCATGAGGTCTCCATGGTTTGTTGATGGAGGGTGATCTGATATCATGTTCACTTTGTTTAACTCTCCCGTCTTGCTAATTGTAATTGAGATAATGCACCCTGGCTTTTACATTTTTTTTTAAAAAAAATCTATATTTTTAGTTTGTACCTTTTCAAAATGGCTAGATCCCTGCATCTCTAAGAGATTAGTTTCATCCAAAGCAAGCTAGAAATTCAATGCAGCTAGAATGTAATGTTCAAAGAATGGTTCATGGGCTTGATCTGGACCCCATTTGGGGTTAAAAGGACGCTCTGATTGTTTAAAAGGTGTGATGCACAGCAGGGAAGTCAAAAGCTACCACATCAGGGGTGTGATGAATGTGACCTTAGTCTTATTTTGTATTTTATGGAAGTACTCAAGATACTGAAACTTATCCCCAAAGCAGGCCCGCCACCTTGAACAACTGTTTTAAAGTCTGGATCAATGATTACCCCATAGATATTCATGTCATAACAACAACAACAATAATAATAATAAAGGAAGGAAGGAAGGAGGAAAAAAGAAAAGAAAAGATACAGTCTGGATGTCATTTGTCTGGTAGATGCACTGAGAATTCACTCAACTGATTTTAAAGTCTCACATTCAGTTGTTATTGTTGTTGTGTGCTTTCATTTCGAACTTATGACAACCCTATAATGGGGGCTTTCTTGGCAGGTTTTTTCGGGGGGGGGGGGGCAGTTGCCATTGCCATCCCCTAAGGCTGTGACTTGCCCAAGCACATGTAAAAACAGTGGGTTTACATGGTTGAGCCAGGATTTGAACCCTGGTCCCAGATGTCCAAGCAGGGTTCAGGAAAGGAAGCGGCACTAGGGACCAAATCGCAAACATATGATGGCTAATGGAGCACACCAAGTAATTTCAAAAGAAAATCAGTATGTGTTTCATAGACTACAGCAAAGGCTGTGACTGCATAGAACACCCTTAAAGACATGGGAGTGCCAACACATCTGATAGTCCTGATGAGAAATCTGTAATTAGGACAAGAGGCTACTGTCAACACAGAACACAAAGAAATGGAATGGTTCCCAATTGGCAAAGCAGTCAGACAAGGCTGCATCGTATCACCTGACCTGTTCAACTTATATGCAGAACATATTGTAAGGAAAGCAAGCTTGGACACGGAAGAGTGAAAATAAGAGGAAGGAATATCAACAATCTGAGATATGCTGATGACACCCTAATACTAGTAGAAAACCTCACAGACCTTGAACAATTACTAAGGAAGATCAAAGAAGAAAGTGCAAAGGCAGGCTTACTCTTGAATATAAAGAAAACAAAATAATGACCACGGAAAACTAAAATCAATTCAAACTAGACAATGGGAAAATAGAAAGAGTTTTCATATCTGGGGTCAAATACTGATAGAAATGGGGAGTGCAGTCAGGAAATCAGAGGAAGATTAAGAATGAGGAGGGCAGCTATGAAAGATCTAGAAAAGATCATAAAATGCAAAGATATACAACTGATCATAAAAGTTAGAACCATACAAGCCATTGTATTTCCCATTACAGTGTATGGTTGTGAGAGCTGGTCATTTAAAAAAGAAAGGATAGGAAGAAAATTAATTCATTTGAGATGTGTTGCTGGAGAAAAGTGCTGAGGATACCATGGACAAAGACAAATAAATGGGTCGTAGAGCAGATCAAGCCAGAAATCTCACTGGCAGCCAGATTGACAAAATTTAGGCTGCTGTAGTTTGAATGTATCATGAGAAGACATGAATCATTGGGGGGGGAGAACAATAATGCTAGGAAAGGTGGAGGAAAGTTGAAAGAAAGGAAGACCACATGCAAGAAAGAAAGAAAGACAGAAAGAAATGCTAGAAAGAAAGACCACATGCTAATGGACTTATTAAAGAGATCATGAGTATGAGTTTGCAGGAGTTGGGCAGAGCAGTAAAGGGGGTCTTGGAGATGTCTTATCAGCAGGGTCACCATGGGTTGAGATTGACACAAAGGCAGTTAATAAAAACAACAGGAACTGCTTAGTCCAATCCTCAAACCACTACAGTTGCCATAAGTCAAAGTTGACTTGATGGGAGTTGACAACAGTGCATGATGGACGGGACCAGAAATTAAAAGACATGGTTGCTTTTGCCTCCTGATAACAAGGAGAGGACAGAGGTAGGCAAAAACACTAGCAATGGGAAATTGGTAGACAGGAAAGAAATGTTTAATGCTTCATCTGCCAGCTAACACTACAACATAATAGTTCCCTTCTCCATTTTCATCCTCATATTTCCAAGACAAACTTAAGGCAGGCAGTGGGAGCCTTTAGCGTGCTTTGACAGTATCAGTTGATAAGGACATTGATTTTTTTTTAAATCTCCTCTTTCAAATGTGAGTAAATAAAGCTGGAAGTGGTTGTAGTCCCAGATTTCCTCAACACTTCATTTGGTACCAAAAACTTGTACCACATCACTGCTACAACATGAGCTATATTGATAGTAAATGATGCAGCAGGTGGTCTACAGCAGAGGAATTCAATCCAGTCTTTTAGCTGATGGCTTTTTACCCATCACAGCAAGAGCCAGAATTGAGTCCCTAAGCAATTAATTTTATTCAAATTATCCCTTGACTGACACTCCAATCTGGTTAAACAGGTTCCCTGAAGTAGGGTGCTTCCCCCACCCCCAGGGCAAGGCAATTGGAAGATGGATCACCGAGGTTTATACAGTGCAGAAGCATAGAAATAATCCATCTCCCATGCATGAGAATTGTGCAAACAGTTGCTAAAAGGAAAGTTTAATACTTCCTTCTGTTTCCTGCCACCAGTCTCTTCTCAGCCTCAAACTGCCAATTCAAAGTGAAAGTATCTACTTTGTTGGTGGTGGTTGAGACTCTGGTTGTTATATGCCTTCAAGTCTTATGCAACTCTTGGGTGAACCTATCATTGGGTTTTCTGAGGCTGAGAGTGCATGACTTGCCCAAGGTCACTCAGTGGGTTCCCATGGCTGAGCAGGGATTTGAACCCTAGTCTCCAGAATCACAGTCCAACACTCAAACCACTACACCCCCTGGCTCCTATCTACTAGGGGCTAGTAAATATAAGCTAACTTAAAAAAAAAAACACTGAACAGCTGTTAAGATTGAGCATGATACTGATGAAAACTCTAAAACGAACCTATATTGTGACAGTGGCCATACTTACTATGCAATCCTTCTCTTGTTTCTCAGAACTGTGAAGAAAGGAAGAAGTTGATGGTTGGAAAAGGTTTCAGTTTCAACTACAAATCCCAGAACATTGGTCCTGCTGGCTCAGGGTCAGGGATTCTGGGCAAATTATAATCCAAAAGAAGGAATGTTTACCAAAATCTGGGCAAAGATTCATTTCTCCTAGCATTTAAGAAACTCAACAGGGCACTCATAAATTCTGGAACAGTGGAGGAGTTGCCTTCCAGATATTATTGCAGCATAGGTCTCATGATCCTCCACACACACTATTAACTATTATATCTACAGCTAATGAGAACTGCACTGTGAAACCACCTGAAGATTTATATATTTCACAGCCGTTTTGAATTTTTCTTTTGCTTTGCCAGCAACAGGTCTCCCAGGACCAGGGAAAGATGGCTACCAATGGAGCAAAAGAGTTATAGAAGATTTCACTTGGCTATTACACTTCTTTCTTGCTCTATAGCTCCTTCTTCTGAATAAGCAGAAGAGATGAACCTGGGGACTGATCAGTAAAGTCAGGCACAGCACACTCTTGGAATGGACTCTGTAATCTCTTACGTAGTGTATTGCCCCAAGAGTCAATCATATACCTTGCATTCTTCTCTCAGAACATTTAACTGGTTTGCTCAGCTTGGGTCACAGTGGTATTCATTCTTCTGGATGGGTCAGGAAACCACCAGGCATACTTACAGTGGACCCTTAGTATCTCCTGGGGACCTCACATGGATACCAAAAACCATGGATACTCAAATCTTGTTAAATACAGTGGGGTATTAAAATATGTCCCTTATATAAAATGGCAAAATCCAGGTTTGCTTTTTGGAATTTATATTTGTTCCAAATATAATATTTTCAACCTGTGGATGCTTGAATCCATGGAAACAGACGGCCAACTGTAGTATGCAACTGAAAATGGAAGAAATTTCAGTTCTCAAAATCCTAGTAACCTAAATAATTTTGCCCAACACTTTGACTTGTCCTATGTGCAAAAACTGTGCAAAGAGTTTATGCATCTACAGTATTTTATGAATATTGTGCTGAAAGACAACATTATTTTTGGATATTCTTTCAGTTATAGTAAACTATATACAAATTAAACAGTAAAAGAATCAAACTGTAAAATCAGTTATTTGCTGGGAGTGAGTTCACCACCAAAGAATGAATATACCTATGTACACCATTGTGTATATGCTTGTTCGTATGTTGACCCATCAGTTCCAAGATTTGCTTCCATCATTTTAATGGGATGGAATGGAGTGCTGCCAAAGCATTGTTTGCCAAGAGATTTGGGAGGGGGGTGGGGGATAGAAAGCATTTTTTAAAATGTTTCATATTGGGCACTTGGGTTGCAAGCTAATTAGTACAACCCAGGGAAAAGCCGGCGACACTTTACAATAATTGGCTAATCATTAGTCACTGTAAAATCATTAATCACAACAGGGAGCATGTTGCTAATGCAGCTCTAAGAGGGAACGCTCTCATTTTAATGGATGGCTCAGTTAATGGGGAGCGTCGGGAGATGGGACACCAAGTTAGAGATGTGGGTTCCCACTGTGCTGAACCCTGCAGCCAGTTTTGTCCAGCGCTTAAAATGCTTCTGAAGTAATATACAATCCCCAACCCTGCTAACTTATTACAATTACTCTTTACTTAACATATTTCAAACATTTAACTTTTTCTGTTCATTTTTTGTTTGGTTGGTTTTTTTAAAAAAAGCACTTAAATTGCAAAAAAGGCCAAAAATCTCCTCCTAAAATTACATTTTTAAGAGCAAGGAATAAATATTATTCATTACACATAAAAAGAAAAGTGTTACCAGTTGTGTTTCTGCTGCTATCATTGTTCAGAAATGTAAGGATATTATCCTTTGTTAAGCTGGACTTCTGTTACATTAACACCATCCAGAAAAAATAGTTCAAACAGTTCCACTTGGCCTCTGCTTGTCCAATAATAATGGATTCTTTCCCATTTTTACAAGTCTGAAGAAGTGGACAAGATCCTTGGAAAAGTGAGGGCCACCATAAGTCCTCTCAATCCTTGCCCTTCTTGACTCATTTAAAGGGCCAGAGGAGAACTGGCTGAATAGAAGAAGGGAGCAGTCAGTGCCTCCTTACATGAATGCAGGGGTCCAACAGGCAGTTTTAAGTCCTCTGTGGAAAAAACCTTCCCTGAATCCTTCCATAATGGATAACTACTGGCCATTGGTCAACATGCTGTTTTTGGGCAAGGTAATAGAATGCATTTGTGCCCCCTAGCTTCAGAGATTCCTGGATGAAACTGATTGTCTTGAACCATTTCAGTCTGACTTCAGGCCTGGTTATCGGAAAGAGGTGGCTTAAACTGTCTCAGAGGATGTTGCTTTTGGTTCTTTTGAATCTATCAGCAGTTTTCAGTACCACACATCAAGTTATCTGGGCTGCCTTGATGGGATGAGACTTGGAGGCATGGTTTTATAGTGGCTCCATTCCTTTCTGGCAGATTAAGACAAGAATGTGATGCTTTGAGATTTCTGTGCTTCTCCATGGTCACTGGATCCCTCAGTATTCTGTGTTTCCCCCCATGCTATTCGACATCTACATAAAACTAACTGAGAAAGGCTATCTGAAAGTTTTGAGTTCAGTGCCACCACCAGTATTAAAATGACACCCCAATCTATTTCTCTTGTCCAACTAACTTCAAGAAAACTGTTTCACTTCTAAATCAGTGCCAGACATCAGTAATGGACTGGATTGAGGGTGAACAAATTGAAGCTCAATTCAGGCAAGACAGAGGTGTTCCTCTTCAATTGTATGGCAGATCAAGGAACAAAAAGTCAGCATGTGCTGGACATGATTGCACTCCCTATGAATATACAGGTTCACAGTTTGGTATACACCTGAACTCAGCCTTGAATCTGGAAGAACATCTTTCCATAGTGGCCAGGAGTGCTTTTGCACATTTAAAGTTAGTGTGACAACTAGGCCTGTTTCTGGAGATGCCTGATCTAGTTATATGACTTGGTTACATCCTGTTTGGACTACTGTTAGCATGCTCTATGTGGGGCTGCCATTGATGAATGTTCATAAACATTAGTTGGTACAAAGACCTGCAGCTAAAATGTTAGCTGGGGGTGGTTATAGGGTTCATACAACTCTTCTGTTGTAACAGCTCATTTAGCTGCCAGTTTATTTCTGGGCATAATTCAAAGGGCTGATTATGACATTTATATGTATATCCCTAGACAACTTAGATCTATCTAAAAGATCTTATTTCACCCTAGAAGCCTGTCCAGACCTTCAGATCCACAAAAGAGGTGCTTCTTTCACTCTCATCACCTTCCCAGGTATAGTTTGTGGGAACACAAGAGACAATCTTCTCTGTAGCTGTACCTAGACATGACAGATTCTATGTAGAATATCTTCTCTCAGGTCTAAATGAGCAGATAACTGCCCAAGTTGCTAGATTCTGTGCAGCTGCTATCGATTGCCATAGAGGTGTAGTGAAATAATGTCGACAAATATTTGGTTGTTTTCCCACAACTTCTTCTTACGATGGATGAAGTGGTTTTAAAATGTATATATTATACCCGGCCAACTGTCTTGTAATATATGTATTTTTTAAAATGTATTTTTTTTTTACTGTGCTGACTATTTGCCATAATAAATGAATGCTGTAGCTCTACCTAGACTTGGAAACTCCCTCCCAAGGGAGACTGAAATGGTCCCCTTCTTGCTGTCCCTCCACTGGCCAGCAAATGGTCCTATCTCATCAGATATCAACAAACTCTTCATAATGAAGTAGAATTCAAAAACATGGCCATTTTAGTCTGGAAAATCAGCATGCAGAAGGATCTTACATCATCTTTGAGACTAAGAACCAAAGTAGATGGGGCAAATCAAGCAGCTTCTAGCCACCTCCGGGGCATGGTGTTCAGATGATGCATGCTCCCATAGCAGCTGGAAGCTGCAACAGGGCCATGCCAAGCTGGCCTAAAAAAGAATCGGTTTAGATCGACTCCTGGCCAGCTTGACATGGGTCTGCAGTGGCAGCTCACTTGAGGAGTGTGCCATCTGATCGCTGCAGTCCCAGCCCAATTCATGCCCATCTGCTTCACCTCTCACTGAAAGAAAAAAGCATGAGCTTTTGTAGATTTGAGTCTACTTCTTGAGATGTATGCATCCTCAACTCTAAGCTCAAGTCTACAAAAGCTCATGTTACAGCTTCTTTCTTTCAGTTAATCTCAAAGATGCTTTGCATACTGGTTTTCCTAATACATAGGAAAAACTAATTCCTTGGAACACGGTGTATTTATTTACAAAGTTTTTTTCCCCACTGACATCTTAAAGAATTTTACAACAAACAGGAAAGACCAATTTCTCTCACAATAAACTCACCTTTCGTACACTGAAATATTCACCAGCACTCCTTCCTCCTCTCACTTTTTAACTCCTACTGAGCTAAAAGTGGATATCATCAGCTGTGATGAAGTACAAGAAGGAGAACGAAACCCTAGTAAGAACTCATTCATTTGCCCCCTGTAGTCATTGGTAGGGTTGTTGGGAGGAAGCATAACAGACCCCCATTCTCTACTTCTAATTAATAGTGCTTAGATAACAAGTCTCCATACACTGAAGGATGGGGCACTCTTCCAAGGAATTTGCAGGAGTGTTCCTGAACCAGCCTTATGTGACACCATTTCAATGTGGATCCAATCAGAAACCAAATACCTTTGCACTCAAGTGTTTTGAACTTTTCATCTTGGAAGGAAAAGGGCCCTCTCTTCCACTTCCAGTAACCATGGAAACACTTATTTATCTCCTGCATGCAAAATTTAGAAGGAAAAGTACTTGCAGTTTGGCTGGTTGGTTGGTTCACTTTCCAGCTGAATAATTCACAGAGACTCAGTTGGGAGGGTGACCCTTAGATAAGTGGTAACATGGCAGAAGAGGAACCAAAAACACCTCCTGTGTCTCTCTGACTCAGTGGGTGCCCATGCACAAAAACACAGTGGGTTCAGCAGCACTCTTCCAAGGATTTATCCCTGCATGGTCTTTGTTGATCTCCAAGAGTGCCAGATCTAATTGGAGCGATTACCCACTCCCCTTCACCGCACCACAATTGGCACTCTGATGCACATTTCCTGCTTGATTAGTTACTCTTTTATGCTGTCTGAAACATTTGCAAAGATTGCACATGGCAGTTCCAGGAAAATTATGCAGGAGGAACAACAAAAACGCTGAGCATCTCCTACTTCCTTATCTCCCTAGCAGGCATAGGGTGGTGATATATAGCAATTCACTCCCACCCGTTGCAATAAGATGAAGTACACTATTAAGTATTTTAGATGTATAGGCCAGCCATTAAAGGCTTAAAGGGCAGCCTCAAATAAAGCAAATTGCAGCCATCTAGTGCACAGATAATAGTGTGGGTGGCAATTTGATGTCCTCTAACTGGGTTGTTGATGGAAAGAACCACTCGGCACAACTGCAACCTAGTGCTCTATAGGTCCAGAGGAATTCTAGAGCTATAAACAAAAGGCAGGCAAGCTTTGGCCCTCCAGATATCTCGGACTACAACTCTCACAATTCATGTTGGCTGGGCCTGAGGGAAACTAAAGACCAAAGTGTCAGGAGGGCCAAGGCTTCCCACTTCTGCTATATATCTGTCTTTGTGTAAAATATTGGTCTATGGGCAATCTTACACTGCCTTTTATTGGTTATGCAATAGCATCTTTAATATAATGCAGCTGCTGCAGTTTTTCCTTATTTGCTCATAGAGAGATTTCTTCCTTCAGATGAGCAGGTGGATAACAGACTGAAGGGCTTTGGTTTTGGTTTATTGGCAATAAGACCATGCCTTATTATCCTCTGAAGTGTCATCAAGAATATAATGCCTTCTGATTTTGACCTGCCATTCTATGACATCTGGAAGGAGATCAGTCATAACAGATTATAACATTGCCTGATCAAATCCCATACAATGGAGACATTGCCTAAGATGTGCTAATTTTTCTCAAGCATTTAATTTTGATTCATTCAAAAATGAATAAATTGGGTAAAGAGATCCAGAAATACTTTTCTTTATCAGTTTCAGACCCAATTAAATTGCTAATAATACCAACATATGTCAAAACATATTGGCCTTATTCATCATCCAAGTAACTTGGCAGGTCCTTCTCAAATTTTTAGTCATTCATTAAAGAAATAAATCTACACCATAACTGAACTCTAACATAACCTGGTTGTATTTTGTGCCCCACTGGTGTGCATTTCTACATTTCTGTTTCCCTAAAAATAATGTTTTACAGTTGTTGGGTTTTTTTCAAGATCCAGCCCAGATGTCCCACAAAGACGGCATCCCTGAGAGATGGCAACCTGACATCTGCTTACATACTTCCATTGAAGGAGATCCCAGCTCCTCCAGAGTCTCCTCTGCTGAAAAATTCTCAAAAGTAGGACATTTCTTTTAATGTTAAGGCAATATCCTTGCAATTTCCACTGCTACTGTTTCTTTCAGCAGTTATACTGCATGGAATGGAGGAGCAGCCAATTTCAGTACATTCAGGACAGAGGCACTCTGTTCTGCGCTTTAGGGGTTTAAACTATCTCAGTCCACTCACAGTTGGTCAAGACTTTCTTTAGGCACCTTCAGCCAACAATAAGAGCCATGTCACAGAGATATGAATCACAGATGTTTGGCAGGTGAAATGTTCTCATTGTGGGGACGGGAAAGAAGAGATGATTGAGCTATGCCTCTTTTCTGGCAACATTTTCATTTTTTAAACAAAGTTGTGAGATAATGACAATGCAATATGAAATACACATGGGTGGTTCAAATGTTAGCCTCAGCCAGTGTGACATCACAGTTATAGCACTGGGCTGGGGCTTTGGAGATTCATATCCATGTTCCCAGGGAGCCATGAAACTCATAAAGATGACACTGAGCCAGCCACTGTCGTTTGCTTTCACCCTTCTCTCTTACACACACAAACAGACACACACTAACCACCTACTGTAACTCACAGAACTGTTGTAAGAATAAAGCAGTGAAAAGGAAGAGAACCACGTATGTTGCCCTGAGCTCATGGGATCCACCCTGCACTCCAATCCTGGCCTTCCCTCCCCCCCCCCCCCTTTAATGGCAATGGGCTATTCTAAATATGGCTCACTTTGTTTCCATCTCAGTTCCCCCCAACACACACATTCCTCCCCACTAGAATAATTACTCCCTCCCATTCAATCACACACCTGTGATGAAAATATGGGCAACATTTCTCAACAAACCTTTGTTCAAATTTATAGGAATCCATAGCACTGGTGGCTGGATCCTATCCTTAGGCTGCCCCTTGGCCATCCAGGGTTTTGTGTCTGGTGTAACAGCAGCAGCAACAAAGCCTCATGCTGTGATCAGCATTGCTGTTTGGTACTCATGGACAGGCAGGACAATCAGAAAATTTCTGGCTGTCTGAGCAATATCTCATAGGGTTAAATGTGAAGCAAGATACTCTAAGCCACCATTATGAGGTCTTCTATAGCAATAATACACTCATCCTTTCCCATTTGCAGATTTGATTATTCACAGATTTTATTAATATGTTCTCTCTAGGAATACCTAAGTTGTCCAGCACAACTCTATGGTCAACTTTAACCCAAAGTGGCACCAAGAGATTTCTAGAGAGAACACTCCACTAGGCATTTGTAGTTCCTCTAGCACAATTCTAGGGTCAGTGTCTACCAGATGTTGACTACATAGATGTACTGAAGGACCTAGAGACTCCTAGAGAGGTGTTCCCTCAGGTAAAAACATAGTGTTTTTGTTCTCTGCAGTTTTTCCACATTCACTAGGGTCCTGTGCCCCTAACCCCTGAGAACGTGGAGGGACAAGTGTACTGAAAAATGAAATGAGGCACATTTTAGCCAGTCTCACAGTTTGTTTTTGGGGTTGTTTAGGTTTTACAAAATGAGACTTATCCTCTGAACCAAGGCAACTTCACATGTAATAACTATTCACACAACCAGATGCAGGCCAGCTGGGGCTTAATATTGACACTACTGGGCCAATTCTGTAGTTGAGGCTGTTGAACTTGCTAGGGGCAGGGGGGAGGGAGAGATGGGTTAATAATACCTTCCCAATCACACTTGCAGAATTTCCTTGAATCACAAAACTACTACAGAAATCAAATAATATCCAATTCCTTAGTTTCTGAAGCAGGCACACCTACATTTTTGCATAGCCAACTACTCAAGAAAAGAATAGATGTAAGATCCACAACACTGTACCCAGAGAAAAAAATGTGATGTAGCACTACAGTGCTGGATTGGGACTTAGGAGATGCAAGTCCTAGTCCTCAGTGTCCATCAGCTTGATTCGGTATGTAATTCTTCTGTTGTTTTTTTCTTGATGAAAACAACAAGTAATTATCACCATTTTCTTCCCTTTACAAGGTCTTTTAAAACTGTGCAGTTTTCAAAGACTATCCACAGATATTCTGCACCAAATTCACACAATATTTTGGCATAGAGAACAGCATTTTCTGTGCAGAAAATAATATTATTTTCACACAGAAATATTACTTTCTGCTGCTTTCTGCACAGAAAATGTTGTTTCTGTGCAAAGCAACCCTTTTGCATATATTATATCCCAAACTGCAAAGATTCTTATCAGTTCAGGATTTTTCTCATCTGGGTATCTTCTTGATATTTTCCCCTCTGGGAACTGTAGTTTGTTGTGGCACCAGAGCTCTCTGACATAGAAGGCTAAAGATCTTTCTTGACACTCAAGAAACATATTTTTTAATCTTCTGAATATTTTTGAACATTCTTTCCATCCTTAAGACTGACTTCTCTCTGAGTTGCTGTAAAGTCAGCAATGCAAAGGAAGATAGCCATTATGTTCATCAGATGAAAAACAGGGTGTAAAGATAATGAAGAAATAAAAATAAAACATAATTCACTGAAGCAATAGAGACTCCATAAAAGAGAGATCACTGCAAGGAAATCCAACCAAATGAGGATGAGGTACTGACCAATTTGTAAGTCTGAATATCCTAAAGACGTGCAAACCTGTCTGATCTTGGAAGCTAAGCAGGGTCAGTCCTGGTTAGTCCTTGGATGAGAAACTGCCAGAAAATACCAGGTGCTTTAGGCTATATTTCAGAGGAAGGAACTGGCAAAACCACCTCTAAGCATTCCTTGCCTAAGAAAACTGTATGAAATTTATGGGCATAAGTTAACAGCCAGGAGACTTGAAGGCACACACACACACTCACACACACACACACACACACTGACCAATCTGAAACCTGCTGCCGCTCTCCAAGGTGCTGTTCCAACTGTGATCCATTAACAACAAATGTCTTATCAAAACATTTCATCTTACGCTTCAGTAGCTGGCGTGGTGGCTTTATTTTAAGTTTGGGTGCAACACACAGCAGGTAACTCGATGTTTCAGAGGGGAGATCCATTAGGGAAGACGGCAGCACGGAGGCTTTTTATAGCTTTAATGTGCAGCTGTTCTCACAGAGCTGGCATGGGGTCGGTGCGTAAATTCTTAAAGCGGAAGGGAAATTTTGCTGCTGGGGGCATTTATGGGTTGGATGAAACCAGATGCACTAATAAAATTTTTGGCAGGAAAAGTGAACAAGCTGTCTTTGGCATCAGGGGAGGGAGAGGGGAGGGACTGATGGATGGAAACAAAGAGGGAAAAATATAAATGAGAGGGAAAACCAGGCAGGGTTCGGTAACAGTCAGGGTGATATGCCCATATTGCAAGGATGGGGAAATATTGCCTACCAGTTCCATCAGGCTCAGGCAGCATGGCCAAAACAGATAGCTGTGGGAATTATTGTTCAAAACTATACAGTGGGCCCTCGCCTTACGTGGGGATCCGTTCCGGATCCCGCCGCATAAGGTGAATTCCGCCTATGCTCAAGCCCCATTGTAAACAATGGGGCTCGTGTATGGCGGCGCAGCGGCGCGCGGGGCGCAACAGGCACGTGCGCCCATTCAGTTGAATGGGACGTGCTGCCCCTTCTGCCCTGCGTGTGCCCCGCGGCTTGAGCGCGTATGCTCAAGCCGCATAAGGCGCGCCCGCATATGACGCTGGCACGCTGTATATACTTATACATAATTCCAGCAGTAGTGGAATATCCACAGAGAAGAGAAGGCTTGCAGGTTTGAATTGACACCCCAACCAGTGTTGTACCTTTCAATGGCTTAGCAAGTCTCAGCTTCTGTGAAGAGTAGGTCAGCACTAGCCTACCAAGAACTCACTTTCCTACTGGCAATCTTTTCCCCAAAAGATATTAGGCCAATCACAATTCCATACAGGCAGCGAAACAAATCTAATATCCTAGAGAAGGAATGGGAAGCCTTCCTCTTGTTTCAACTGTTGGGATGAATCACATTATACTTGATAGTCTGTTGTGGGATGTATGACTGAGGGACAAGGCAAAAGTCAGTGGTGGATGGGGAAAAAGCTGCAAGGGAGGTTAGTCCACCTCTTTTCTCTTTCCCCAACCTGCAGTCCCAGGGACATATGTAGCCCTCAGTGGGTTTTCACACAGGCCGACCCTACTTTCTTTTCACTGACAAGTACATACTTTTCTGTTTAGACAGGGATTTAATGACTGACTATATAAATCCTGTCCCACCAGAATAATGTGCTGTATCTTGTTAATTGTTGTACTGGGGTGTGTGTGTGCATATTTTAATAATATATGTTTTAATCTAGTTTTAAATTTTGAATGTTTAATCTCATTTTAATTCCTGTACCTTGCAGAATTTTAATGACATGTTTTTAAATTTGTTGTAACTTGGTTTGAATCCTGATTTTGGAAGAAGGTGGCATGATGATGATGATGATGATGATGATGGTGATGATGATGATGATGATGATTTTTTTTTTCTGGACCACAGTTCTAAGCATTTTCCACTTAGTATCGCTTCACTTTGTAACAGATACCGAAACCCAAGAGAAGTTATTCAAAAACATATGTTGCTTCTGACCTTTTCCTAAGCCAATACAAAGTGAGGGAGCTGCCTTACCACTTAACTTCTAGTTGCATGCTTTATAGAGTAGCAGCTGTTTTATGATTTGAAACAGGGATTCATCCCAATGGATCTTCTGATCAGAGCTGGATTAATTTTCATGCTAAGCATACTACAGAAGTGATGTGGTGACTTGCTCCTCGACATTTCATGCATATGACATAACTAGTTCAAAGGAAGTTAGAAAAATGAACTGCATCCTGATTTTGCAAGCAGGTTACAGTCACAGCTCAAGATTTGCCCTTCCCTACCTTTCCTTTGGCTCAGCTTTTACCCATATAATTTTCCCTGCCTAAAGCTATTCACGGGCCCCCTCCCCACACACATACATACAGAGCTCCTGCAATGTTCAAGTTTGTATTAATTTGGCTGCAATTTAAAATTCAGTTCAAATTAGATTCCCAAATGCCATGAAGGAAAAGCACCCAACAGTGAATTTAACTTTTAGCATGAAGCCATTTAACACATTTTGCACTTAATTTCACACTGGCAAGTTTGGAGTTCCATAGTCATGAACTGCAAAGGCAAAATGTATATATGGGCCCACTGATAACTGAGAATGCTGCAGGATGTGCTCATCAGGAGGAAAGGTATATGCAAAGAAAATAAGAAATTGCATTTGAAGGAGCAGCACTCGGATCTTTGATGTGATGAACACCTTTCTGAATTTTTGCAGTGCATACATATTTTAAGAACACTAATACAACTTATCAGTGCAGGGAAAGGGGTTTTTTGGGGGGGGGAGTACAGTTCCCAGAAATCCCCTCCAGTTTAGGGTGCATCTACACTGTAGAAATAATGCAGTTTGACACCAGTTTAACTGTCATGGCTCCATGGTACAGAATCCTGGGATTCTAATTTGGTGATGAACCAGCACACTTTGGCAGAGAAGGCTAAAGACCTTGTAAAACTACAAATCCCAGGATTCCATAGCTACAGCACTTAAAAGTGATGTTAAACTGCATTATTTCTAGAGTGTAGATGCACTCCAGGATGATCAGCAGCTATTTTGGTTAGAGACATCTCCAAATTCTTTATTCCACTGTGATGGCAGGGCCAGTGGCACTTAGAATCATAGAATCATAGAGTTGGAAGAGATTGCAAGGGCCATCCAGTCCAACCCCCTGCCATGCAGGAAATCCAAATCAAAGCATCCCAGCAGATGACCATTCAGCCTCTGCTTAAAGACCTCCAAGGAAGGAGACTCCACTACACTCCGAGGAAGTTTGTTCCACTGTCGAACAGCCCTTACTGTCAGGAAGTTCTTCCTAATGTTGAGGTGGAATCTCTTTTCCTGTAGCTTGCATCCATTGTTCCGGGTCCTGTTCTCTGGAGCAGGAGAAAACAAGCTTGCTCCCTCCAAATTAGAAGCCAACTAGTTCAGTAAGGATGCATCTGCCTGCCATCTTCTTTTCCCATGATGCCTTTTTCCACTGTGACTTTCTAGTAAGCTTACAGAAACTGTGATAAACCTCTGACCTTCCATCTGTTTTGGACAACAACTCTCATAGGGCTTATATGGACTGGTACTTTGTGCCAGCCTGTGGGCGGAGCCAGGGTGCAGCATCCACATGTTGGACACCCTAACTCCATCCCCAGGCACCATTTTGGCATGTGCCAGTCTACACGGTGTGCGCCATCATGGCACAACTATGGTGCATGATGCAGCACTGAAGGGGCATCATAAATCTGCACTGCTGCAGCTATGGCGCCCCTTGGAGAGCGCAAAAAGGAGCTGCTTTTGGTGGCTTCTTTTTGTGCTCTCCAGAAGCCAGATTGGGGCCACAGTGTACAGTTGCCGCAGCCCCAATCCAGCCAGTAAAGGGGTGGCTGCATGCTGCCCATAGTCCCTTAGCATTGGCCACACTGGATGGGGCTTCTGGGAGATGAAATCCAAAAGCTTTTGGAGAGCCAAAGTTTCCCCACCCTTGCTTTTCTCTCAGGGAGGTGGCATAGGGTGGTCAAAGACACTTTTTCCAATGCCACTTCAAAGAGGACACCTGCCCTAGCAGAATCTATGATACTGTCATTCATTTAAATGGCGTAGAAGAGATTCAATTCCACTCTAACCCCAAATGTTTTCAGCACACTTAGATAAGGAATGCTAAAATTCTTCTGTGCAGTTTGGAAATTTCTGTCCCATCCCCTTGTCCCGCATTGCACAATGCAACAAAAAATATATCACAAATGTGTGTTTGTTTTTAAATAAATCAATGGAAGCTGAATTGCCTACAGTGAATTCACAGCTGAATTAATGCAGTTTTATCGACATTTGTATTAACTCATCAGGATTCAAATTAATTCAGATTCAAAGCATCTCTGGCTACATTTGGATTTGAAGCTGCCCCAAAGAGGCACATTTGAATCTGAATGTTTGTTGAAGTGAGCCAGCACCCAAATCTGAATCACAGATTTTGTTTCAGCTCCGGTGACCGAATTTGCTACACAGGCATCAGTTTACAGTCTATAAGACACAGTTGCTTTGCAGAAATGGAACATTAAGTTGCTGTTTACACAGTGTCGCCAAGATAAGACAAACCCTAAAATGTCTTGGTGCAAGACCAAGTATTTAAATTTGTATACCATTTCTACACCCCAAAAACTTTAGGTTGGAAACCTGGTGTCCGGGTATCCAGGTGTTTTGACTTCAGCTCCCATTGGCTGTGCTTCCTGGGCCTCAGGAACTTGTTGAGCCAGTGCAGTGTACTGATTAGTGTGCTGGACTGTAACTTAGGAGATCCAGATTCAAGTCTGGACTAAGCCAAGAATCTCAACAGATGACATTGAATGAATTCCTCTTTCTCAGTCTGACTTATTTAAAGGATTGTTGTGAGGATTCAGTAGAGTGGAGAGCAACCTTCAGTTCACTGAAGGACAAGCAGAATACAAGTGTAACTAATCAATCAATCAGGGAGGAGAAGAACAAGCTATCAACCTTTTATAGGGTGCAGTAACACTATAGAAATAATGCAGTTTGACACCATTTTAACTGCCGTGGCTCAAGCATACAGAGCCATGGGACTTGTAGCTTTATGAGGCACCATTACTTTTTGGCAAAGAATGCAACAGACCTTGTAAAAACTACAGATCCCAGGTTTCTGTAGGATGGAGCTGCGGCACTTAAAGTGATGTCAAACAGCATTATTTCTACAGAGTACAGTAGATGTACCAACAATGATCAGGATCAAGAGGACTTGGAATTGCACTGCTTGGAAATGTCAGAACCATTAGGCCTTTCTTCAGGTTTACTGGTGGAAGAGCTGATAATCCTAGCAGAACTTCCTCTAAACTTAATGTGGATATTTGTTTTAAAAGAGACAAGGTCTGCAGTCAGGTCACACACAAGAAAGCTAGCTCCCACTTTAACCAATAGAACATCGGGACACAGGGAGAGGAGGAAGTTTTGCCAAGGGAGATAAATGAGTGGCAGCTTGTCTTCTGTTATTCTTGTATTTCTGAGTCTTCTGCCAGCCTTTCTCAACCTGAGATCCCACCATATGGTTTTGGAATACACCTCCCATCATTGCCTCTGACCATTCAGTATGATGGATGAGGTGATGGAAATGGTTAGTAATGACATCTGGAAATAGCAAAATTGGGGAAGGCTGCCCTATCCAAATTGATGTTTGTCTAGTGTTTTCTTTCCAAGCATGGTAATAAATACCAACATCAGAATGAAAAATGAACAAGAGCAGATAAACCAGGACTAAACCACCATATGTCCAGGATTCACAGTGAAAGAATCATGACCTGAAGGATCAGCAATAAGAGCTGAACTCAGCTTGCTGTGAGTTCCTGAGCACACTACTACTTCTCAACAGCACTGCTGGTGCAGCATACTAGTTAATCGACTAAGCAAAGCCTGCGGTTTAAATCAAACCTCTCTTACAAATTACCTAAAGCTCCACTTACCTGAGAATAAGGACCCATTTGAATATAATAAGACTGCCCTCTGAGTAGAAACACAGGACTGCACTGTATGTGGCTTTAAGCTACCTGTTCTCATGCTCAAGTACAATATGGGCATAACAATACTCAGCTAACCTATTTATGTTTTTCTTACACTGTTTTCAAATTAATTTTTCAGTTGAGCTTTTATATTAAAAGACAGAACAATAAAAATGGATTAAAAACAAATAAGCCCCTGGAGCACACAGCAGTATTAAAACCCAGCAGAATAGAGCAAAAGCCACAATAGCAGCAAAGTCAATCATAAAACATCTTTGTAATTTCTTTTCCAAATGGGACTTAGAAACAGGAAAGGAAAGAGCATGCAGCCCCCTTACACACAAAACACACACAACACACACACAGGAGAACTGCAAAGCATTGGTGTCACTATAGAGAAGGCCCTGAAAGCAAAATGTTATAGTGGGTGGCTGCATTAACTTGTTGTGATGAAAACAACAGAGTGTTATGGCATTTTGAATACTAACAATAAATATTATGGCAATAGCTTTCATGGACACTATACACTTCATCTGGTATAATGTGTTACCACAGTTGATAAGACTATTATTGGCATGTTTGAGTGGGGTGGGGGACTGTATTATCCAAGGTCCGAGGGGACCGCCATGCAAAAGATACAGATATTAACCATTAGTTTAACAGTAGCCATTGGCAAAACAGTAGCTGGGTGGTAAAATAGACATCCTGTCATTCAAGAGGTGATTAAGCATGCACTATGAAAATATATTAGGGAAATATTAAACCTATCCCATGAATGTGGCGGTTACGTGGTTTATGATCAAAAGCATTACAGAAAGTAGCACCATCCTAGATGGAGCCCTGGTGGCACAGTGGTTAAATGCCTGTACTGCAGCCACTCACTCAAAACCATAAGGTTGCGAGTTCAAGACCAGAAAAAGGGCTCTAGCTAAACTCAGGCTTGCATCCTTCCAAGGTTGCTAAAATGAGTTCCCATATTAATGGGGGCAAATTAGGTTACAGTTGTAAACCACTTAGACACTGCTTAGGCAGTATGAAGCGGACGCGGTATATAAATGAAGCTTGTTTGTTTGTTTGTTAGATATGCCAACTCAGAATTAAATGTCTTTGGATTCAGTGTGTGTTAATTACAAAAGTATATGATTGCAGCCCAAATTTCACTAACTGGACTTCTAGAAGTAGAGATGTGAATAATTAATATTTCCATCCTCTGTGAAAAAAATAAGGTATTTTGGCACTTGACTCACTCCCTTGAAGAAAAGGAGAAAAGTCATAAGGTTCTAGATACTGTGAGATTTTGTTTCAGAATCTCCCCCCCCACACACACACACTTGATATATACTTGACAT
>NC_056523.1:183738800-183778317 GCF_019175285.1 Sceloporus undulatus | reverse complement strand
GATAGATAGATAGATAGATAGATAGATAGATAGATAGATAGATAGATAGATAGATAGATAGATAGATAGATAGTCCTCTCAAAAAAGAACTGGCAAATGTAATATCGGAGCCATTGGCAATAATCTTTGAGAACTCCTAGAGAACAGGAGAGATCCCAGCAGACTGGCGGAGGGCAAACGTTGTCCCCATCTTCAAAAAGGGGAAAAAAGAGGATCCCAACAATTATAGTCCAGTTAATCTGACATCAATACCAGGAAAGATTCTAGAGCAGATCATTAAACAGAGAGTCTGTGAACATCTAGAAAGCAATGCCATAATCACAAAAAGTCAACATGGGTTTCAGAGAAACAAGTCATGCCAGACAAATCTGATCTCTTTCTTTGATAAAATTACCAGCTTGGCAGATGAAGGGAATGCTGTGGATATAGTATATCTTGATTTCAGTAAGGCCTTTGACAAGGTTTCCCATGATATTCTTGCAAACAAGCTTGTAAAATGTGGGCTACACAAAGTAACTGTTAAATGGATCTGTAATTGGTTGACCGGCCGAACCCAAAGGGTGCTCAACAATGGCTCTTTTTCCTCCTGGAGGGAAGTGACCAGTGGAGTCCCACAGGGCTCTGTCCTGGGCCCAGTGTTATTCAACATCTTTATCAATGACCTGGATGACAGAATTGGGAGCATACTTATCAAATTTGCAGATGACACCAAATTAGGAGGAATAGTTAATACTCCAGAGGACAGGACCAACATTCAAAATGATCTGAATAGACTAGAAAGCTGGGCCAAAGCTAACAAAATGAAATTCAACACAGAGAAATGTAAGGTACTGAACTTAGGGCAGAAAAATGAAGTGCACAGATATAGGATGGGAGACACATTGCTGAATGAAAGTACGTGTGAAAGAGATCTAGGAGTCCAAGTAGACCATAAGTTGAACATGAGTCAACAGTGTGATGCAGCAGCTAAAAAGGCCAATGCAATTTTAGGCTGCATCAATAAAAGTATAGTGTCTAGATCAAGAGAAGTAATAGTGCCACTGTATTCTGCTCTGGTCAGGCCCCACCTGGAATATTGTGTCCAGTTCTGGGCGCCACAATTCAGAAAGGACATTGAGAAACTGGAGCGTGTCCAAAGGAGGGCGACAAAAATGGTGAAGGGTCTGGAAACCATCTCCTATGAGGAACGACTTAGGGAGCTGGGGATGTTTAGCCTGGAGAAAAGAAGGTTAAGAGGTGATATGATAGCCCTGTTTAAATATCTGAAAGGATGTCATGTTGAAGAGGAAGCAAGCTTGTTTTCTGCTGCTCCAGAGAACAGGACCCGGAACAATGGATGCAAGCTACAGGAAAAGAGATTCCACCTGAACATTAGGAAGAACTTCCTGACAGTAAGGGTTGTTGGACGGTGGAACAGACTCCCCCGGAGTGTAGTGGAGTCTCCTTCCTTGGAGGTCTTTAAGCAGAGGCTAGATGGCCATCTGTTGGGGATGCTTTGATTTGGATTTCCTGCATGGCAGGGGGTTGGACTGGATGGCCCTTGTGGTCTCTTCCAACTCTGTGATTCTATGATTCTATGAAGTTAAAAACGTGGTGTTTTTGTTATTTGCGGTTTTTCCATATTCATAGGGGTCTTGTGTCCTTAACCTTAGCGAATATGGGGGGACGAGTGTACTTGATTTTTCTAACCAGAAAATGTGATTTGGTGGAAGAAACTATGTTTTCTGTACACTTTCTGTCTATGCGCCTTTTAGAAATACACCAGTTAAGATGATGGGCAGGATCCAACTGTTACTCCCAACTAGAATCAAAAGAATTTTACTCCATGTTGGATCACCATTGAAAAAACTGATTCCATAAACCTAACATAGTTGGGACTGAGTTTAAGCACATATACTGGAAATCCATTCCATCTAAACCATAAGGAACTCTTCTCAAGTAAACAGCTTATGATGGGAATAAGAACCAAGGCTTGAATAGTCATCATGCATCCAGGATTTCAGCCCCTTAGGTGGGATTTTGCCACTAAAAGCTGAGTGCTTGGGTAGGTTGGTGGCTAAAGTGTTGGGCTAGGACTTGGGAGATCTAGGTTCTAGTCCCCATTGAGCCATGAAATTCACTGGGTGACCTTGAGCCAGTCTCTCTCCCATTCACCTGCTTTAGAGGATTCATATGAAACTAAAGTATGGTAAGAGATGGAGAAAAGGATATGGATTTTTTAAAAAATTAAAAAGGTGCTGGCATTCCAGTAAAAATTCTCTTTGAGGCTCCAGTAGTTAATTGACCATTTAATTTCATATAACACAAGAAATTCCTTGAAATCTGTTGTCTAGAGCTCAAATTCTCTTTATCTTCTATTTTTCCAATAGCTTTTGGAAAGGAGAGAGAGAAAGAAAAGAAATAATCACATTCAACCATCTCTGACCATTGGTGCATGTTATGTCAAGCCTAGACCTGGGAGAAATTAACACAACCCAAGAAAAGATGATGAATTTCAAGCAGAAAGATTTAATCAAAGGTCACTTTTAGTGGGCAGCCTTCTCAGCTAATGCATTTAGTTAATTTAAATCCTTGATTAAGAGCCCAATGTCTGTATTTACATATTGACAAAGCTTCAGTGTAGATACCATTTTGATCATGTTTAAATAAATGACAGGCTTCAACCTGGCAACTTCCAAGAGAATAAATGCTTGCATGGCATTTTAGTAGCCAAACGGTTCTGCATAAATGGAGATCATGCAGTATAAAAGCATAAAGTGTCTTAAGCAAGTCCAGCTTTCCAAAAGGAAGCTTTAACTCATACCAGGCCATTTGGTCGAAATGAACTGTCCACACAAAAGTAGTGCTGAACTCCTATACAAATGCAAGGCAGCTAGCAAAAAGGGGTCATGCCTCAGGCAGCACATTTGGGATATCATGAAAGAGCAGCAAAGAGTTAATTGCACAATTGATTATGATTGCATTTTTACAGCCAGGAAATGGGAGAATTGTTTGTGAGATTCTCTTCTGGCAGGCTTTGGGCATTACACATCTTTACTTGGATGAATGCAGATGCCATTTGCTATTCTGTCTCGGGTGGCAAAATGTCTTGAGCTAATCCTGACAGACCAGGGTAGTGCAGCAGAGTTCATGCTGATTTGTAATAGACCAGCAAAATGGTTTTGACCTTCAGTGGTTCAACAAGAGGAAGAACAAAAAGGCTCACCACCATTACCCCAAATGGTTGCCTTTAGGATAGTCTCCATACATGAATACTCCATCACACTCAAAATTACTCAGAGGTGAGACATCCAAAATATTCCTGCTTCTTTCCTATGTCTATACTACTTTAATGAAGAGAATCTGATTTTTTATGTTTTACCTAAGTACCCTGCTACTGTAATCCCAGGCACCAATATCCCAGCAATGACAGGCCTAGGCAAAAATCTCACACTACTTCTAGAAAATAATCAGAAGCACTTCAAGAAAACAGAAGAGGCATGGACTCTTCCATTCTGAAGAGACTGCAGAAGATGAGCACCTATATCATGCCCTTTCCCCAGTAACCGTGGTGCATCATGGAGAAGTATAATCTGGAATCATTTCCCCACTCCTATGAATGGAGTTAAAAGATACAGCTCCTCACCCCCATAAAAGTGGTTCAGTCCTGTGTGTGTGTGTGTGCGCGTGCGCACATGTGATTTTTCTAGGTTTTTCCATCCACACTTTGGAGAGTTTCCATGGGAAGAGAACACCATAGCCAAGGGACAACTGCTGAGCCCACTCACTCCCTGTGCTCTTGGCACAGTTCTACTTATTTTCTTGCCCCTAGACAGCAGTGCTCAGAGGCTGCTGAGCATTTCCATATACAACACTAAAAGCATCTTTGAGCCTCTTGCCATGTATCTATGCATGTGTAAAATGTTGTCAGTGCCCCTAAAAACACAGAAGAAACTATTTAGGAAAACATTTTAAAAAATGAGTACACATTCCAGACAGTGTAGTTTTTGACATCTGCATTATAGACATGTGTGAAATGCAAAGGACATGTCATGCCTCTGGTGAGAAAGTGCCCTTAGATCCTTGGCTGGGGTGAAGGCTGTGGATACAGACAAGTTGCACCAGACAGAGAGAAAGGTGACTTCAAATTGGGGGGGAGGGGATGAGAAGGAGTGGGGCGTTCCCTTCCCCTCTGTGCTCTGGGGCCTCAAATCTTTCCATATTAAAATGGACTCTTAGCCCTGGCTTAGTTCAAGGCAGGTGAATGACGTGAACAAAGAAAAATAAATAGTGATGGGTACTTGAAATGATTCACCCTAATCTGCAGAAGGAGATTCCTTTGAACAGACAGGTAACGCCAGGCAGGTCTCTTCAGCTGCCACAGAAGCTTCTCAGCAGAAACTGCCAAGAACATTAATATGTTCCAAGTCATGTTTTGCTTCACCAGTTGTCAGATCAACCATCTCCGCCCCCACATGCTGCCAAGGTGAAAGACCATTTCTGTATTGGGATTTGCTCACTGTGTGGCATCTACAGTCCTCCTTCTTGCCTAGTATTTGCCACACAGAGGAGCATTCTACTCCTACCCCTAGGCTTTAGGGTAGATAGGAGACTTCAGAGCAGCATTCTGTCCTGCTCAGAGCTATCCTTTCCCTTTCAGAGAAATGAACCGGATCCATGATAACCCCTAGTGCTATCTTCCATGGACAAAATGTTCTGCGAATAAACTAGGCTGTGAATGAACTAGACATCCCCCTTCCCGGGAATTAAATATTTGCCTTGTTGAACAGCTGCAGCAATAGCATTTCATTTAGGTTTTATTTAAAAACATTTCAGCTTCATGCTAAAAAGACACTTTGGGAGCACCATTAAAATGCAGAATGAGAGACAGTGTGAAATCCCAATCCTCCCCATGTCTGTGCTTACAAACCGGTCTCACCAGCCGTGTCATTGATTTATGGTCATCCCCAGAAGAAATTCAGCACACAGTCTGCTTCATCTGGGAGCCAGCATGGTGAAGCGGTTTGAATGTTGGACTCCGACTCTTGAGACCAGGGGTCGATTCCCCACTCAGCCATGAAACCCACTGGGTGACTTTGGGCAAGTCACACTCTCTCAGCCTTAGGGGAAGTTAATGGCAAACCTCCTCTGAACAAATCTTGCCAAGAAAACCCCATAATATGGTCACCTTAGGGTTGCCATAAATCAGAAACAATGTGAAGGCACACAGCAGCAACAACTGTTTCATCTATAAATCATTTTTAGTAAAAGCTACAATGACGACAAGTAACTTCAAGGTGTCAACCCTTCTTTCTCCCCAGTATCTCCAGAGACATATGTACATCCAGACTATACAATTTTATTATTCCAGTTATGTTTTACACACACACACACACACACACACACACACACACACTTGTGCATGAGTACAAATAGTTTTGAGGATCATACCAGCAAATGTGCTGACCTATCCAGAGACTTATGAAAGGGTCAGCTCAGTTCTACCCTCTCCAGGGAAATGCTTTTTTCTGCAGGCTTTCCCTAGAAGTAAACTAAAAGGGACACAGGGCAGAATGAGGAAGATTCCCGGCAGCATAAAGACTTGTAACATCATGTTTCATTGTTGCTTTCCTGTTCTGTACAAGATCCAGAATCAATGCATTTGCTACCTGCTCTTGAATGCTGGCTCCCATTCCATAAACAGCGGTCCCTCTCCCCTTGGCGACAGGAATCCCCCACAATCAGTGGTTTTTAATCTTTTGGGGGATTATGAACCAGGTTGAGAAATCTGCTGACTCTCTTCGCTGAAAAATGCAGTTAAAAATAGCAGGAAGAAAACCGAAGGCAAATATATGCACACACACAAGCCCATATATGCATGCGGCAGGTTTGTTTTAGGGTCACTGTAAGTCGGAAACAACTTGAAAGGCATACAACAGCAACAAGTTATGTATATATATTCTCAGTGTGTGACTCTATACACTCTTTTACACAGATTCCTTATATGACCATTAATGAACTCCACTCCACTGTTGGGACTATAGGTTCAAAACCTTGGTTCAATATGACAAAATAATGATTTCCCCCATCTAAATCCTTCCTTCCATGATATTGTTGCATGCTAATACATAGCAAAAGAGATCCAGCGTGGTGCTGCAATGGTGGACTGCCACTCTGGAGACCAGGGTTTGACTCAGCTCGGCAATGTAAATTGGTGACATTGGGTGCATCACACTTTCTTATCCTCAGAAGATAGCAATGGCAAACCCCCTCTGAAGAAACATGCCAAGAAAACCCCATGATAGGTTCCCCTTAGCGTCACCACAAGTCAGAAATGACTTGAAGGCTCACAACAACAACAGAACATAGTAAAAGGAACAACATCCCACGCAGGCACCCCAACAGCAATGCCAACCTGACCCCATGGAGCCCAAAGTCCTAGTGCCAATCCTGTTCCCAAATCCCACAAGCAGCACACGCAGAGTCGCATTTCTCCTTTAAGAAGTGAAGAAAGTTTTCTCTTCCCAGAGAAATGGACTCAGACAGGCATGAAAAGGATGGGAAGGAGGAAAGGAAGGGAAGGGGGAAGAGAGCCATGAGTTCTTTGCTTCTTTCGGATTTCAACGTAGAGATGGTAACCAAGCACAGTTAACCCTTCTTTGGGCATCAGGACTCAGGAGCATTGGCAGGGAGGCTGGTAAGATCGGAGCCTCCCCATCTCTTGGGCAGTGAAGGGCTGCCCAGGTGCCAGGGGTGCCCAGAGCTGCTCCATTCCAAAGCATTGCAGAACGCACGCGAAGGCAAGAGCCATCACAACCTCGGCACTCCTTTGCCTCAGCCCCGACGTAACCCCTGGGAGATCCCTCTTTTCCTTTAAGAGAGGGAGACACAGAGGGAATGCCTATCTATGAGCTTTGGAGGAGGGAGACAAAGCACCACAGGGAAAAGAGGACACAGGGGATGCTCACTCAGCCGCTCCACTCCATCCTGAAAAAGAAGTAAAACACAAACAGCCTTCCAGGAATGCGGAGAGCTATCTTTCGGGGGAAAACTAGCTGGGGAAAGGAGACGTTCACATATTGGAGGGAGAAGAGACTAATAAAGGAACCTGGATGCAGCAAAGGCTGGGAAGCCTTCAGCTGATCAAAAGTCCTACAGACAGACAATCTAAAGTGATAGCTTTTTGTGGGTTTTTCGGGCTCTGTGGCCATGTTCTAGAAGAGTTTATTCCTGACGTTTCGCCAGCATCTGTGGCTGACATCTTCAGAGAAATCTAAAGCGATCTCATTTTACTTAGGAAACCGGCTTCCCTCTCCCACTTCTAATTCTTCTAGCAAACCACCATCAGAAGGTTAAGAGATGATATGATAGCCCTGTTTAAATATTTGAAGGGATGTCATCTTGAGGAGGGAACAGGCTTGTTTTCTGCTCCTCCAGAGACCAGGAACTGGAGCAATGGATGCAAGCTCCAGGAAAAGAGATTCCAGCTCAACATTAGGAGGGACATGTTTGACAGCAAGAGCTATTCGATAGTGGAATATGCTGCTTTGGAGTCTGGTGGAGTCTCCTTCTTTGGGGATCTTTAAAGAGAGGCTGGATGGTCGTCTATTGGAGGTGCTTTGATTGCGAGTTCCTGCATGGCAGAGGAGTTAGACTGGATGGCCCTTGGGGTCTCTTCCAACTCTGTGATTCAATTATTGTACCCCCTCAAAAGTCCAAGTGCCTCCTTTCTGACTGGGGCAAAAGGAAAAGGTCCTGGTTCTGCTAGAGTGAACTGGTACCTTGACCAGCAAAGCTTGGAGACAGGGACAGAGACATTAAGAGACATTGCTACGATTCCTTCCCCATGGTAAGAGGGGATGGGTAGAAACGGACCCAGGAGAAGGGAGCAATGCTCTGAAAGTAAGGTCAAGTAAGGTAAGGCTGTGGTTCAGCCCCACAGCCCATACCCCAAACCCTAAAAAAGACAGCCAGAAAGTGCGATCTCTCCCCCAGTGGTTCCCCATTGCCGGGGAAGGCGGCAGAAGCAGAGAGAGGAGTGGAAGGGAGCCGTCCCAAGTCGGGCTGAGAGAAGATCTGGGACCCAACTATATATATATATATATATATATATATATATATATATATCCCCTTCATCCTCGCCACTCTCTCCAAGGAAGGAGGAAAGGGAGTTTATTGGCTCCACTCACCCGGTCCTCCCCGTTGGAGGCAGCGATTACAGAAGGAAGGGACTAGACTAGAGAGTTCGAGGTCGCCGGGTTTTTTCCCCGCAAGGAAGAGAAAAGACGAGACGAAGTGGGGGGAAGGCACTAAAACAAGTGACAGGACTTGCCCAGAGGAAAACCATGCTTGCAGATGTTTCCCTATGGTCAATATTCACCCATGTATCCTTATGGTCAAGTATATCCCTATATCTCCCTATGGGCAAGTCTTCTTCTTCATTCCCTCATGGGCAAGCATTCTCCGACCTTTTTCTATGGGCAAGTATTCAACCATGTTCTTCTATGGGCAACTGTTCACCTAAGGCTCCTTATGGGCAAGTGTTCTGCTATATCCCCCTACGGGCAAGTATTCCCCTATGTTTCGCTATGGGCAAATATTCACCCATGTATCCTGATGGGCAAGTATCCCTCTATATTCCCCCATGGGCAAATATTCCCCTATGTTCTTCTATGGTCAAGTATTCACCCAAGCATCCTTCTGAGCAAGCTTCCCCCTATGTTTCCCCCTGGGTAAGTATTCTCCAATGTCTCCCTAGGGTCCTCTGTGGGTCTCCCAAGTGGGTCCCGGGTAAGGAAGCCCCGGGGGGCGCGGGGGCCTGGTGTTACTCACGCTTCGCTCGGAGGTGCCCCCGTGGGAGAGGGTGCCGTTGAGGCCGACGAGGGAGGGCAGGGTCTGGGACATCCAGTTGGTGACCATGGCCATGGTGCTGAGCACGGCGCCGATCTTCAGCAGCGGCACGGTCATGTCGCCGCCCGCCCCTCATGCCCCTCGCCCCCCGGCGCAGCCCCCCTCCTCCTCCGCCTCCCGGGGGCTCATCTGCCCGCCGTCGGGGAGCGAGCGAGCGAGCGAGCGAGGCAGACCCAGCGGCCCCCCTCCAGGACCCAGCGCGCCTTCTGCCTCTCCCGCTGCCTCTGCCGCTCTGCCTGGGCTGCGAAGGGAGAGGAAGCGGAGCCCCGCGAAGCCCTCCTTATAAGCGCTCGCAGCCTCTGTGACGTCACAGACGCCTCTGCTGCTGCTGCTGCTGCCCTGGGCTCCGGAGGGGAAGGGAAGGAAGGAGCCTGGCTCCAATTAAGTCCCGGGAAGGAAGGAAGGAGCGGAAAGGGTGCGCAATTAACCCGACATAAACTGCATGGAGGAGAAGCCGGGAGTTTAGACAGAGGCAGAGGGAAAGGGAAAGAGAAAGAGAGAGAGAGAAACAGAGAGAAGGGGAAAGATATTCTCTCTCTCTCTCTCTCTCTCTCTCTCTCTGACAGTCTCTCTTTTTCTGTCTGTCTCTCTATTCACAATGAAACATAGAGAGAAACAGAGAGGCAGACAGAGAAAGAGAGACCGAGAGAGAGAGACCGAGAGAGAAACAGAGAGACAGAGAACGAGAGAACGACATACAGAGAGAAATAAAGAGGCAGAGAGAGAGAAAAACAGACAGAGAAAGAAAGACCGACAGAGAGAGAGAGAGAAACAGAAAGACAGACACAGAGAGAAAAAGTGAGAAAGAGCTCGACACACATAAAAAGAGGGAAACAGACAGTAAAGAGAGAAAGATTGAAAGAGACACAGATAGGCGGAGTCACACACAGAGAAAGACAGGCAGTGAAAGTGAGAGACAGAAACAGAGAGACAGACAGAGAGGGAAAGGGAGAGAAAGAAAGAAAGAAAGAAAGATAGATAGATAAATAGATAGAGGCAGTAAGAGTGTGTGTAAGAGAGAGAAACAGAGAGACAGAAAGAAAGAAAGAACTTATCATACAGAGAGAAATAGAGAGATAATAAGAGTGAGAGAGAAAGAGAGGGAGGGAAAGAGAAGCACAGAGAGAGAGAGAGAGATGGACAGAGAGAGGGTCAGAGAGAAAGAAAAAGGAGAGAGGCAAACAGAGGCAGTGAGACAGACAGGCAAAGAGAGCGCTTCCTAGCAGGCTAAAGCAGCCACCCTGCTCGCCTTTGGGTACATCTACATTGTGGACATAACACATATTGACTTCACTTTAACTGCCATGGCTCCATCCTACAACTCCCTGGGATTTGTAGTTTGGCGAACCACCCGCACACTTTGGCCGAGAAGGTTAAAGACCTCGCACAACTACCAACCCTCAGATCTCATCGGCTGGAGTGAGGGCACTTAAAGGGGCGCCAAACCACCTTATTTCCACAGTGCAGAGGCACCCTTTCGCTTTCAGGTCTGTTGCAGGGAGGTCTTTTTCTGGGGGTCCCCCCGGGGGAGGGTCAGGCCCTCACAACTGCTATCACAGAGTTTTCTTGGCACATTTTCTTCAGGGGGACTTGCCATTGCCATCCTCTGAGGCGGAGAGATTATGGCTTGCCCAAGGTCACCCAGTCGTTTTTTATGCCTGAGTGGGGAATCGAACCCAGATCTCCAGAGTCGTACTTCAGCACTCAAACCATGACACCATACTGGAGGGCACAGCTCCATAATTTAATATAGGAATGGAGCCCACTGATCCCAAGGGTTCTTCTCCTGGTCCTGGGGAGAAAGCAGAGTTATGTGGTGTATTGGCTTAAGCGTTGGAGTAGGATCTCAAGGAGACCTGGGTTCAAATTCTTACTCAGTCACCAACACCTGTTGAATGAAGTTGACCAAATTTTAGAGAAAGGTAATGACAAAACTCCTCTTGCCTAGAAACTCCTACTTTGATAAAGGCATTTTGGCAGAGTGGTCTGAATGATGGAGTAGAGTTAATTGAGACCAGGGTTCAAATCTCCCTCAGCCATGGAAACCCACTGGGTGACTTTGAGCAAGTCACACTGTCTCTGGATACATCTATATTGTAGAAACAATGCATTTACACTACTATAACTGCCATGGTTCCAGCCTACAGAATCCTGTGATTTGTGATTTGTAGTGTGGCAAGAAACTCTTTGACAGAGAAGGCTAAAGATCTTGTAAAACAAATCCCAGGATTCCATGGGATGGAACTACAACTCTCAAAATGATGCCAGACTTCATTATTTGTGCAGATGCACTCTCAGTCACAGTTTTTGTTCTATTTCATCCCATGAAACCCCTGTTTTACTGCTTCCTCTAATGTGTCCACAAATGAAGTCAGGTAGTCGTTACAATTACAATTCCATGGATCAACACAATCCAGAAGCTGAGGTTCTGTTCCAGTGGCTGCCCAAAGGCATTCTGGGATTTGAAACTTGCTGTAATTGCACCAGAGCTGACCCTAGTGTTCATGATTTAAGCAGAGGCTGAATGGCCATCTGTCGGGGATGCTTTGATTGAGAGTTCCTGCATGGCAGGGGATTGGACTGGATGGCCCTTGGGGTCTCTTCCAACTCTACGATTCTATGATTTTATGATATGTATCAATCCAAGATTTGAAAAGTTAGCTTGTGAACTACCATACCCGGAATCCTGGCCCAGTCCCCAAAGTAACTTCCTTAGTGTTGGCAAGGTTACAGAGACAAGTGGTCTGTTTTTCAAGGCTTCGAGTCAACAATAAGGGGAAACTTGGAAAAGAGATGTGGCACAACCATCATTAGGAATCGAGCATCCGCTATATTTATGAAAGCAATATGCTAGTAGCAACATGCACACTTGCTTCAACAGTCTGGCTCCATATTATATTTCTGCTGGATAGCAGAACAAACAGCCCTCCAGCATTTGAAGGGGAGCAAGTTTACATGTAGGAAAGGGATTGCATGGATTTGGGATGTTAGCACTAAGACAAAGGTTATCTACCCCTAACCCTATCCCAACACACACATCCCTTGGTTAGATTTGGGAGTGTGCCAGTCTGCCAAATGTTCTTCCAGAAAGGAGACAATTCCATTGCCACTTTCTAAATGATCACAATTTATAAGTCTCTGTTCCCTGAACTGATTCAACAAACATATATATATATATATATATATATATATATATGCATCCCGTGTTTCCCCAAACTCCAATCTTGAGTCTTGCTCACTTGAAGTGAGTCCCAGTAAAATTTAATTGAGAGCAAATATACCTACGGTTAGCTGCCAGCATGGTGTAGGGGTTTGAGTGTTGGACTGTGACTCTGAAGACCAGGGTTATGTTCTCTGCTTGACCATGAAATCCACTGGGTGACTTTGGGCAAGTCACACACTCTCAGCCTCAGGAGAAGGCAATGGCAAACCTCTTCTGAACAAATCTTGCCAAGAAAACCCAACAATAGGGATGCCTTAGGATTTCCATAAGTCAGAAACAACTTGAAGATACACAACAACAACAACAACAACAACAACAACAACAAATACATATGCCCAGGCTACCTGCTTCTTTCAAAACTGAAACTGAACATGAAGGTACACAGCAACAACCAATGCATATGGTTAGCCTACCTGCATCTTCCAAAAATGCTTGGATTAAGCTTCTATGAACTATGAGACAGTGCTTGAGAGAAGTGCTTTTAGACATCAAGAGCATCATCCATCTCTATTTCTCTTTCTCTTACAAGGCAATCCAACCAATGTTAAGTCTACTTGGTTTCAAGTGGGAAAGGTAAACCCATGCTTAATGGTACAAACTTGTAGACTTTTCCTTCAAAGTAATATTATTGAGCATTGTTTTTATTGTTTTTATGCATTTTTGAGCCAGACGTGTTATGTGTTGTGGAGCCAGAGTTGATGGGGACTGTGGATGAGAAACCTCCAGGTCTCCCTGTTATCAACAGCCCTGCTCAGTACTTGCAAACTCAGGACAGTGACTTCCTTGACTGAGTTAATCCAACAGTCCTTCCCTTTTCCTACTGCTTTCCACTTTACTGAGCACTATCATCTTTTCCAATGAATCTTATGGTTTGTCCAAAATATGATAACTTCAGTTCAGTCATTTTGATTTGTAGTGAAGTTTCAGGCTTGATTTGCTCTTGGACCCACTGATTTGTCATTTTGGTGTTCCATAGTACTCTCCTCCATAGAATTCACCTCCAGCACTACATTTCAGATGAGTTGATTTTCCTCCTAATGGCTTTCTTCACTACCAGTTTTCACAACCATATATAGAAATCAGAAATGCTATAGCATGGATGATCCTGGTTTTGTTATTCAGTGATGTATCTACACACTTTAGGATCTTATGTAGTTCCATCGTAGCTGCCCTTTGAAGTCTTAATCTGATTTCTTGACTGTCTCCATTTTGATTAATGATTCAGCCAAAGATAGTGGGTCTTATTTCCAGCTCCAAGTAAAAAGGCACAGAAGCATTCAGGCTGCCTATCTTCCCCAGTGAAATGAACTGGACTTAATACTGCTTAATTAGGAGCAGATTATATTCTCTATTTGTTACACTCTTCACATTCTTCAATCCATGTAAATCACAGTGCGTTATTAAAAAAGAAAATATAACCTTGTGAATAACTATGCAGGATGATGTTAATAATAGTGTTTTAGCACTAAACCAGGTGTTGAAAGCAGTGTCTGGAAATAAAAGGCAAGACTATTGAGCAAGATTTATTCCACATCGATCGTGTGCTTCCTGCACTATGATTTCTTTGTATTTGTCATGCAGACCAGCAAGTACATCCATAGGGACCAAATGTGTTAGATTGGTGCACCCAAGCAATAAATCTCTCTGCAGATTTACAGTAAAAATGGCCAACTTCTGAAGTCTTGGAGGCTGCTAAGATCTCCATACAGTCCTCTGGAGACCACATTTTGCTAACCAAAATAACTTTCTCATAGATCGTCAGACTCTGTAAGAAAGACAGGGCCATCTAGTGGAAAATGAAAAACCCTGCACAATTAGAGACCATGCGAACAGCTTGGGCATGACTGATGTTTAAAGCAACATTAAAACACAGACTCTCTCACACAGAAAGAGAGAGGTATACACATACACCGTGAAAACATTTACTTCCTTTTTTCATTATAATTGGAGCAGGACATTTAAAAAAACTTAATCAGAAATTGAATCAAAGGTAGTTAGGCCAGATGAACTTGCTTCTGGAAGCAGACCTGGCTTGCCAGTTGGCTATCTCTTGGAGTTTATTTTTTAACCTATGCAAAGAGTTTGGAAAAGATATAGGTTTGGGGAGGAGCAGTCCAAAAAAAGAGGAGAAGAGAAGGGAGAGAGGGAGGGAGGGGAAGATAATGTTTTCAGGTGTTGCCTATCCATCCTTCAAGGAGCTCAGTGGTACTACTGTATTAGGACTTTGGGGGCAGATATTCAGGGCCCTAACTCAACAAAAGGAGCAGGAAGGTTCCCAAATGTATTTTGTATTTTCACATTTGGAAGTGAAAAAAGTGACACATGACCTTCTATAAAGTAGGGAGTGGCTCTGCAAGAACATTAAGCCCAGAGTCTAAAAATACCTAACTTTGCCTTTGAATCTCCACTGTGTAGATCAGCCTTGTGTGAGTGACTCAAGGTCACACAGTGAACATTGAAGCTGAGTAAGAATTTGACCTCAGGTCCCATTCCCAGTCAAAGTTCATCACACAGTCCAACTTCTTACTAATGTAAGATTTTGATCTCCCCCTTCTTCCATCACTGGGTTCTACATTTCCCTACAGCACACCAACACCCATCCATACAGAGAATGATTTAGCTTCACCAAGATTGCTGTATCTTATGCCTTCAGATCATGGTCTGAGATCATGGTGGATCTTGTATGTGTTTAACCCACATATTTCCAAAGCGTCAATCAACTCTAAATCATCATGATAGGATGGAAAATGCAATCTAAAAGAATGACATTTCAGAAGAAAAAGAAAAAGAAAAAGGATCTTGTGATATTTTAAAATGTTGTTGTGTCCAACCATCACTATGAGAAAGATGTCCCAGGTGCACATATCCCACCTTCTCCTGATAACAGGGAGTACTCATATCAGTCCACTATACAGGCTGTTTAACAACAGGTTATGGGGCCAAAAATAACTCTGATCCATCACCTAATACCTTAGTTTAAGGCAGGCTTGCAAATAATCCTTTGCCTGGTACCCTGTTGAGAAATAACATTTTCTTATAGGCAGCTATTAAGTAATGTTTGGTTCTGGTTTTCTACTGGCAACAGATTACTAATGCAAGCCAGTAAATATTCTTTACAGGCTAGTTAACACTTGTGGGGTCTACTTGCAGGATTGGGAAAACTGTAGAGCTTGGAAAAGTTATTTGTTTGGGTCACAGTTACCCCGAATCCCCTTGCCAGCATTGCTATCCATGGAGGATGCTGGAAGCAGCATTCCAGAAAAGTTGTTTTTGCAAGCTCTGATCATGTTGAAAGATATCCTGCCTCAAGGAGTCCACATGGTGATAATATTCTGTAACATTTAGCAGGAGATTCAGAAGAGAATGAGAAGCAGAACTGTGAATCAAAAAGCGCAACTGATTACTTAGAACTGTGAATAAGTCATGAATCTATTCTGCAGTCAGACATGACAGAAATCCTGCCTAAGGGGCAGCCCTGTTTCAGTCACAAGGACCGCAGAGACACCTAGTGGCAGCTATGAAGGTTCTCTGGGCTGAACATTCTTCCATTCTCACTGTGGAGGCCAAATATATCCTTCCCCCTCCTTCATAGTATTTACTGTATAACACACTTTGCCCAAAAAATTTGGTCACAAAGTGGCTTACAAATTGAAACAAACAATCCAGTTAAAATATACAAAATTGAACATTAAAAAAGAGCTAGTGGGTTCCTCAACCTTTTTACCCCTGTGCTCATGATGATCCTATTTTTTGCCCCATGGGACAATAAGTTGACTATAGGGTGGGCACGTACATGAGAGTACAGCATTCCTGATGCACCTTTTTGAATTATGTGGAACAGTGAATTTCTATACAACTAAGAGAAGTGCAAGAGCTCTGACTTCTTTTGCCATCCTATAAACTTGCTTTTTCTTCCTCTCTCCCTATCTTCCTCTCTCTCTCTCCACACACACACACAAACACACACTATTCTTATCCCAAAACCACTCTTGAGTATCACTTGCTGCAGATGATCCTATAAAATTCATGGGGTCACCATAAGTCAATAGGCAGTTTGAAGGTGCACACAAACATTTGGTTTAACTGTTGCAAGTCCCAAACAGGGAATAAGTGGTGGGAAGATGATGATGATGATTATGATGATGATGATGATGATGATGATGATGATGATGATGGTTTACCTTCCCTCTCTGGCCTCATACAGTTGTCTGTATTACCTGTAATCTGCCTCCAGAAATGGCTTAGAGCAGGGGTCTTCAAACTCTGGCCCTCCAGGTGTTTTGGACTTCATCTCCCAGAAGCCTCAGCCATTCACTGCACACATGCAAATTTCTTTCCTACCTCAGGATTCTACAGTCAATCTGAATAGACTTCCAGAGCCCCACAAAGTCTCCTCCTTCCTCTTTGTCCCTCAGCCAATCACCATCCACATGCAAATTTCCTTCCTACCTCATAATGCCCTTCCTGACAGCCTGGCCAATGATCCAATGATTCTGGGAGTTGAAGTCCAAAACATCTGGCTTAGGGGATAGATAGGAGCTACAGAGGGGAAGGGAAGATCATCCAGTGGTGTCACTAGGGTTGGTGTGACCTGGTGTGGGTGTCTGGAAAGGACTGCCCCCAATGGTGCTTCTCATTTGAGCATCTCTGGGGCCGTGGCTGCATGTCTTTTGAGCTTCTCCACATTCCCCTTCTTCTGTGGCCTCCTGGTGCCCCAGTCTAGGTCAGATGCGGCTGCTCACCTAGAAGCTGTGCCAGACTCAGAACAGAAGCACTCTATCCCCCACCAGTGGCCTCTGTTCTGGGTCTGGCATGGCTGCTGGACAAGAAACAAGGGGAGGTGATGCCCTTTCTCATCATTCAGCAGCTGTGCCAACCCTACTGGGTGTACCACCCCACTGGGTGTCACCCAGTGCTATCTGCACCCTCCCTGACATCAACCCTTTTGATTCCAATAGATTCTTCGGTTCCACCTATTTATTTATTTTCCTTTATTCCTCCCTTTCACCAAAAACTAAGGCATTCAAGGAAGCTGATAGTAAAACAGAAATTCAGAACAGAAGCTCACTTAAAAACACAACAGAAAGACAAATTATTTAGTAATGAACTAGCAATGAAAGGCATAGCCAGTGTTCATCTGGTTAAATCGTTGTCACTAGTACACCAGCTGACTTTCCAAAAGCCTGCCTGAACAAAATGGGGTTTGCCTGACAGCAGATGGGCAACAGGGAGGGAGCTAGCCTTACACCCTTAGCAATAAAGAGAGAGGGAAAGAAAGATTATATATGTTCGCATTAAGGTCTTCCTTAGCCATACATCACCCCAAACAATCAGAGGAACTTGCCAGAATCAATATATTACATCAACCCAATAATCCCAAATTGGTTCAGCACTTTGGAAAGTACCTTGAACTTTCAGGCTAAAACCCAGAACATATTCACTGTCCCATAGATATTATAACAACTAGCCACCAGCTTCTACATCTCACATTACTAAGGGAGACAGGAGCCCACCCCACCAACCCCACTTCTTTAAATTTGAAGTGCATAAAGAACACTACTACTATTATTATATTCCAGGAAGAATGTTATTGCAGCTATAAATAAGACAACCAATTACAATTTATTTTTTGGTCCTGTTATTATACTGCTTCATCAATGGGAGAATAGCATGACAGCTTTATAGAGAAACAATTGATTTAAAATATATTGACTGCAAAGAGAAGAATTTTTAGCTAAATCTTGTTGGAAGAAGGGGCTGTTCTGGTTCTGTATAAAAGTGGGGTAAAATGGATGGGAATAAGCTTATATCCTTGACAGATCTGAGAGGAAAGAGTAAAGAGGTCTGAAGAGACAGTGAAAGAGTCTGAATGTTCTCAAAATATTCAGAGTTCTGAATGTACTCTGCACTGCAAATAAACACAGTCAGCCCTCCATTTCCACTGATTCTTTACCCATAGATTCAACCACCCACGGCTTGAAAATATTTTTTAAAAATGTAATTTTCAAAAGGTATACCTTGATTTTGCAATTGGATATTTTGCTGTGCCATTGTATTTAATGGGACTTGAGCATCCACAGATTTTGGTATCCACAATGCCGGTCCTGGAACCAAACCCCAGCGGATACCAATGACCCACTGTATGTAAACAATTCTGTGTCAAGGTTACCTCTCTTTTGAAACATGAAAATTGTGCCATTTCCCATAAATTCCATGTTTTAATATAATTTATGGTTCTTTCATTAAGGGGCCAGAAGGGCAAGAAATTAATGACTATCAGAAAATGTATTTATTTGTGTAATCTATGCTTTGCCTTTGCCCCAAATGACTTACAATATAAGTTTAACACAGAACAGCTAAAACAATATGAAGTACAAACATTTTTAAATTCTTTAAACTATCAGTCAGATTAAAATGTTATTTTAAGATGTTAGAAACAACTAAAAACACATGAACTGCATATTAAAAACAACACAATTGCAAAAGAGACTATGGTGCTGTTGTATTCAAGCCCTACTTGTGGGCTTCCCATTTGGCTGGTCATTGGTGAACAGAATGCTGGACTAGATAGGCTGTTGGATTGACCTAGTTCACTTCTTATTTGCTTAGCAAATTCTCAGGATTCTCAGAGAAGTGAGTGCTAGAACATTTTTTCTGTGCAGAATAATTACAGAGTGAAGAATAGTTTAGCTCATTGCATGGTGGAACACCTTGGATCAACAATGTAAAATTAAAAGTTTTGTGACATTGTCATAGAATTATAGAATCATAGAATTGAGAGAGACCAACCAACTGCCACACACAAACCCTCAATCAAAGCATTCTTGGCTGATGGCCATCCAGCTTCTGTTTTAAACCCTCCAACTAAAGAGATTCCACTGCTCTCTGAGGGAGTGTGTTCCACTGTCAAACAGATCTCACCCTCAGGATGTTCTTCCTAATGTTCAGGTGGAATCTCTTTCCCTGTAGCTTGAATCCATTGCTCCGTGTCCTAGTATCTAGGGCAGCTGCAAACAAGCTTGTTCCATCCTCAATATGACATTCTTTTAAAAGTTTAAACATGGCTATCATGTCACACTTTAACCTCTTCTCAAGGCTAAACTTACTTAGCTCCCTAAGCTGCTTCTCATAGGGCATGGTTTCCAGACCTTTCACCATTTGGTCATGTTCCTCTTGACACGATGAGGTTTGTCCACATCCTTCTTGGATTTTGGTGCCCAGAACTGGACAGAGTATGTGAGATCTGACCTAAGCATTATGGAAGGATGGGATTCAGAGGGAAAAACCTGCAACAGAAATCTCTGCAGTAAATGACTCATAAGTAGATTTTATTTTTTAAATTCTGTCTTTCTTCCAGTGAGCTCAAACTGGCACATATGGTTCTCCTTCTCCCTCCCTCCTCTTCCTCACAGCAGCTCTGAAAGGTTGGCTGGAAGAAAGAAGAGATAGGGCTTATGGCTCAGAGGGAACTAAAACCTGGATCTACTCTGTGTTCATCCAGCAGCCTAACTGTTAGGCCACACAGTCTTCAAAGGTCCTTGCTACCTGGTAAGTTACAGAGGCTGGGGATATTATTGTAGTATTTTATCCATGGGAATTCAAATTCTATTCAGTCAGCCTTATGCACAATCAAGTAACCACAGAATTGCACTGTTACAACACAAGTCTTCTATTACTCAGATTTCAGTTTTGTTAAGTTCAATGGTACTTACTCCAAGACAGACAAGCATAGCAGGAGCGTAGAACCTGTGGAATTGCTCCTTCCCACATGCTTCAACTAACATGGTTAATTGTCAAGAATGATGCCACTTGTGGCACAACTGTTTCTGGAAGGAGAACGTTTCCCCTTCCTTCTAGGATAGCATTGCAGATTCTGACATGCTGCTGGACTTCTCTCTCTCTCTCTCACACACACACACACACACACTACAATCCAACACAGTGTAGTGTAGCTAGCTAATGTGGAGTTATGCTGCAACAACACTACAGAATCCCCATGCAGAATGGCAACACTGTGAAACACACATCAAAGTCTGAGAGCTGTCTTGCAATGAGCAATGTGTAATCCACAACCAAAATGCACAGTGGGGAAACACAATGCATAGTGTTGCTGCACGGACAGCTTTGATTCTACCTGTTAGCAGGATACATCTATTGCACAATGGCAAATAATTTGTCCTGCTTGTATAGCACAACATACATATGAGTATGTCATTAACAGCCCTAACCAAACATGAGGTATTCAGCCCATTCACAGTTTTAGTTGATTTATTTTATTGCATTTCTTAATAATCTTTTGAGATTATGGTCCTCCAAAAATGGCTTACTATATAAAATACACACACACATAATCTTCTGACTTGAAATACATTGAGGGTGTGTGTGTGTGTGTTAGAAGCATATTTTCAAGTAATTAATTATTTGTAATGAGTTACTTCCAAGAACCATACACCATCAATGCCTGTAATAAGGGCACTAAGTTGAATTCCAAGGGCTCTGGGAATAAAGCTTCAGTCTGATAAATGCCCCTTTTTTCTTTGCATGTGGCAAGCAGACATAATTTTTCAAAATAGGTTAACATTTGCTTGGTCTGTTCCATTTAAGTATGTTGCAGAGTCTGAAATATTATGATGTAATTCTAACTATTTCTCATATCGTTTTACTAGCTTTTCAGAGGGCATGAGTTCAAAAAGGTATGCAGGAAACACAGTGAACCCAAATTGGAGGAAATTGTAAGCCTCATTCTGCATAGGCAGGCTGACTTATGTAGGAATGTACTGTCAATGTCATTGTATTTCCCATTTTTATGTATGGTTGTGAAAGCCAGACAACAAAGGAAGTTGATAAGAAGAAAATCTGTTCATTTGAATTGTGGTGTTGGATGAGAGTTCTATGGGCATCATGGACTGCTAAAAGGATAAATAAATGGGTTGCAGAGCAAATGAAGCCTGAATTCTGCCTAGAAGCCAAGATGGTTAACTGAAACTTTTGTTGTACTTTGGCCGTATTGTGAGAAGACATGACTCACTAGAAAAGACAATAACGCTTGGTAATGCAGATGGCAGGAGGAAAAGAGGAAGACCATGCTACAGGTGGATAGACTCAATGAAGGAAGTCACAGCTCTGAGTTTGCAAGACCTGAGCAGGGCAGTTGCAGGTCTCTCATTTATGGGGTCATCATAATTCGAAGTCAACTTGATGACAGCTAATAAAACAAATTTCCCCCATTTTGTAACACCTTTCATTTTCAGTATTTAATATTGCAATCCTCACTTTAATCATACAGGCAAATGATGCTTTCTCTGTGACTAGTACAGTAAAGTTCATTCTGTTACTCTCATTGCTTGCGAGATTCTTTTGTGTGTATGTGTGTATTGAAGGCATGACAGTCTTCAGGGGAGCCACCATTTCCCCCCAAAATGATGTAACATACTCTATAGGACACTTTAGGAAAAGAAAACCACAACCAACAGGACTTGAGAGTCTATTGACTGGGACACAGGTACACTTCTCATCCCAAAAACTAGGAATGAAAATTAATAAATGGGGTTCCCATTCATAATTCTCTGTATTTACTCTCATTCAGGAGCACATGTACCTCAAAATGAATGAATGTATGCTAGTATGAATAGTTCTGTTTTTCATCCATTAATTTTTACATTCCCTTGGACATAAATGTGCTTTCCTACCTTACTCATCTTCTGGCTTCTGAGATTTCCCTCTGGACACCCCAGAGTGGATGGGTGGTACAATACAAGACCTCTGTGGGAACATGAGGTTGTGGAAGGCTGCCCCAAAAGTAAGCACCAAACTCAGGTTTCAGGACTGCAATGCAAGATAACCCTGTGGACATTTATTTGGGTGTAAATTTAACTGACTTCAGGGAGGTCTTCTTCCAGAGCATGGAAGTAATAAGTTATAAGAAATAGAATTACCTGTAACTAGTTACTTTATCAGGCAATGTGGGTCTAGCAAAGCTCTAGTTCAAAGTTATCATAATGGCATGAAGCCTATTTTTAGTTCCATCAAGAACAAGCTCATTGATTCAATGGGATTTATGTCTCTGTGTTGAGCTGCTTGTGGTGGTAGTGGTGTGTGCCTTTAAGTCATTTCTAACTTATGGTGACACTAAGGCCAACTATCATGGGGTTTTCTTGGCAAGATTTGTTCAGATGTTTGCCATTGCCTTCCCCTGAGCCTGGCAGTATGTGACTTTCCCAAGGTCACCCAGTGGTTCATGGTCAAACTGGGAATTGAACCCTAGTCTCAAGAGTCATAATCCAGCCCTCAAACCATTACACCATACTGGCTTTCATGTGTTGAGCTACCATCCAGCAATTCATTCAACAATTCTGCTCTAGTTAGGACTAAGCAATAGGATGCAGGTCAGTCAGTAAGAGTGAAATCACTCTACTAGTGTAATGACTAATAATTCCTAGTTACTTACAAATGTTATCCTCAAAGGTCCTTTTAGAGGCATTTTAGTGGCATTTTTAGTGCCATTTGCTTACCAATCCAAAGTGTTATTTTTTCTCTCTCTTTAAAAAAAAGTAACAAAATAGTAATAATAAAATAATGACTGTAACAACTTGCTTTTTCAACATTGCAATGAACAACGGTGGTTAGAGGTTCCCATGCCAGTGGAGCATTGAATCCACACAGGTTTTATTCTGCCATTCAAAGGAGTTATCCAAGGTGCTGAAATTATTCCCACTGAAAACTATAACAGAATTACTGTCCCTCTGACATGGACACCTCCAGCCACCATGGTCACAATGACAACAGGCTGCATATTAAGTACTATAATAAATAAATGAATGAATGTTTTTTGTAAAAAATAACCTTCCAAGCTTAACTTATTTCTGAGTAAACAGGCATAGGCCCGGGGAAGGCTAAACAGAGCAATATCGGGAAATCAAACCAATGACTTTAGAAGCGTAAGATGCTTTTCTATTGGCAACATTTCCCCCTTCTCCTACCCAATTACAAAAAAGGGCTGAGTTCAGCAAAGTGTGTTTTATGGCTTTTAAAGATTTCCAACAAATCTTTGTCTACAGGTCCAATCTTTGGAAACCAAAGTATCCCCACAGGTCTCCAGCTAATATAGTGGGGAAGTCTTTGCTCTTTTTGGATGCTAACTTCTTAAGTATTTTTTTAATGTACATTATTTCAACCAATACAGCAACATCTTTATATAATGTATGGCATACAAATTCCTAAACTGTTTCAGACATACATTGCAGTATCAACCAAGTTCTGTTATTTATGTTACTAAATTACTTTGGCTCTGCTTTTTTAAATGTGAAATATATAATGTATTATTCATGATGATGATAACAGTACATTTTTTTCATTCCCATCACTTGCCATTATATATTGCATCCATTATTAAAAGCATAGCTAATTTTGATTTCACTGTACTAGCAGATATGGGTACATGGTTTCCCTTATTCTCTTGAAAATTTGTAGGCAGGGATTAAACATGGCCCTCTTGGGAAGTGAAGAGATGCTTTCCCATCATGCTACAATCCCACATAGTATAATTAGCTACACTTCCACATAGTAAAATGGTGTCCATTATCTAAAATGGCCAAATGAAGGTTTGCTTTTTGGAATTTATATATTTTTAATATTTTCAAGCTATGGCTGGTTGAATCTGTGGATATGGAGTGCCAACTGTACTATCATAGGACTGGTAGTACTTGATTTCATGGGGATGGACCATAACTCAGTGGCAGAGCACAAGCTTGTCATGCAGAAAATCAAAAGTACCAGATCAAGACTCCAGTGTCAGGAGCTAAAATGTCAAGCCAGCATGGTCTAGTGGTTTGAGTCTTGAAGTATGATTCTGGAGACCAGTGTTCAATTCCTAGTTTGGCTATGAAATCCACTGGGTGGCCTTGGGCAAGTTACATGTTCTCAGCCTCAGGGGAAGGCAATGCAAACTTCCTCTGAACAGGAGAAATGCAGCTCCAGCTCCATTGGGCCTGGCCTAGATTAAGAAACTAACCCCTCCCTCCAGTTCATCTGTCATGATCCAGGCCTCAGAGGGAGAGAAGAACTACTGGACCTGATCCCCTTCCCCACCACCATTCCCTTCTGCTTTTGTGTTGTGTCTTTTTAGATTGTAAGCCTGAGGCCAGGAAACTGTCTAATTAAAAATAATAATTGTAAGCCACTCTGGGAGCCTTTAGGGCTGAAGGGCAGGGTATAAATACCATAAATAAAATAAATAATAATTGCTCCCCACCGGCAGGTAGACATACATACATACGGAAAGACAGACCGACAGCTTCCACAATATCAAGAAATATCTATCCATAGCTAGATTCTTCATTGAAAACAACTCAGCAGCACTCTGGGCGACAGGCTGGCCAGGGGAAGGGCAAGGCAATTTGGGGGGGGGGGTGTCTGCACCATGTGTCACCAACCTTAGTGATGCAACTGGAAGTCGGCCACATCTAAGGGGCACAGATCAGTCATCCTCCCACAGACCAGGCAGCTGCATCAATGAGGACACTTGTGATGTCACAATAGGCTATGCTTCAAAACCTTTCAAGATTCAGTTCCTTTCTAGTTAAGGTCAAAGCTATTCTTGGGATGCCAGACTATGAATATAGATAAGAAGAATTTTGCCAGCCTTGAAATAAATGTACACCAGTATGGAACTGGCCTATTAAAAGGAGGAAAGATCCTGTTTATCCTGCTCCTATGGAAATTTATCTTAACACACTCCAGTGCCAAATGGCAGATTGTAAAAAACAAAACGCATCACCTCCACTGTGTCCCTACAAGCTATGAATTCCCTAGGCACTACATTTAGCTTCATCAAATCTCCTCCTGGCACTTTAAAGGGATTAATCATTTCTGGCACTTACAAAGATGTAAACAGAGGAGCAACTGACAGTCAATACTACCCTGTGCCCAGAACAGAGTCTAAAGTGGATGTGGAAATCATGCCCCACTCCAGATACCATTTGACTGCAACGCTCAGCGTTCCTCAACACTGGCTATCCTGGCCAGGGCTGATCAGACTTACTGTCTGTCAACATCTGTAAGGTGGCACAATTCTCAGCCATTTGTATTAGCCATGCAGAATGTGTGACCTTCCAGATGTTGTTGGACTACAGATCCCATCACACCTACTATTTGGTCAAGAGACTGATGGGAACTAGAATCCAACAGTATCTGGAGGGATGAAGATTCTACATTCACACACTGATTTATGTATCACACCTATGCTTCTCAGTGGAAGGGAGGAATACAAGTATTCAGCTTTGGGAGATTCTGGGGAGAAAGACTGGAAACAGGCTGGAGGGTGTTTTTTGAGAGTGAAATGTTGTACTGTGTGGATTGCAATACTCTCCCATGGATCACTACTTCCCTGGCACACTACACTAAACATTGTGGAGTGTTATGGCCTTGGAGGATTCACAATGCACCTTCAAACCTCAGTATCCTAATTTATCATTTAAATTCCATGGAAATAAGCCACCCCTTATATGAAGCTCTACAGTATCAGCAGATATGACATAGTAGGTAGGCCTAGGATTTGGAAAATTCTGGTTCCCAATGAGCCATAAAATTCACTGGGCGGTCTTGGGCCAGTCACTCTTTCAGCAAGCCTGCCTTACAGGGTTGTAGTGGTGAGAAAAAATGTGTTACAGGAAAGCCATGCATGCCACCTTGAATTTGAGGTGACCAGAAATGCAGAATAGAAGTATAACTCAGAAACAAAAATCACTCACCATACTACTATAAGATGCTATGTTGGGATTCTCTCTGAGAGAATTATCTCTTCCCCCTCATGCATACACACCTATCATTCATCATCTCCATCAATGGGCTGACACAATGAAATTTTTCACTGAAAATCTGTGGAAGGTGAATCAGCCCATAAAAAAAAAGTAGGGGAAATAATGGCAAATGTCAAAGACTGTCACAAAATAGCTGAGCTTGTTTCATGCCTGCGATGGAATGAGATATTCTGAAGTTCCCAAGATCATCAGTTCAACCAACATTAAGCAGAGACATCTTCTATGACTATCTTGAATGAAAGCAGTTCCATTCAATAGTCCTGTGCTGCCCTCATGTGGAGGCAACCTAAATTTCATTTTTGACAAGATGATTTAGCTTTTTGTTTTTAATGGAACAATCCCCGCAGCAACACTTCCCCTACTAATTAGCACGGAGGCATGGTTAGTGATCCACAATTAGCATAATTTCCATATTATCATTTTTTATAAAAGGAAAAGGGGCATGTTGCACATTTCACGCATACAACAGTCATAAAAAATATACAGCAGTCCTTTTGTTTTTCTCCTTTGAGGATAACTTCCATCCACATTTAGATGCCCATAGAGAGAACACCAGAGAATTCTGTAACAACTTAGAGATGACTCTATTTGTTCTGGCATAACAAGAATAAATTTCATGGAACAGAGTTTGTTACTTTTTCTTCTGACACATTATAGGCGAGGGACTGAGAGCCCATGGCACTCTAGACATTGTTGGACTCTAGTTTCTATCCTGCCCACCCCAGAAGGGACAATGAACAGAAGTGATGGGAACTGTAGTGTAATAACAAATGTAGTCTAGTGACATCTTGTTTTAGAGGAACAAAACACATTCCATTGGATTAATGAAACATTTATGTTTCCTCTGTTTCGATGTTTCCTATTTGGTTCCATATTTACAGGCTTTTTGCTCTAATTTGTTTACCTAGTGTTTTGTATTGTCTAGTTTCTTCCTCCCTCTCTATCTGTTTGGTCAGCTATCCTTTGTTTTTGGCTTGCACCTTCCACTCCACTGTTAACACTTCCTGACATCCCTGGTGGCTGTTCACTTCTGCAGTGACCCACTGTGCCTAGATAATGGGGAAAGTGTCATCTGCTGTTGAGAGCCTGAGCCTACAATGTTTTCTTCTTATATATGTTTATTTGTTACAGACAAGCTGTTTTAAATCCTTGTATTATGCCACATGCTATTTTTTTAAAAAAAAATCAGACAGAGCTAGGGCATGGAGTGAAATGGCAAACAGTCTGCCACTTCCAAAGCTCTTCCATTGACCAGGTTGGGAGACCAGTTTTTCTTGAAAAATGCCCAATCGATCTGAGTGTTTTGTGCCAATGGCTGGGAAATGAATTACTCTAGACTGGTGTACTTGTCAAGTCCAGTTCTGGGGGCTTTTGAGGAAAGGACACATATGGTTCTCTTATATCCATAAGGCTCTCTGTAGACATACTGGAACAATTGGGAAATTTTCATTTTTTTAAATGACAGCAACCCAAAAGAAGAAGGCATGGTAGCTTGGGAATTGTGGAAGTTATAGTCAAAAATGGAATAGGGTGAACAAACAATATCACAAGATTCCCCTCATTGGCTAGAGAGGGGAAAGATGGTCATCCATCTATCCCTAAGCTTGTTAGCATACCCTATCCCCTCTTGCTGTATATGGTCTTTTGTATTTCATATTTGATATCTACCATCAGACATGTTTTCAGAGGTAACAATGACCTTTGGAACATTAGGAAGTTTCACATAGGAAAGGCATGCTGGCCCAAGGACATGTGGGAGACCTAGAGAGCACTAAATAAGCTTAAATGGGTTTGCTGCTTATTGCCTCTTCCCTCAGGTTCTCTGCATATCCTTTTGCAATAGTGATTAAGTGAGTTCCATCACAAAGGCAGTTAGAGACCATACCTCCACCTCACCCCAGGCTGTGTCCCTCCATCTTTCCTATCCAACTATCCAGGGGTTGTCTCAAATCTTATCAATGGTGTTTATCAGATGAGCTCTTAAAGAGGTACTATTCCAGTGTGACTCCTCTAGCTGCCTCCTGTTGCATGCTGGGATTGGCAGTTTTAAGGAGGGGTATTTAGAATTCTCAGGCAGAGAAGTTCAGCTCCTTAAAACTGCCAATCCCAGCATGCAACAGGAGGCTGCTAGAGGAGTCACACTGGAATAGTACCTCTTTAAGAGCATAGTGTGATAAACATCAATGTTTTGTCATTCCAAAATTAAAGTCAACAGTCATTCTGGGGGCCATGGGAGGCCTATCAAATCTTTGTTACACCATGTGGGAACATCAAGTACCCCTCAATGGTTCAAAACAGGGTATAGATTTCTGTCCCAGGGCTCTATTTCACAGATCAGTGTTCCATATATTTAAAATAAAAATAAAAATAATTTTAAAAACGTAAAGCTTATCAACCCACAGCTGCATAGGCCAACATAGGCACATAGTGCCCACCTAAGTAATAATAATCATAAAGGCATTCATAGACACTAGTGCTGTGAACTGTCTTCCAAGATACGGCTTTCACCTGGGGGGAATCCAGTAAGTGTCATGTGCCCATATTGTGTGTTTTCCTTTAGAACAAATGGTTGGTTGAGAGAGCAGGCACTTTGAGTTTCTGACAGGCTGTTAGGAAGTCAATAGCAGATGGATTGTGATAACATTGCTTGGTGGGTCTATGAATGTGAATAGAAAGCATAACTCATAGAAGTTTTTATGGTGTATGATATGTTGCTGAGCCTGCGCTGCATTTTTAAATGGGTGATAGCTTTATTTTATGAGGAAAAGCTGAAGGAATTGGGCATGTTCAACTTGGTGAAGAGAAGGTGAGGTTGACATGATTTCACTCTTTAAATACCTCAAGGGCTGCTGCAGAGAGGAGCAGCCAGGACTCTTTCCTGATGTCTCAGAGTCTAGGACCAAGCCTAATAATTTAAGTTACAGGAGGGTAGAAATATACTGAATATTAGCAGAAACTTCTTGACAGCAAGAGTGGTTTCGCAATGAAACCAAATGTTTAGAGAAGTGGTGGGATCTCTTTTTTTTGGACATCTTCAAAAAGAGACAGGTCAGCTGTCTGCTAGGGATGCTTTAGCTGGAGATCCTTCCCTGAGCAGTGGGCTGTACCTCATGTCCTATAAGCTTCCTTCCTGCTGTATGGTTTTATGATTCTATGGTCTGAATGTGGAAACTCTATAACATTAGGGTGGGAGAGAGAAAACAGCAACGGGATGCAGAAAGTCTTCAAGTCTGCCAAAAGATCATGAAATTGACATGGCCTTCTCCTTGCCTCTGCAAAAGAGCCCAGGGAAGCCTCTACAAGCAAGGTATTCTAGATATACAGCATACATAGCCAAAGACCTTCTGCTAGATGCCCAGGAGGTAAGTGGAAAGTCAGCTTTATTTTCCTGCCTCAAGGGCCAGATAATGTGTGACATCTTGCTTAAGCTACCAGAATTGTTCAGGAAGGCTACAAAGAGCAAGGGAGAAATCTGATAAGACTGACCTTGTCAATTTGATCCCCTGCCCTTTGCAGCTTTTGTCATACACTCTTCAAGAGGAAGACATGAAATTGGATGTTATCTAGTCTGCAACCACAGCAAAGGCGGGGGAGGGGGGTAATCCAACAAAGTCAGTATAAGCAACTGCTATCAACTGCAAATGATTATATAAGCCGACACTATTGTTTATAGAACACTTGGCATATTTTCCTGATTATGTTATTTTGTTCTAAATGTATTGTTTCCCGATAACCCCGTCATCAAAATAATGAAAAGAAAACCAAAGGGAATGGTAAAACCCACAGCAGAAAACCACAAGATGCAACAGAGCTATAAAACAGTGCTCAAAACAGCTATAAAACATTTATGGAGGTCTGGCCCAATAACATCTTTGTCTGGCATTGAAAACATATTGATCTTGGCACCAAAGAGATGTTGGCAGGAAGACATTCTGGCCAAGATCCAGCAGTTGCACAGGTGAAGTGCAACTCTCTGTCTGTGTACCTAATGCTAATAGTCCAAATACAGACCTCTCTAACTCCATGGGGATGTAAAAATAGTTAGAGGCTCCCAGGTGTAGTTTCATCCCATTGCTGATTGGCCACAAGGGTGCCCCCCCCAGGAGCTGTCTAGCTATCCTAGTGCACCTGGGTTAGTAAGAGAGAAGAACTGATAGTCAGTGGAAGCTGCTTCTTTGATCCCAGATGGCTCCTGGATGTACCTCTGCAGCTAATCAATGTGTGTGTTGGTGGGGGGCGGGGAGATGGAGCTGCAAGAAGGAGCCTCTGGCTACCCCTATACACCTGGACAGAAAAGGTGTTTTCCAAGAAGATACAGTCTCTTGCTTTTTTAATGGATGGTCATGTATATTGAGCATATCTAGTCTGTTGCCCAGTGTTTTGTTTCCCATACTTGTTGGCATATTTTGGTTCATACTGGAGTTGATGCTGTATGTGTGGATTGCAGTTTGATTGCACAGCGTCTTTTTCTGGTGATTTATTTTTCCCAATTTCTCTTAATGCTGCTTCCACCTTGCTTTCTAGAATCTGGGGATTATCTTCATATAATTTTTCATTCCACATATCTTTCATATTGTTATCTCTTTTATATATATCTTTTAGGTGCTGCATCCAGCATTTCTTCTTGGTCCTGTAGCATGTTCCTGTTCCTGCCATATAGCATTCCAACTTTTGGTTTGAGCTTCCCTTTGATTTCCCTTATCTTGCTGAAGAAATTTCTCATTTTTCCTTTTTTGCTATTTTCTTCTTTTTCTTTGCATTTATTGTTATAATGTTCTTCTTTATCCTTGTGCGCTAGTCTTTGAACAGTTGCATTCATGGTTCTGATTTTGTCGCTGTCTCCCTTTTCCTTTGTGTTCCTTCTTTCTCTAATTGCCTGTATTATTTCATCTGTTATCCACTGTGTCTTCTCTTTATTTTTGGCCTTAATAAGTGTCTTGCTGCATTTTTCCTTTATTGTGTCCCTGACCTCTAATCATAATTCTTCTGGTTCCTTGACTGTAGCAAGTATAGGACTTTAGCAGTAACCTCCCATGCAAGTAAAATTATGCTCCAAATACTGCAACACTGACTCCAGCTACATGTGGAGAGAGAAATCCCAGAGGTACAAGTAGGGTTCAGGAAAGAAAGGGGCACTAAGGACAACACTGTAAACATGCCATGGCTAATGAAGCACACCAAGGAATTCCAAAGGAAAATCAACATGTGCTTTATACACTATACCAAAGCCTTTGACTGAATCGATCACAAAAAGCTATGGAATGCTCTTAAAGACATGGGAGTTCCAACACACTTGATAGTTCTGCTGAGAAATCTATACTCAAGACAAGAGGGCACTGATAGAACAGAATATGGAGAAATGGAATGTTTCCCAATATCAGGGGTAGGCAACCTGCGGCCCGTGGGCCGGATGCGACCCGGCGAGGCCTTGGGACTGGCCCCAGCTCGGTCCTGCCGCCGATTGCCGCTGGGGCCTTTGGGGGGGCAATTGTCTATAGAAGCCTCAGAAACATGCATTTATATTAACATTTTTTAAAAAACCAGCAAATTTTTTTGCGTGTCCTCCATTTTTTTTTTAAAAAAAAGGGTCTTCCATTTGAAAATTTTGTCCTGGTTTATTTATATATTTAATTTTTTTAAAAAAAATATTTAATTATTGATTTTTTGGCTTCGGCCCCCCAGTTGTCTGAGGGACAGCAACCCAGCCCCCGGCTCAAAAAGGTTGCCTACCCCTGCCCAATATACTAAGGAGTGAGGCAAGGCTGTCTATTGTCACCATACAGTACTTGATTAACTTGGACACAGAAAATATCACACAAAGATCAGGGCTAGACTCAGAAGAAGGAGGAGTGAAGATAGGAGGAAGGAACATCAACATCCTGTTGATTAGAACCATACAATCAAATGTTAAGTGATAATTCAACATACAGGAAAATCATATTGATTCAGTTTGCCTACAGTAGTCAGTAGTAGCAACAGAATTCAGACCAATATCTCTTGCAGTGGCCCTAAAAGTATATATATATATATTAATATACCCAGACACTGGGCTCTGAATACAGGATATAGTTGACCCCATCTAATTTCAGATGTCGGTAAGTGTGGGAGGAGATCCAGAGAATGGACTCAAGTGAAAAATAATGGGTGCACAAGGGCAGGCTCATATAATGCAAGGAAGTCCTCCATGTAGCCAAATCAGACATTTATAGGCAATAAGAGAACCTGTGGACCTTACTCTTCTGGACTACAGCTCCCAGAATTCCTAAGCCAACTATGGTGCTGTATAGACCGCCAAAAAACGGCAGCCTGCTGGCGCCTGTTTTTCCACCGGAGTAAAGCTGCTGCCGCCAAACTGCACAGCTTCCCTCTGGCAGAAAAATAACCCATGAAAAGCAGGCCAGGGGAATATGTACCATTCTGCAGGTATTGTCAGAATGCAACTCCCAGAGTGTGGCACTGTATGGACGCCATGTGGTGCTTACATAACAATGGCGGCGCCCATATATACAGGGCGCTACCATTATTACGCCCTTGTTGCATGCTAGCATTGTGAAGTGTGCGGACGTTCCGCCCTGAGACAACCCTAGTACATGATGAGGGTGTCACTGAGGGCCCATTTGTACTGGGCCTAAATAACCAAATTTAATTTTTTGATCCAAAAAAGAAAAATTGACCTACATCTAGGTAATACACTTTGAATTATGCTTGAACATCAGACCTCACTTGGAATACTGTGTCCTGTTCTGGACACCCCAATTCAAGAAGAATGTTGACAAGTTGGAGCCTATTCAGAGGAGGTCAACCAAAATGGTGAAAGGTCTGGAAGCTATGGCCAGTGAGGAGTGGCTTAGGGAGCTGGGTATGTTTAGCCTGGAGAAGAGAAGGTTAAGAGGTGATATGATAGCCTGGTTTAAATATTTGAAAGATGTCACATGAGAATGGAGCAAGCTTGTTTTCTGCTGCTCCAAAGAATAGGGCCCAGAGCAATGGACTCAAACTACATGAAAAGAGATTTCACCTAAACCTGAGGGTAAGAGCTGTTTGACAGTGGAAGATGCTCCCTCAGAGAGTGGTGGAGTTAATTTTAAGGCTTTTAAACTGAGGCTGGAAGGCCATCTGTCAGGAGTGCTCTGGTTGAGTGTTTTTGCATGACAGGAAGTTGAACGAGATGATCTTTGTGTCCAATTCTATAATTCTATGAAATAAACCTGTGGCCAGGGTGACCGCTTGCACACTGCTGAAAACTGTCTCTTTGTTGCTGGTTGCACCTGCTAGCCTGTCAGGCACATTTTCCACTTCACTGATATTTTTCTAAGAATGCTCAAAGACATCACTATATACAACAAATTGCAGTAGATTCAAAGGAGAGGCTACTGGAACATGGCTAATAGTGGTCCATGGTATCTCTTTCCAGGAAGGTCATAGCTGGTAAAAGGTCTCTTCATGCCACCCAGACTCTGGGTTTTTACTGGACCCCTGGGCAACAAAATTTGGCTTTGCCCCTTCCTCCTATGATCACACAATTCTCTCTTTGAATCTTCCCCATTAGCCATGTCTTTTCTTCCTCCAACTGTATCCTTTTCCTTCTTGGTGCTTCCCTCTTTCAACTAAAACCATTCTTATTTAAATAACCTAGAGAGGGCTGTAGCTAAAGGGGTCATCAGCTTAGTTTTTGTTTGCTCCATCTTCCCCTTCAGGTATTTAAGCCTCCAGTTCGAGTCAAAGTAGAAGATCCAGAATGCTCTCAACCTGAGGTCTTCACCCTTGGATGGGAAGCACTGCTAACCAGGTGTTGCTAATTTAAGAGAGGAGTGAAAATGCTTTAGTGAGTGAAAAAGTGCAGCTATGAATATAAAGGAGAGTTCCAGCTGTGCAGAGGGTAAGGTCCATACTCCTCAATTGGCCCTATTTGGAAATCCAAGCAGGATGGCTGCCAAGGCCAGTATGTATTGCCCCCTGCACTTTCAAATTCCTAGGTCCCTCTCTTTTTCTCGTTTGCATCACTGAGCAATTGAGCAGTAGGGAGACAGAGACCCAGCACATGCTGGTCACAGGCAGGTGGCAGCATTATGCTGCATTATGAACTAACCACATTCCAAGCTGCAGCCTGGTTTTGCAGTGCAATGGTTCTTGCTTTCAAACAGACTGAGAGAAATATTAAAGGAACACAGACACTCGGCAGGCTTTCATAATGGTTAGGGATGGGTGGGGGAGGAGTCGGCCTCCTAGTGATGTTGTATTGCAACTCCTATCAGCCCTCACTGGTGGCTGGGGCTGATGGGAGTTGCATTCTGACAATACCTGCAGAATGGTACATATTCCCCTGGCCTGAATTATACTGGAGAGTCAGCATGGTGTAGTGGTTTGAGTGTTGGGCTATGATTGAGGATTAGGGTTTGATTCTGCCTTGGCCATGGAAACTCACTGGGTGGCCTTGGGGAAGGCACATACTCTCAGCCCCAGAAAACCCCTTGATAGGTTTGCCTTAGTGTCACCATAAGTTGGAAACAATGTTAAGGCACACAATAACAACAACAAGGTGAACTATGCTGATACCCAGCAAGCAGCACTCATTGAATTTGTCCTATACATTTGGGTGATCAGGGTTGCATTCAATTGCTGCCAGATTATGAAGAGTAACTTCTGTCTATCTCCTTCTTCTCTGTTCCTTTGGAATGATAACCACAGGATCACAACATGGAAACATGGAAACATTATCTTTTTAGATTACAGAACTTACCATCTCTCAGCCAGCATGAGCAGTGTAGTCCAAACAAGTACTTTTTCCAGGCTCTATGTAAGATGCAGTAATGGTCATTATTCCTTTTTTTAAAAGTCCAGACAAAATAAATAGAGGCTAGATCTATAAACACTTATAGTAAAGGAACCTCCAAGTTCAGAAGCAGTGCATCAGTGAATAGAAATGACAGGGTACAAAAAGTCTCAGAGGACTGTATCCTTTGATGACCTTCTTGTTAGTTTTCCACACAGGGATCTGATAACAGGGAAACAAGATGTTATTTCCTTACTTGCTTCTTTATTTTATCTCATATATTTATATACTACCTCCTGGTGACCACTTGAGTTGGTGGAGAGGAGCCAAAGGGGACGCCAGATGTGATCTCCTGAATCCTCAGCTGTCCATATTACAGAAACTGAAAATTGAGGTGCATGCACATATTGATATAAATCAACAGAGAATCAACTTTGTTGCCCCATATCATTTTGAAACCACATTCTCTTGCTCCACCAACAATTTCCACTGCACAAATCATGTCACTCAAATTTCATCAATCTTAGGCCTTACTTTCCAGTCTGTAAAATGGGAACAAAAGACCAGTGATGAATAAGATGTCATTTTAGGCATAAATGACCTGAATATTTTTCAGGCACAGATTATACATTTCCAGTTTTCCTCCACAACCTTTACTGCACTGCATAGCAGGAGACAGGCAGAATCTAATCTACACTTGAGTTACACAGAAGACAAAGTCCATTCTGTAGGCTGCATCCTCACTGCAGAGATAATCCAGTTTGACACGGCTTTAACTGCCATGCCTCAGGGCTATGGAATTCTGTGACTTGTAGTTTGTTGTGGCATGAGAATTCCACAATTCCCAGAATTCCATAGCACTGACCCATGGCAGTTAAAGTGGTGTCAAATCAGATTGTCGCTGCAGTGGAGATGCACCACATCCAGGCTTTTGTGGAAACTGAAATCAGTGGGACAAATTCTTCTTATAAATATATGGCTATCTCCTCAAAAATAAGTTTAATTAATGTTGTGGAGGATTGCTCCCAATTAGGGGGGCAAAATGGTTGCAGCCTAATTTTGAATACAGCCCTGTGTGTTGTCTTTCTAAATGACAGTAACATAAAAACATCCTCATGTAACCTTACAAACTGGATCTTTTTTTGCTCTAGCAGCAAATATGATCAGGGACAGAGAATACAAGATAAAATTGCAGTAAATTTTTGTGGTGACCCAGAAATCTGAGCTGAGCTAAAGTTGTTTGATATCTTTATAAAAATTACACTGCTGTGCTCCTGGGTTTTGAAATATCAATTTTGTATTAGGGCCCTGATTTGCCCTAATACATGTGCCATGTCTCCAGTCTGGAACAATAACATTTAGAGTGAGTGAGAGAGTGAACAAAAATGCAGGGCTAGAGCAGTAGTTAAAATCATGGACTGAGGCCTGTTACAGACAGCCAAAATAAAGCTGCTTCGAGTCACAGTGAAGGTATGGTGTTTCAATGATGCATGCGTCCTATTTATTATTATTATTATTATTAACCTTTATTTATGAAGCGCTGTAAATTTACACAGCGCTGTACATGCAATCTTTTTAGTTAGACGGTTCCCTGCCCTCAGGCTTACAATCTAAAAAAGACATGATACAGAAGGAGAAGGGAGTGGTGACGAGAAAGGGTAAGAGGTCCAGCAGTTCCTCTCAACCTCCGAGGCCTGGACCAAGGCAGATGGACTGGAGGGAGGGCAAGGCTTCATAATGGATGGCTAATCATTATCCAGGGAAAATACATAATCACAAGTAGGATAATACATATACAGTACATAGGAATACAGGAAATGGATCGATAAACAGCCAACAACAGAACATCAGATAGTAAGCGACAATTATGCGATGCCTGGGAAGGCTTCTCTGAATAGGATGGTTTTCAGCTCCGTTTTGAAGCTGGTTAAAGAAGTGATGGCTCTTGCTTGTGGAGGAAGAAGGTTCCAGGAGTGAGGGGCAGCAAATGAAAAGGGGCGAATCCGGGATGGGGCAGAGGAAATCCTGGGCTGAGACAGCAGACCTTGACTACCAGAACGGAGGGCCCTGGTGGGAAGGTGAGGAGAAAGAAGGTCTGATAAGTAAGGAGGGGCCAGTCCATGGAGGGCTTTGAATGTCGACAGCAGGAGCTTATACTGAATGCGGAAAGGGAGAGGGAGCCAGTGAAGGGATGCCAACACAGGAGAGATGTGGTCAGAGCGGTGGGTGGAAGTGATAATGCGTGCAGCTGAATGCTGGACAGAGATTAAAGGACGGAGGTGAGAAAAAGGAAGCCCAGCCAGGAGGACATTACAGTAATCCAGTCGTGAGATCACTAGGGCATGGACCAGGATCTTGGCAGTAGAGGCAGTGAGATATGGTCGGATTTTGGCAATATTGTACAAAAGGAATCTACAAGCCTTGGCTGTGGTCTGGATCTGAGGGATACACGACAGAGAAGAGTCAAAGATAAAACCAAGACTGCGGGCTTGCTGGACTGGTTGAATGGAAATGTTGTCCACAGAGACAGAAAAGGAGTGTTGAAGGTTGGGCTTAGGAGGAAAGACAAGAAGCTCCGTCTTGGACATGTTGAGCTTCAAACGCCGATGGCGCATCCACTGTGAGACAGCTGTAAGGCAAGATGAGACTTGCTGTTCAAGCCTTGGAGAAAGGTCAGGGGCAGAAAGATACAGCTGGGTGTCATCGGCATACAGATGGTAGGAAAAGCCAAAAGAGCTGATGAGTTTTCCTAAGGACAGTGTGTAGAGAGAAAACAGAAGGGGACCCAGAACAGAGCCCTGGGGAACTCCAACAGATAAGGGAACAGGAGAAGAAGTCTGACCCCCTGCAACTACTGCAAAAGATCTGCCAGACAAGTAAGATCTAAACCAGTCGAGAACAGAGTCTGAGAACCCAAGGTCAGAGAGTATGTCAACTAGAAGACAGTGATCAACAGTGTCAAAGGCTGCAGACAGATCGAGAAGAATGAGAACAGAGTAAAGGCCATTAGCCTTGGCCTGTAAAAGGTCATTCGAGATCTTAGTGAGAGCTGTCTCTGTAGAATGCCTTGGGCGGAAACCAGACTGAAAGGGATCAAGGATGGAATTGGCTTCAAGAAACTCAAGACAGCGCGAATAGACAACCCGTTCCAAAACCTTAGAAAGAAAGGGGAGAAGAGAAATCGGACGATAGCTAGACAAAGAGGAGGGGTCAAGAGAAGGTTTTTTCAGAATTGGGGAAATGAGAGCATGTTTGAAGTCCGAAGGGAAGGAGCCTGTAGAGAGAGAGAGATTGAAGATATGGAGGAGCGAGGGCAGAAAGGAGGGAGCTATAGAGATTAGAAGACGAGTAGGAATAGGATCAAGAGGACAGGTAGCAGGTTTGGAAGAGTTCAGAAGTGTAGAGAGTTCATCCAAAGAGGCAGGAGGAAAGACAGAAAATTTGTTAGGGGAAGGCGAAAGAAGATTAAGAGCAGTAGAAGAATCAGGAGGGACTATCTCAGAGCGAATAGTGGTAATCTTAGAGATGAAATAGTTAGCAAAGTCATTAGGAGAGAAAGATGAAGAGACAGGAGGAGAGGGAGGTTTAAGCAAAGTGTTGAAGGTGGAGAACAAACGCTGCGGGCACCTCTCATTGGAAGAGATCAGTGATTTGTAATAATTCTGTTTTGCCATAGAGAGGGCGCGCGAGAAAGAAGAAAGAACAAATTTGAAATGGATAAAATCAGCCCACTTTTTGGACTTTCTCCAAAGACGTTCGGCCGCTCTAGAGCAGGACCGGAGAAACTTAATGTTGGGGGTAAGCCAGGGCTGAGGCCTAGTCTTAGAGGAAGAAGTGCGGACAGAGACAGGGGCAAAATGGTCAAGAGTTGAGGAAAGAGTTGAGTTAAATAAAGACATAGCTGAATCAGCAGAATCCCCGAGATTTAGGGAAGAGAGAGATGAATCCAGGGTCAGACCAAGATGGTTAGAGTCAACAGATTGAAGATCACGAAAAAGACGTTGAATAGTATGGCGAGGAGGAGGAGTATAAGTGAGAGCAAAGGAGATTAAATGATGGTCAGATAGTGGAAAGTCAAGTACCAGGTAGTCAGAAATGGCGCAGTTTGCAGCAAGAACTAGGTCAAGACAGTGACCAAGAGAATGAGTTGAAGAGTTGGAGTGTGGTTGGAGGCCAAAAGAAGCTAGCAGAGAGTTAAAGCGAGATGTTGTAGGGTTGTTGGAATCGTCAACGTGGATATTAAAGTCACCTAGGATCAAAGTGGGGACTGAATCTGAAAGGAAGAATGTCAGCCATGATTCAAAGTCAGATAGGAACTGGGTGGCAGAACCAGGAGGGCGATAGATGACTGCAACCCGGAGCTGTAGAGGAGAAAAGAGTCTAATAGGATGAAACTCAAAGGAAGAGAAGTGATAGCTGGGGGGAAAAGATAGAACTTGAAACTGGCAGGAGTTAGATAGCAAGATACCAACCCCTCCTCCTCGACCCTCAGGACGGCTTGTGTGTGTGAAGGAGAGACCACCAAAAGAAAGGGCAGAGGAGGTTGCAGTATCATGGGCTGGGAGCCAGGTTTCGGTGAGAGCGAGGAGGTTAAAGGATTTAGAGAGAAAGAGGTCATGAATTGCTGTTGCTTTAGGGGCAGCAGAGCGGCAGTTCCAGAGGGAACAGAGGAAGGGAAGCAGGGAGACAGGGAGAGGCCGGATGGGGATCAGGTTAGGAGAAATGTGGCGAGCCATGGGAAGGATGGGGTTCACAGAGAAAAGAAAGAGGTGAAGCTAGCTTTACAATTAAAGGTCAACAACAACAATAACAATA
>NC_056523.1:183730031-183738700 GCF_019175285.1 Sceloporus undulatus | reverse complement strand
AGGGCCTTCTGGGAAGGAGAGAGTTCCTTTGTGTAGGGCTGATGGGAAAGCCCTACCTTCCTTTTTTCCCTCAGAGGCAGAACCAGCCTGGAGCGTGGCTTTGGTGTGGCTTCTGGACTCTTAGGACGCATGCATCATTGAAACACCATACCTCCACTGTGACTCGAAGCAGCTTTATTTTGGCTGTCTGTAACAGGCCTGAGACTTAAGAGATACAGGTATAAATCCCTATTGAAACCTTATATTCACTGGGTAATATTGGATCAATCATTTTCTAAGCCTGCATCCAAGGGTTGTGTTGTAAAGCTGGATGCAGAAGACCCATGAATCTGGGCTCATCGGAGAAGTAGGACAGATAGAAATGTAACTATTAAATAAATAAATGATAAATAATAAAAACCAACACAGTTGTGTATGACATTCCTGGCACTAACTCACCTCCTATAACATATTCATGCATTCAAAGAGACAATGGGAGATTGAAATCTCTCACCTGAAGCTTGCAATTAACATTGCAAGACAGTTGGTAGAAACCCAAACTCTCCACTAGCTTTCCATCCCAGTGCCAGTGGAGAGATGTGCTGAGTTCCTAATCTTAGCCTCTGGAGGCTCTGATCACCATTGTCCCCATAACATAATTACAGGGAATCTGCATGTAAATTGCTCATTAATTCAGGCAAGTTGGGCAGCATTTGGAAGCACAGGGACAAGTTAGGCAAATAGAAAGTGGATAATAAGGAGAGAAGTGAGATGGGCTCTCCAAATGGCAGCCAGAGGAGCAAAGTGTCATGCACTGGGGCTAGCTGAAGACTCTTGGTTGCCTGAGGTGCAGAAGGCAAAAAGGGAACTCACACACATAACAGAGAGCATATTTGCACAATGCCAGACAATGTATTTGTGTACATGAAGCAGGAAATCTCACAAGTACTCCTCCCACTCCCTGTCAAGAAATAGCAAAAGTCAATGCATAATGATAGTGCCAGCCCTAATTCCGATTCAGTGCCAGAGAAGCCAGGTCAACCACACTGTGTAGCCCAAATACAGCCACTTTGTATACATGCCAAAAGAAAAGAAAAGCAGAAAATATGGGATTGCAAATTGCAGATTAGAATATAAAGGGATCTTTCAGCACCTTTGAGACTAACTATGGCAGGTTACACACCGCCAAAAAGTACGTGCTCAGCACATACTAGGGTTAGGAAGGAGCATCCTTTCTGGACGCCCCTAACCCTAGTACGTGAAGAGCATGTATAAAATGGTGGCGCCCATTCTACATGGGCACTGCCATTTTGATGTAGCGGACGCTTAGCATCCACATGTCACGGCATGGAAATGACGCTGCAAGTGTGCCATTGGCGCCTTGCGGCATCATAACCACGCCACAAAAAGAACCTGCTTTTTGCGGGTTCTTTTTGCTGCACCGGGGAACCACTGCGGTTCCCTGATGCAGCAAACACGGGCGCTCTGTAAAGCGCCTCTGTTATAGCATAAACTTTCGTAGACTTGGCCTACTTCCTTAGATGAATGGATACACCTCCTTTATGCATCTGAAGTAGTAGAGCAAGTCTACAAAAGCTCATGCTACAACTTCTTTAGCACAGTTACTCTCAAAAGTGCTACAAGATCACTTTGCATACTGATATTCCAGACGAACACAGCTATGGTTGAAACAGATTGTCCCAAAGGGACACCTTCAAGCCGTCTTGGAGAAAGCTGGATCAGGGCCACAGAACTGCACGCTGACGTCCCTATCTGGCTTTTTGCTGAAACCCTCCCCCCCCCAAAAAAAGCTGCTCCTCTTTGAGCCAGCACAAAGCTGGCTTTTCTGCTGCTGCCACAGCTTTACAGTGCTCCTGCAGCATGCCACCAGAGCACTGCAAAGCTGCCCACTGTGTAATCAGGTGGGTGGTGTGACACTGGCTTGGTGGTAGCATCAGAATGTGTGGTGTCTAAACACTAGGGTCTGATGCAGCCCCCAAGCTGGCGCAAAGGCGCAATCTATTTCAATCCTATATCTCTGGCACTTAAAGGCTACTGAGAAACTCCTGAGAGCCAGAATGGTCTATTTGTTTGAGTGCTGGACTAGGACTCTTGGAGACTAGGTTTTGAATCCCTACGTGATTATGGAAATTAGTTGGGTAACTTTGTGCAAGTCATACTCTCAGCCTCAGAGGAAGGCAATGGCAAAATCCCCCTGAACAAATCATGCCAAGAAAACCCCTGATTGGGTCAATTTAGGGTTGCCAGAAGTCAGAAATGGCTTGAAGGCACACAATAACAACAAATCCCAATCCTCTTTATCCCCAGAAAAAAACAAAATCAAATACAAAATAAAGCTTCTAGCCCTTATGACTTTCAGTATTTTAACAGTGTTAGTGAGAGGTGGTGAAATCTCCCTAAGTCAAAGAATACCCTAGGAGGCCAGAGCTGGGGCATCATTAGGGGCTGCAGACTGCACCAGGTGACATCTGAGAGGAGTGGTAACACAGTCTCCCTCCTGATGTGCCCCTTCTCTGCCAAGGGGAACAAGGCAGAAGAGAAGAAGAGGTGAGCATGTGCTTTTCCCCTACTTGCTCTGTTGCATTGGCTAGTTCACTTGGGCTAGCTAACCAATGCAACAGGGAAGGAGGGTGAGTGTGCACATGTCCCCCTCCCTGTTGCATTGGCTAGCTCATGGCTGGTCTCACTGGGCAGCTGGGGACAGGATGCAAACTACCATCCCCACCACCACCCCAGCACATGCACCAGATGATGCTAATGCTAGGAACACCACTGGCTCAGAGGATGAGGCTTGAGTTCCATCACTGTCCCTTCCCCCATGATTAGCTGAAAAAACTACATCTTGACACACTCAGAAGTTATTTGAAAAGGCAAAGTGAAGGGATTCTAAGCAGCTTTAGAAAAGGTGTGGGCTGATGCAGTTGTCCATAGCCACCTAAAATGCAAGAGGAAGAGCCAAGTGCTGATCTGAGAAGAGCCTAAAAAACTAGGAGACTTGTACAGTAAAACCCCTAAGGCAAAGTTTCTGAAAAGCCAGAATTCTGGTATTCTCATGGCTGAATGCAAATTCTTCACTAAAAGCCTCTTTTAAATGAGAAATCCCCAAGCCTTAACATTGAGCAGAGGCTAGAAAAATGGGACCTTATTTTCTGTATTGGAAATTAAGAAAAAAGAAACAGAAAACATGTCCACCCACCTGAGTATTGTCTATGTTGACTGTCAGGAGCAATCCAGATTTATAGGCAGATCTTTCATATTGCCTTATTTTCTTTCACAGGAGGTCTTAGGGACAGAACCTGGGACCTCGTGAGAGCAAAATATCAGGTCTCCCACTGTTAAGTATGGCCTCTTGCTTGGGCTAAAGTATTCTGAGTAGAGGACATGGAAATACTTTCAACCTGGGGTCAGCATTCAATTTAAGAGTTCTCGGGATGTCACATTCCAATTGTGGAATTAACCATACTAGCATATCTTAACATCAAGCTCTTTTTCTTAATAACTAAGCCTTAGGAGAAGCCTCTCAATTGTCTGGAATGGAGGGGAGATGTGTTTACAGTAGAAAGCCTCCAAATGATGGAGTCATGGGAAGGGGTTGTGGCCAACATATGGAAACTCAGCCAGAAAAGTAGAATATATGAAACAGAAGTAGCACAGGAAAAAAAAAACAGTTCTGAAGTGCAGACATGAACTTCTTTGATTTGGTATGTGTATGAGTGTATGCATCTTCAAGTCACCTGTCAATTTATGGTGACCTAATGAATTGTAGGTAAATTATGAGAGATGGGTAGTCAAAATTTCAATTATTCTAAAAGTCCTATGTGAGGTGTAAATGGGACAGTTGCCTCTCCATTGGTGTGAGGAATTCTTAAGTATTGCTTTACAAAACATGAAATCCAGAGTAGAACAATGCTCTTATTAGGGCCACCCCAAAACATCACAGAGGTCTACAAGCTTTGGTGTTCTTTAAGTTCTTTATCAGGCTAGATCAACAAAAAAAGTGAGGAAAGTGGAAGAAGCAGAGAGGTCCCCAAATCAGACTAGACAGAGGTCCCAAAATCAGACTAGACTACCCAGATGTCAACAATTATCACACCAATCTGTGGTCCCACAACAATTGTGCCAATTAAGAATGAAAGCATACCAGTTTGGTATCATTTCTTATCACACTTTTCCCCATGGTAGTGCTTTGGCAATCCATGGTCCAGTGTTTTCCACACTGTCAAACACTGCTTTCCAGGAGAACGGGTAGGAACAAGCAATCGTAGGTGCCAACCATATCCCAAATCAGCTGCTATGTGAACGTGCAGACAGCAGCAAGCTTCAAAAAAGTATTGGTGGCTACATTCACTGTGAGGGGGGACTGGAGCAGAATCGCACCCACTCACGCCACATGACTACTTCAGAAGCAGAAGTGCAATGAAAGGGAGCTACCACATGAAGGCAGTCTTGGAATAGCAGTGAGATTGAGAGCCTATTGATGGATTTTGTCCATAAATGAAAAGGTAGTCTACAATAATGAATGGAATGCAAAGCAGCAGGAGCAGGAGCACAACATTATGTGATAAGTACTGGCCAAAAATGCTTTCATCCTGTTAAAATTCAATTTTTATAGCCTCATTTGGTAAAGTCCCCAGTCACAAACTGGAGATTGCAAACCAGATGAGTCGCTGGTAGGTGTATGAAGGTATCAGGCTGTATGGAAGCCAGCCAATAATTCTTTTGGAGAGAACCTTTGTAAAGAGGGCAGACTGCATCTGGACATCTAAATAGGGCTACCAAGAATTTATTCCCCAAACCCAATATTTTGAGAGTTCAGTAGTAGCACATCAATACTACCTAGCACATTAGTTACAGATACACAGTTAAACCACAGAAGAGCATTAGTATTAGGAATAATGAATTCAGAACTTGAGATTTATCTTTTGGACTACATTTCCAAGAATCGTCTATCCAGTATGTTAGTTGCCTTTTTAAAGTACAGCTTGCAGAATCCCAAAGAACAATGTGGCTAGTGGCCATACTGCCTGTGAGATTATGGGAGCTGTAGTCCATGAAGGTAAGGTCCAAAACACAAACTGAAATAATCTAGTCTGAGACCACTTTCACTATCCTGGCTCAGTGCAAGGGAATCCTGGGAATTGTAGTTTATTGTGGCACCAGAGCTGTCTTCCAGAGAAGGCTTAATGCCGAAAAAAAGTAGTTCTCAGAATTCTCTAGTCTTGAGACAAAGCAGTTAAAGCGGTCTCAAACTGGATTGTTTCTGCAGTGTGTTTCGGGCCTAACTTTTCCAGGCATCTGTTGGTTTCCCAGAGAATTATGAAATCCCTAAAGAAAATCTGTGTCCACCCACATCACATTTTTCAACAAGGAAAGGGAGCATAGAGTGGCTAATTACAGAGCAAAATCAGGAGAGGGTGGAGTCCATGTGACAGAGTGTGTTTTAATTTTCAAGGGTGAACCTTAAAACAAAAGATTTTCAAAAGAGAAGCTATAAAAAGGAATGGCAGAGGAAGAACTGAATGCCTTTGCCTTAAAATAGGGTGGGTGCTCCTTTCCCCTCCTGCTTCTGAATTCAAGCTGTAAAATGAGCCTGATGACTCTTTTCCACTGAACTCTATAGGAACTCTATAGACCTGAGCTTCACATGAACTTGGAGCATTTGCTGAACTCACTACAGGGCTGCCAGGATGCAGGGCTAACTTTGTTCTATGTACAATTGCCAAGCATGTGGCAAACCATTTGAGCTAATCTAGAAATAATAATAATAATAATAATAATAATAATAATAACAACAACTCCCATACATGTTTACTCTATTAGCAATGGGGGCTGATAGTGCCCCTTCCTCAATCCATTCCCCAGCTTTTCGATCAGCATCATCTGCCCTAGATTCCTGTGCTATTTTTTCCCAACTCAGCATCTTCCTCTGCTTGCCATTTACAAGAATAACCAGCTGGAAAAAAGGCAGGCAAGCAAGCATGGAGGTTAGAGTTCAGCCCTTTGGGGAACCTTCCTGCAAGGCATTGTAGGCACACTAATAGACTGGGCTCAGGCATGTTCTTTTTCCATAGAGGAGTTGGGAGAGAAGCTGTAGCACCGCACAGCACATGATTTGCATGCAGAAGGTCCCTGGTTCAAGCCCTGGCTTTGCCAAACAGAGCTGAAAAAGGCTTCTTGTGTGAACTGGTGAGTAACTGCCAGCCAGCAGTGACAACACTGAGCTAAATGAGGACAGCCATAGTGTTGCAATAGTTAGAATGTGGGGCTTGGACTTGGGAGATGCAGATTCTAGTCCACACTGACCTATGAAACTCATTGGGTGACCTTGGCTCAGTCTTTCCTGATCTCTCTCTCACACACTCAGCTTGACCTATGTTGCAGGATTTTTTTGAGTAAGCCATGTTTGTCACCTTGAGCTTACTAGAGGAAAGGCATGATGTTAACATAATTTTTCAGCCCAAGAGAATACAGTGGTTTAGATGTGAGACCAGGATTCTAGAAGACCAGGTTTTGAATCCTACTCAGCCATGTAAACCCACTGGGTGACCTTGGACAAATCACCCATTTTGAGCCCCAAGGAAAGATGATTGGGAACCCCCTCTAAATTAATCTTGCTGTTAAAAGAGGGTAACCATATGTTGAACTCATCTTAAAGGCACACATCAATGGCAATTGAAAAAAATAATAAATAAATAGATACTTATAGGCTGGCATCCTGGTGGTTATTCCCAACTAAAGTAGACCCATTCAATCAATTGTTGAATGGTAAGTCACCTTATAGATAAATCCAATTGATTCAGTGTGTCAATTTTCTTGTTGTTTTGTGCCTTCAAATTATTTCTGGCTCATAGTGACCCTAGGGTGAATAGGCGAGTTTTCTTGACAAGATTTGTTCAGAGAGAGTTTGCCATTGCCTTCCTCTGAAAAGGTGTGGCTTACCGAAAGCCACCCAGTGGGTTTTCATGGGTGAGCAGGGAACCCTGGTCTCTAGAGTCATACTCCAATGCTCAAACCACTGCACTATGCTGGCGGTTTTATCTCTGACTTAAAGATGATTTGTACTGTAGGCTGACTCAGAATAAGTGACCAACTCTGGTAGCATCAATTAGTTTTCTGCAATAACAGCTACCTTCCTCTCTCTCTTGGTATGATGGCATTGCTCCTATTATTTAGCAAAGGGAGATCAGAATTGACCCTGGTCTCAAAGGAGCATGAAATAGTGGAAGCACCCAAGATGATGCATTCATTTTTCAACAATTCACATCCTTCAAAATATAAGTATATCAGAGAAGTTTCATGCTTTAACACACAGTTTGGAAGTCATGAGGTTACAGAGACACTACATGTCATCTTATAAATAGTTTCAATTAACCCATTTGTCAGGGACTGGGAAACTTTTTTTAGTTAGAGCCACATATCATTTAAGGAACAGATCACAACTGTGGACCATGCTGGAGCCAAAAAAATAAGCAGTTCACTCCTGTTTTCAGTTTCTTACATTTTTTTTTTCTTTGTCACCTTGTTTATTGCCACCTAAAGAGTAAGGGAGGGGAGAGTGATCTTGCAGTGGTCTGAACTGAAGGCTTATGGAGGACATTTGAAATTAAGCAGAGGGCCACATGAGTTCAGATGCAGAACCACATGTAGTCCACCTCTTCATTAAAGCCCCAACATTAAATTCTGGGCCCAGCCAAACAAATCTTCATCTTCTGAGGACAGATGTTCTGGCTTGATGCATTCAGTTTCTAAAGCAGTCAGAAATCTTTAAACCAAAGTGTATCGTGCCAAGCTATATTTGTTTTGCCACACCAAATCTCCAGTGCCAGTATTAGTCAAAATATAGACTGAAAACAGAGGAAGCTTTGTCAGAAAAATGAGTAGTTGTGGTATTACAAGCTATACTCAGTAAATATGAATGTCAGACTTTAATGCATAAGACAAGAGCTGTCTCTTGGCAGAATCTGACAGGGTAGGACAGGCAGCCTGGATCCCTGTCCATCTTGGAAAAAAGTCAAGCCTTATTCTAAAGTAATAACTGGAATTTCCCTCTACCACCACCCCTGCTCAGAAGGAAATAGTGGCATTGATGAAAACCATCAGTGCTTAATGGTCTTGTCTACCTCCTCTTGCCAAATTCAATACAGACTTGAATCAGACTGGTACCCCTCATATTGTGAGATATTGTGCAGCTCCCAAAGATGTTGGGCAACCATGTTTGTATTTGAAAGTGGGTAAATATCCACTGTGGTGTAGCAGTGTGAGGGAACCATAGAATCATAGAGTTGGAAGAGACCACAAGGGCCATCCAGTTCAATCCCCCTGCCATGCAGGAACTCTCAATCAAAGCATACCCAACAGAGTGTTGGAATAGGGCTCTGGAGACCAGGGTTTGAATCCCAACTCAGTCATGTAAACCCACTGGATGACCTTGGGCAGGTGATATCTTCTCAGCCTCAAAGGAAGGCAATGGCAAACCTCCTCTAAACAAATCTTGCCAAACAACAACAACCATGATGACCTTAGAGTCACCATAAGGTTGGAAATGATTTGAAGGCACACAGCAACAATAACAAATATCTGTACTTAACTGGTTTTGTCTTGTGTATGCATCTCCATTATTCCCTACCACCCAGACCATGTAAGGGTAATTATCAGTGCCTGAAGGGCAA
>NC_056523.1:183696571-183730021 GCF_019175285.1 Sceloporus undulatus | reverse complement strand
ATTATTATTATTATTATTATTATTATTATTATTATTATTATTATTATTATTAATCTTTATTTACATCTGCTCTTTTACACAGAGGCATGAGTTTTGCACTCATCACTTAATTTTCCCCACATAGAGGTTTTCCCTTCATTTTAGGAAACACCCTCCAAGTTAGGAAGACAGAGAGTATGCAAAGGGATCTTGTAGCACCTTCAAGACCAACTGGATGAAAGAAGCTGATAGCATAGGGTTTCATAGATTTTTGTAGCCTATATAGACAGAAAGACAGAGTTTCTCTCTGAGACCTGATTCCCAGCCTTCCACTGCTCTGTCATCCAGATTTCTCTTTACATCGGAAGGTGAGGAAATCCATGTGTCTGTCATCCCTTAAACTTAGCTACATTTTTCTAGCCCGCTTAGATTGGTTAGGGGTAGTGTTTAGTGTTTAATTCCTATGTCATTCCCCCCTCATTAAATAGTTTGCAAGGAAGATAGACTGTTCTGTTGGCTTCTGCTTCTATCTTTTTCTATATTTTTAATAAAGAAATAATTGGGGGGGGGGGGTTGCCTAAAAATCAACATGTCTTTGACCTGATTTCTTCCTGGTTCATTGTTAGGTGGAGTCACTCTGGTTAATCGTCCATTTTTAAAAACCTCAGCCTGTAAGGTCCTGCATAGTGCCTGGAGGAGCCTGCCTTCACAAAACCAGGAAACCCAGTGCATTTCTCTTAACAGTGGTGCTGAAGAAATGTTCTATTTCTTGAGTAGATATTAACACTTTGACAGAAACAGGTAAGGCTGAATTGGTGTAAGCTGTGCGTCCTTTCTATGAATAATGCTTTAAAGTGGAAAATCAATCCAATCAATAAAAATAAGTTCCATCTATACAAGCAGATGAGTGCATTCATGTATTTACAATGAGCACCATCTTTCTTCAGTAATTTGGTTGCCTTCTGGCCCTTCAGATTTACAGGCATGTTGGACATGCTCCTGATCACTGAGCAGCCTGAACATGTTAAACATAGTCCCTAAGGCCTCTTCAAACATGTACAGAAGCAGAATTTGGAAAGTTACTTCTAGGAAGAATGAGCACAGTAATACACTAAAGCCATCCATAACATAACCGTAGTAGGATACTGCTCTGGATCCTAGAGGATCATCTTGTCTTAATTCACTTGGCTTCAGAACATCTTAATATTCATCCTTCATGAAAGCAGTTCTTCAGCCTCCAGGTCAGATTTTGTATATGGAATGGAAAGAGACACCATCTTTTCCTTTGCTTCAAGCAGCAAAATGTATAGAATCAGTGCTGGGGACAGTAGATGTTCAGAATATCTACTGGATCTTCATCAACCACTTGAAAAACTACAATAGGATGCTTTCTTCCAATCCATCATACTGACTCTGGTCCATGACAGGTCTGCATCCTCAATTGGCTATTTAACCAACCATGGGAAAGTGTCAGAATAAAGTTCAACAGCGCTTATCATCTCCTGCACTGCCCTTGCTACCGTACTATGTATTTGCACTGGCAACTCTCTTATTTTGCCAAAATGACAGCACTACAAATTCCATTCTGGGTCTGTGTAAACTAAAGAAGTGATGTAAAAACGAAGAGGATTTGCATGTACTTGCTTGCTTTGCATACTTTAATTCAACTACTATTAAAAAGCTACTTGGAGATCATTGGACCCCACTTCCACTTCATATAGGAAACTTCACTCAGCACCTTTTCCACATTCAGAATTATAGAAGCTTAGAGTTTGAAGGGTTTCATCGAGACAGCACCTTGCCATGGAGGAATACATGATTAAAGCCCTCCTGAAAGAAGCCCATCCAACCACTGTTTAAAGACTTCAAAAGGAGAGTCCACTGTGGAAGGTTCCAACCCTTGGCTGATCCAACTGTAATGTTTTGCACTTGTGCAATTCCACCAGTTGCAAGGGTTTGTCTCCAGTATCTCAGATAGTATTTCCAGAGGTCAAAGTGTATAAAAACAAAAACAAAACTTTATTTAGAGAAGTTAAACATATCAAAGCAGATTAAATATTTATCACATTAAAAATATCACATACCCTCTCTCACACTCCTCTCAAATTAACTCAGACCATCCATACCAAACCACTGAATTCAAACATCCTTTCTCTCAATCCAACCCTAGGCAAACTGTCCCCTCAAATTCTGACTAACTCAAATTGCTGTCTAATTGAACTCCCAAGTGCCATTTACCAACTGTCATTACCAGTCAGCATTCCCTCCAACATCCCATTCCATTCCCCCTCCCAACAGCCCCTTACCTTATACTCCAATAAATCAAACAATATTTTCACATGCAAATCTATGTCATCACATCCACTGACTTTGAAGGCCATTGATTTCCTTGGGGAGTCTCCTTCCTTGGAGGTCTTTAAACAGAGGCTGGATGGCCATCTGTCGGGAATGCTTTGACTGAGAGTTCCTGCATGGCAGGGGGTTGGACTGGATGGCCCTTGCGATCTCTTCCAATTCTATGATTCTATGAACGGTGAGGAAGATCTTTTTAGTGTTTAGGTGGAATCACTTCTCTTATAATTTGATCCTTTTGGTTTAAATTATCGTTTCTGGAGCAGCATAAAACAAGCTTGCTCTATCTTCAACATGACATCCCTTCAAATATTTAAGTGTCACCTCTCAATCTTCTCTTCTCTAAGCAAGACACGCCCAGCTCTCTAAAGTCCAAAATACAACTGCAGAAATAATCCAGTTTGCGACTGCTTTTACTGCCCTGGATCAATGCTATGGAATTGTAGAAACTGTAGTTTTGTGAGACATTTAACCTTCTCTGTAAGAAAGCTTTGGTGCTGTAATAAACTACAATCCCCAGGGTTCCCTAGTACTGAGCCAGGGCAGTTAAAGCGGTATCAAACTGCATTATTTCTGCAGTGTGTTTTGGACCTGGATCATTCCTCACAAGACTTGCTTTCCAGTTCCAGACCTTTTGTCATCTTGGTTGTCCTGTTCGGGACACATTCCAGATTGCTGATATTCTTTTTGAAATGTGGTGCCCAGAACTCAACACAATTTTCCAGGTGTGATCTGTACAAAGCAGAATGGCATAACACTGCTGCTTCCCTAAATCTGGACACTATATTTCTGTAGCCTACAATTGCATTGTCTTTTTACTGGCCTAGATGGAAGAAAGGTCTGTCCCAGTATTGCCAGAATTTGGAACCGTTCCTTTTTTGGACTCCCAGAATCCCGAAGCCAAACTGACTGGGAGATGCCAGTGCAAGAAAGGAACTTTCCCAAAGCTCTAGCTATAAATCACCTTCCCATACACTACAAGTGGATTAGGGAGGTGTAACTTTAGAGAGGGCCTAGCAAAAAATTGAGAAGGTTTGGGATTATTAATTTTGATGAACATACCTGCACTGTTGGTTTTAACAGGGACATATTAATTTGCCAATTCGAGGATTTTGCATTAAAAAAAACCAATCAAGCAAAAACTCTCAGTAGGTTGGCAGGAGGGCTGGAGGTTGAAAAATATGTTTGATTTCTTTTTCAGGTTTGAACTGAGAGAACTTATATGAAAATGTCTTTCTAAAATTTTTTGCTCAGTTTCATGTTACTGAAAGTGAAAAATGTTCCAAGATTTCCCCCCTCTTAAGTAATGATTTGTTTTAGTCAGGATTGCCCCATATGAAATTAGTTGCTATGTCTCCACAACCCACTGAAACCAGTCATATATGACTAGTGGACTTCGTCATGGCAGCCTGCTGTCCCACCACAATTGCACTAATTTAAGGATGGAAGCATACCAGTTTGGCATTATTCCTTATCACACTTTCCCCCAGAATAGTGCTTTGGCAATTCAGGGTCATGTGAACTGTTTTTTGCACTTTTGGAGGGGAAGGCTGAGGTGAGGTGGGGAACAAGTGATTTCAGCTGCCAACCACCTTCCAAAGTCAGCTACTCTCTGAATGTGCACACAGCAGCCAACTTTGGGAAGGTGTTGGCAGTTGTAATCACTGCTTGTCCCCCACTCCTGAAGTGTGGGGCTGCTGTGTGCACATTCACACAGTAGCCCTGCACAAATAATCACAGCTGCCAACTGCCTCCAGAAGCCAGTTGCTGTTGAATGTACACACAGCTGCTGGCTTCGGGAAGGAGTTGGCCACTGAAATTGCTGCTCCCCCCACCCCACCCCAAAGTATGTAGCTGCTATGTGCACATTCACCCAGCAACCCTGCACAAGTTATCATAGCTACCAACTGCCTTCTGATGCAGGCTGCTGTGCAACTGTACACTCAGAAGCTGACTTCAGGAAGGTGTTGGCAGCTGTAATCATTGAGAGGAGGAAGGGGAGTAGAGCAGAATCATGCCCACTCACACTTCGTGATTACATAAGAAATGGAACTGCAGTGGAAATTACCTATTATACAAACACAGTAATGGAATACCAGTGAGAGTTCATTGATATGTTTTACCCATCAATGAAAAGGTGCCCAAAAGTAACAAACTGAATGCAAGGCAGCAGCAGAAGAGATATGATATTGTCTGATAAGTATTAATCAAAGACACTTTTGTCCTGTTGAAATTCTGTTTTTATAGTCTTGCATGATAAAGTCCCAGACACAGAGAAGGGATTTACACACCACAGTATCACAGCACTATGATCTTACTTTAACTGTGATGGTGGCATCCAATGGATCCCACTTGAATTCTCTGGGTGAGAATGCTAGGTGCCACTACCTAAATTGCAAACCCCAAGATTCAAGAGGATGTTGCCTTGGCAGTTAAAGTTAAACCACAGCATCATAAATGTGCAGCGTGAAAAGGGCTCATCTTGGAAGAATCTGAGCTTGGAAGCTAAGCAGCTAATCCTAGGAGTACCAGGTGCTGTGGGCTATGTTTCAGAGAAGAGAACTGGCAAAATTACCTCTGAGTATTCCTTGCCTAAAAAAACCCTATGAAATTTATGGGGTCACCATAAGTCAACAGGCATCTTGAAGGCACATGCACAAGACATTTCTGAGGCTTGTAACATAGTTCAGGGGGGAGCGGGAACCACATGTGCAGAACCATGCAGAGATTTGGAAAAGACAGACCACTAAAAATGTACATATTTGAAAAGGCACATACAGTAAACACCATTTAGTGTTTATTTAGTCAATGGTGGAAATTATACAAAAGAATGAAAATGGACCAAAAGTGCATATTCCCACAATTCCCTGGGGAAAATACTGGAACTTGATACAGAACAGAGATGTGATGAAAATGTGGGGGATGAGATTATGAAATTCACCACAAAGATGAGACTGGAGGATTTTCACATCCCTAAACACAAGAGAAGTCATGAACTTCTGCGTTCCACACAGAACAGCACCAGAAAGGACCTGACATCTACTGCATTCTACATTCTCATCAGGCTTCTAGCTGGGCAACTGCAGTCTATCTTCTTTTTTTCTCCTATAGTTGTTAATTTCTTGACTCCAGGCAACTTATGTTGTGGGGGAGTTTAAACAGATGTAGTGTACCAAGGATGGGTTGCACGGATAGCTCTTGGGGTAATCAGCAGTGGAACGGCTAGGAACCTAAACACCCATTTTCCTATGGTAGCAAAATAACTCCCCTTACTCTGCTTCCCTCGATTATCCTGCTGAAATGAAGAAAGATAATGTCCACACTATGCAATCATGGCAGCTTGAAGTCATGGCTCCATGCTATGGAATCCTGAGATTTATAGTTTGATAAACCATATGCAGCTATGAGAGCTGGGCAGTGAAGAAGCCAGACAGAAAGAGAATCAACTCATTTGAGATGTGTTGATGGAGAAGAGTGCTGGCCCAAAAGATGAACAAAGAGGTCCTACAACAGATAAAGTCTGAACTCTTCCTGTAAGCCAGGATGACCAAGCTGAAGTTGTTGCACTTTGGAAACATAATGAGAAAGAAAGACTCATTAAAAAAGGCAATGATGGTGGGAAAAGTGGAAGGCAGAAGGAAGAGAGGAACAACACATGCCAGGTGGGTAGACTCAGTCAGGAAGACAATGAGCTTGAGTGTGCAGGACCTAAGCAGAGAGGACAGGAGGCTTGGGGATATCTTATTCACAGGGTCACCATGCGTTGAGGTCGACTTGAGGGTAGCTAACAACAACAACAACAAAAAGAAACATAGAATTTTCTCCTAGGACAGTGGTGTGGGACAGAGCTCACTAGTAAAGAGAATCCTGCACCAAAACCCCCTAAAAATCCTAGGATTCCATGGAAGTTAAAATTAAAGTCAATCTGCAATAATATTATAGCATGACTATGCCTTGTGAGGTTCAGACTACATCTAGTGCTCAAAACCAGTTTGTGTACCTACAGTTTTGTGGTTTGGAGGAAGAAATTGGCTACAAATAAAGATCATCATCATCATCATCATCATCACCATCATCATCGTCATCACCATCATCTCCTTTATCTTTTCTATAAAGCTCCAGTTGGTAATTCTAAAACAAGCAAACAAACCTGAAATTGTGAAGTCAGAGGCTTTTGTGACCAGCATCCATAGTTTTTTGTGGTTTTTTTCAGGCTATGTGGCCATGTTCTAGAAGAGTTTATTCCTGACATTTCACTATGATCTGTGGCTGGCATCTTCGGCCAGCCACAGATGCTGGTAAAATGTCAGGAATAAACTCTTCTAGAACATGGCCACATAGCCTGAAAAACCCACAAAACCCCCTAAACTGATCCTACAACTCTGTGGCCAGTCCATTACTAACACATGGAACTGCATCTGCAAAGAAATACTGGCAACAAAAAATTTAAGCAAAGAGAAGTAGAAAACAATTTCCTCCCACCCCCAAGTAAACTGTATGTCCTTTTGCCTGAGACAACTACAGCAGCTTCTCCATCCAGGTAGGAGGGAAAAGGCCCCTTTGCCAAAAACTCATGGACTCCCTCCCAACAGCCACAATGGTAGCCTCATGAATAGTCAGTCAGAAAAGCCAATGTGTAAAAAACCAAAGTGCCACCCCTGGTGAATATTCAAGAAGCCCAGCCATCAAATAAAGAACTGCTGGGCAAATTGTGAAGAACAGAAACCACACATACTGCTCCGCCTCCAATTGGCTTCCAAGAACACATTTCAAAGTCAGAGTCAGACAGCATAAAATTAAAAAGTCATGTCTCAGCTAGACAGCTAGCACATAAACCAGGGATGCTTTACACATGATGGCTATCCAGCAGGCACAGGACCACAGGCAGGGGAGGTTCATATGCTCTGGGCACACTGGCCATGCACTTTAATACCAAACACATACACTTCATGCACTGATCACATGGGCTGAACACTTAGTGGGTTGTACAGCACATTGCCAGCTTTATGGTTTGGATGACGTGATTAGTAGGGTCCAATCCTTTTCTTTCTTTCTTTCTTTCTTTTGAATCAGAAATGAAGACTTCATTGACAAGGCTCCTATTACTCAGGCACAAAACTGAACAGGATTGCCTCAACAGAGAATTAGAGACATAGCCAGATGAAAGAATGAATGTGGCGCTGATGCTTCAGCAAATACCTGTTTATTACATCTACAATTTACACATCTATGCCTCTCTTTAAAAATCTTTAAAAATAACCAGAATAGCTGGAATCTAGCAGAGCTTTTTTGTGGAAGATAAACAATTCATGTGGATTCCCCTTGCAAATCTTCTTGCCACTCCCCACACTGATTTAGAGGAGATGTCACCAAACCATCAGGTCTAATCATTCCCATACTGGTTGAGAAAGTTCAGATTTATAGTCTGACACATCTGGTAAGCACGAGGTAGGGAAAACTGATCTGGAAGATTGCCTTTGCTTGAACTCTTCAGAGCAGAGTTTCAGAGAGCTCAGCAGTCTGACTCTACATGTGGTTCAGGAAGCTGAGAATTGAGAGCATCTTTCCATGGTATGGAATTCTACCTAAAGAATTTGGATTGAACACAGTGGGTCTTGTGAGTAATCATCCTGGAATGCAAGCTGAACCATTCAAGACCCACCATTAATTGCCTAAATCAATGGATTTAAGAAATCTCAGAGATTACATCTACATATGGCGGTCACGCCCACTTACTTGACATAGTATATGAATAAAAATATTTTATTTATTTAGCATGCATATTTTTATTTGCACATTATTGTACAGCCACCCCTCCCAACTTGCGGGGGATCCATTCTGGAACCCCCCACAAAAAACGGTGACTTGCACATATGCCAATCCCATAGATAATAATGGCACATGCACCCAGACACGTACACCCATTTTAAAGATAGAAGCTCACCTCCCACGAAGAGCAAGACTGTGAACTCCAAGTCCACACATATGGAGGGACGACTGTATATTTATATTTTAACATTTTATAAGAAAACAACATCATTCAAAGCAGAACAATTTAAATAAATTCAATATTCAACTCAACACATGTATAAATTTTGCACATAAAAACATTTTAGAAGAGGGGGAGGAGGAAAGATCAGAGCCTCCAAGTCCCACCCACCCACCTTGAGCAACTCTCTCATCCCCTCTAGGGGTCCCGCACCACCATTTGAGAAACCATGTTTTAAATTACAGTAGGGTAGATTTTGATTGACCATTATGAAGATCCTCTTGATGGTAAGGGCAGTCTGGCAATGGAACCAATTACCTGGAAAGGTGGTGGGACTCTTTCTCTGAATGTCTTCAAAAGAGGCTAAGCAGCACCTGGTGGCGATGCCCTAACTGGAGTTCCTGCATTGAGCATGGAGCTGAACTCAGTGGCCTCTGGAGCCCCTTCCAACTCTATGATTCTATGAATACTTAGGCTTAACCTGAAAACTGCCCTCTGGTTAAGAGACAGCAGGTTTAAACTATATACTTAAAAACAAAAACAAATAACATCTTAGAAGAGGCATTTCTCTATCTACCTCATTCTGGAGGGAAAGTTTTTCCTGGATGATCCCTACATTGTGACACACACATTTATCATCAAAAGGGGGTTGAAAAACCCATGTCTTCCCCCTCCCCCAAATGCTTGTGGTGTTGTTTTCTCCAGTGCAAATTAACCAGATTTAAATTGACTTCATTAATCAATCACTCAGCTAAAACTCTTATGATGAATTGACTAAGATTCATTGACTAAGATCCATTTGAAAAAGCAACAGCCCTGCTAATTACCACTTTATAGGCAGACGCCTTTGTCGAACGGTAGGAAAGTGAGGGAAGATGCTTCAGCACCTTGGACAGTTGCCCAAACTGGAAGGGAAAAGATGAGCCCCAGGAGGTTAAGAAGAGTAAAAGAGGTTGTTCTTACTTTTGTACAACTGGCCCCACAAATAAGACTGTCAGAAATTAGAGATGCCAGTGTGTTCATCTGGAGTCAGGATTGGAGAGGAATTCTAGAGGTTCATTAAAGTTTACCTCAAAGGAGTGTTACAAACCCACACATTCTTCTCACGCTCTGACTGAAATCAAATCAAATCTGTTGAAGAATTATTAGCTTTGCCTCCACATAAATGGGGCTATGTCAGTCCCCATTATTTAGTTTGTGTTTGTGTGTGTTTGTGCTTTCAAGTTGCCTGCTAAGTTATGGTGACCCAAGAATTTAATAGGGTTTGCTTAGGCAAGGAATACTCCGAGGTGATTTTGCCAGGTCCTTCCTCTGAGATATAATCTATGTCACCTAGTATTCATTGGCGGTCTCCCACCCAAGTACTAACCAGAATGAACCTGCTTGGCTTCAAAGACAGGAACTCATGCCTTTAGGGTATAGGGGGATGTAAAAGGCTGCAAAGCCAACAGTATGTATTTGTGTGTCTGTGAAAGGGAGACATGTGCCTTCTAGATCACCACAAAGTCACTCTCTTACATAGGCATGAAGCAGCTCCATGGTATTGTGGAGGGGGAAAGTAAAAGCAAAAGAGGTCCATCCATTAGGCACAGGGCAATAGCTGCAATGCTTAACTCTTCTAATCTTCAAAGTCCAGGTTCTCAGGGTACCCCTGGGGACCACTTGTACCATATGACATATGGAGATTAACCAGCTCAGTTTCAACCCCAGAAGCAAGATAGAGAATGAGTAACAGCAGCACCAAAATCAGGGTTCAGGGGCAGGAGAACTGAGAGAGGCTGAAGAAGCACCAGACTTCCTTTACCAGGACTTCTCCTTCTGCCTCAGGCAGCAGGAAAACTTAGGATGCCACTGTATTGCAGACTGCTTAGGAGCAACAATTGAGTGGGTGGGTGACTGGGAAAAGTCTATTCCCTTAAAAGAACCAAACAAAATGGTCTTCCCGGTCTCACTCTCAGGTCTTGCCCCAGCATTCCCTTAAATCTGAACTTGTTCAACTGCATGACAATCCTACTCCATAATACTGAATGGCAGATTTAAGAGGCCAAGGGGACCTTTTTCACCCTGACCACTGACTGATCTGAGAACTTTCTGAGTTAAGACTGGGGTAAGGTCAGAGCCTGGAAAAGTTGCTAGGGGGAATACAATTCCCCAGCATAGAATAGCCATGATGGCTGATAGATGGGTCTCTAAAATAACATGAAATGATATTTGGTCTGTACACATATAATAAGAACCTGGACCAGTGTGGCAACAGATACTGCAGGGGAGGCCACTCTTTCAATGGCCTCTATGGCAAGAGACCAAGAGGCTTTGCATGGGGTGCAGGGTGCCTGAATGTAATACATGATGAGGGTGAGGTGGTAGGTTATTTAAGACTTGGCTGCCTCCTCATGTGCCCCTCTGGATCATTGCAGCATGGCCCACTCTCTCAGTGCATTGTGAGTTTACTGGTTGTTTCAAGGCAGGTAGGAATGTTCTCTCTTTTACCTGTGTTCTTTTGCCTACCTCATACCATATATGAAGGATTTTGATGATTGACAGGAGGTGGCATCTTTAAATAAGCTACCATTTGGCAGGTAGCAGGGGGAGAATTTCAGACTTTGGTGTACACCCTTGGCACTCTTTTGGTGAAAGGTAGAGCTTTAGAACAGCTACTACAGATGCTATTACTGGGGCCAGGGAAGAAGTCTACATTTGAGGTTGACCTGAGTGTTGTGCTTGCACTTATAAGGTCCAGCAATTTGGGTGCCCTGGGCTTACCTTTCAGAAGTGGCTACCCAAGAAGGAAACTATTGGATCACCCTCAGGACTCAGGTGCTTCACCAAAGGAGAGGCTAAGGAAGTAGGCTATGGTAGACACCTGGCCTCAGCTGGACCTGCATCAGATTGTGTCTCCTCTTGATCCTTTCAGGTCCAATTACCTTAAATATGATACAAGGTCAGATAAAAGTGGCCCTTATTGACCCAACTTTCTGCCTCTGGTCTCATTATTCCATGGTTGGTCATCAAACGTTGTTTATGCACTCACTAGTTACAATGACTAAGAAAAGCAACAGGCTTAAATTTCATCCTCCCTCCCTCTCATACACACACAGACACCACCATCTTCTCCCAATGTCCCACTGGAAACCTCATCTCCCAGCCATTATATTAATCAAAGTGAACCTGTCCAACACGTTCCAAAAACAGGCTTATGAAACACAATTCAGAACTCTAATGATTTCTCTCCCCAAAAGGAAGAGAAGAATAAAACAAAATGGAGTGAATGGAGTGAATAGAGACCTTGGCTTTGTGAGTCACTCTATCAGTCTCAATAGCCTCTTGGTATTTAACCCACTATTGTCTCAAAAGTATTTGATGTGCTAATTAGAGTTGAAGCACACAAACCAAAGCAACACTTGCTTTCAATGAGCTATACAATGTGAACTGAGATGAGCTACTCCAATCTATTCTCTGCAAGCCCTGTTTACTGGAGCTGCATTTTGGCAGCCAGAAAAAAATCAAATGCAAAAACAGGATTTTAATATATGTGGTTATTATTATTATTATTATTATTATTATTATTATTATTATTATTTCAGTGGGGAGTCACAACCTTCTGTTTTTATTCTCCAGTCTTTGAATAGGATGGGTTAGAAATGCACAAATTACATTTGGTGCCAGTCTATACTATACTAAGTTATACTAACTATACTAAGGCCTGTTACAGACTGCCAAAATAAATCTGCTTCGGGTCTCTTTGGAGGTATGCTATTTAAATGATGCATGCATCCTAAGAATCCGGAAGCTGCACCAAAAGCTGCACTCCGTTGCTTAGGAATGGAGTGTGGCTTTGACGCGACCTCTGGACTCTTAGGACCCATGCATCATTTAAATAGCATACCTCTAAAGAGACCCGAAGCAGCTTTATTTTGGCAGTCTGTAACAGGCTTATGTTATCAAAAGGGGGAATTATTGTTCTTCATCCAGCCCCTCCTAACTTGGGGCTCTCCAAATGTGCTGAAATATAAACTCTGTCATCCCTACTTATGCAGGCTAGAAATAATGGGAATTGTAGTCCAACTCATCTGCAGTGGCCAGGGTTGTAGAAAATTATCCTAATTCAAAGTAACCCATACTGAAAAATCTAAAGCACATGATATAGCAGCCCCTTTAAAAACCTCACTTTTAAAACAAGAATTACAAGAATTACAAGTAGTCTTTACAAGTAGTATGGTCTTTATAAATAGGTGACATCAACAAGAGCTTGGCTGAGTGAAGATATTGTGATTCAAAAAAGTAACTTCTCCAATTTCTAATATTTAGTCTTAGTCTTTTGTGTCTAGTACTTAGTCTGCGATTGCATTCCCACTGCAGAGGTAATCTAGTATGCACCATTTAACTGCCATAGCTCAATATTATAGAATTATGGAAACTGTTGTTTTGTGAGACATTTAGCCTTCTCTGTCAGAGAGTTCTAGTGCTAGAAGAAACACAATTCCCAGAATTCCGTATCTCTGAGCTATGGCAGTTAAGTGGTGCCAAACTGCATTATTCGTGCAGTGCAAATGCATCCTTAGTCTTTGCTGTCTTAAGTTTCTATCACTTATGTATCTACATTATGTTGTTACAGTCAGACCTCCATATTTGTGGACTTGTCTTATAAGGATCTGAGCATCCACGAATGGCAAGCCCCATTGTTCCAATGGCTGCATGTGCAGGCATGTGTACATTGCATTGAATTTGTCACAAGGAGAACAGGACTTGAGGACCCACTTATTTTGTATCTGCCAGGGTTGGTGTGGTGGTGGTGGTACTTGGTGCCAAGTGACTAAAAGAAGAGATGGATTGTAAAGTACATTTGCTTCATTCTGTAGTGCTTTTAAACTCCCAGGGTACTTTGATAAATGTCAACAAATATGGTCATGTCACCTGGTCTCTTCTGATAGCCTTACATTACATTAAATTCTGGCAACTATGTCTGTGGACCTATACTCCATAACTGGGCCAAGGTATGTTATCCTGATATTTTATCCTGACCCACAGGTGTGGGCTGTTGAAATACATACAGGAAAGAATTTCAACAGTGGGAGAGGAAAGGGTTCAAAAGCTCTATGCCTGAGTCTCAGTCCATGTGGAAGTGAGTTAGTAGGTTGTCAGCACTCTTTGGCCTGCACATATGGCTTCTGAATGCATTTACTTCTCTGCATGAGCTGATACCAGTGTTGCTTTTCTGTTGCTATATGCTTTTAATAAACTGTGTATGAAAGCCAGTGGTGTGTAGTGGTCTGAGCATTGAACTATGACTTAGGAGATAAGGTTCAAATCCCCGCTCAGTTATGGAAACCCATCGGGTGCCCCTAGGCAAGTCACATGCTCTCAGCTGCAGAGGATGGCAAAGACAAGCCCACTCTGAACAAATCTTGCAAAGGGCTGTCATGGGTTGGAAGCAATTTGAAGGGCTTGTCTACATCGATTCTTTAGCCCAAGTCCCCCCTGGGCTTGCTACATGATCCTGCTTACATGATACAGTGCTAAATTCCCAAAGCAGGTCCAGACTGTCTTCATAACACCCACACTTTGCTGAGGGTCCTCAGGAGATTTTTTTTAGTGACAACAGCAGCTGCCTTTTCAGTTGCAGTCCCCATTTGTTGCCCTGTGCTGCAGCTGTGGGTACAAGTTGCTCTGAGATCAGAATGAGGCACCCAACATCAATAGTGTGGCTGGGCACCTCATTCTGACCTGAGCAGCAACAAACAGGGACCATGTGGGAAAGCAACTATGCATTGTTGTTGGGGCTAAAAACTTGCAAGGTAAGGGATGAATTCAGGGGGAATTTAGGGCCAGAATACTCCAGGGACAACCTGGAGTATTCTAGCCAGTATAGGCAAGTCTGAAGACACACAACAACTACATATGATCCAAAAGTAGAGCAAGGGCACCTGTGGCCCTCCCAATGCTGTTTTACTCCAGTTCTCATCAGGCCTGATATCATATGACTAAAGATCGAGGGCACTGCGAACTATAGTCTGACAATATCTGGAGGGATCACAATATCACGATCCCTCCAGCAAAGAATACAGAAAGACAAATTACAACCCATAGCACTGTTGACCTAACTATTTGATCCTATCTTCCATTCAGCAGCTAGGATACTCTGGTATTAATGAATGTACCCTTTAAAAAGTCCTTTGTCTAGTCTACTTTCTAAACATTTTGAATAACTGGGAGAATGCATTTGATCATTTGCTATACAATGATCCCAGGTCAATTTAATTGTTTTGTTTTGTTTTGTCTGCCAAGGTTGAGCCTTAGGATCAAATTCTAACATCCATGTTCAGCCCAGAGACAAAAAATAAAATACATTTTAAAAGTTAAAAATCAATAGTTGAATGTCTCTGAGTATCTGCAGAGAGACTTCCCTTTATTAGGAAGAAGCTGCAGCCAGCCTTCTTATATTAAGGACTGTATTTGTAATATTTCAGTAAGACTGCCGTAGGGGAGAAAATGGAAAAGCAATAGCAAATAATTCCAACAATAGTTCAAGCCAGTGTGGTGTGGTGGTTTGAGTGTTGGATTACAACTCTGAAGATCAGGGTTCAAATCTCCACTCCACCATGAAAACCTACCATTCCCTCAGGCAAGTTACATTCTTTCAGCCTCAGAAGAAGGCAATGGCAACCCCACTCTGAACAAATCTTGCCAGGGAAACCCTGTGATAGGCTCACCTTAGGGTTGCCATTAGTCAGAAATGATTTGAAGGCACACAATAAGAACGTTCAAGTCTCAGTACTCTTCTTACTATTACAGATAGATGAGAAGTTTATTTCCATTCATTCTTCATAGGAGTTTGTGAAAATTTACAGATTTCTTCATATCTAGGAAAGTTGGGAGGGAAGAGATTTTAAACATAAGATTGTAAAAGAAAGAGAACTGACAGATTTATTCACCCAGGTTCGGGACTTTGAGTGTTTAATTTTTAAACATCTGGCTTTGCATCCCTAAGCACTTAGTTACTTTTGCAACACTAAACTAGAGTTGCCATTTCTTTATTTCTGAGAAGCTGCCAAACTTTTAACAGCTGTGTTGGCAGGCAGGCAGGTGCAAAATTGTTATTTCTTGTGAATGGGTGCATTAACTAAATTTGGCTAATGCGAATGAGGGAGAATTTTGTTTCAAAGTTCACTTTTGAAAAAGTTACTGAAATACAAAAATGTTCTCATTTTGTACAGAAGGATTTTTATTTTTAAAAAAATTATATACAGAAGAATTAATGGCCGAGAATTCCCTGAATCATAGTCTGAAACTAATATTGGGGCATCTTACAAACAATGGCAACTAGTGGCATCCATGTATGTGTACTGGATAAACTCTTCTGGGTTTTATTCTGAGCTTTAAGAATTCTATCCAAATTTCTGAATTGATTTTGTGGATAAGGTTCCCAACCTTGGGAGATTTCTTTTGATGTCCTCAATAAAACCTAAGTTCATTGCCCCACCAGTATGGGAAACATCAGGTATGTTGTCTCCACATTATATCCAGTGCTGGATTTATTCACAAGCTTAGTAAGCAACAGCTTAAGTTTCATATTATGGAGGAATGCTCTCTCTCCATATATATGCTTGTGTGTGTGCATGAATGTGTATATATACAGTCAGTGCCTCATATACACAAGGTCTTTATCCACAGATTCGACCATCAACAGCTTGAGAATATTTTTTTAAAAATATAACTTCCAAAAAGAAAAGCTTGATTTTGCTATTTTAGATAATAGACACTATTTCACTATACTATTGTATATAAGGGGGCTTAAACATCCATGGATTTTGGTATCCATGGGTAGCCTGGAACCAAACCCCAGTAGATACTAAAGACCCACTGTATCTGTAAACGCTCAAAGAATTATATTTTGTGATAATATACAGGCCTTGTAAACATGACATATCTTAGAGGCCTCAGCGTATCTTAAGCAGAACTTGATGCAGGAGTGGCAGGCAATTTCCATGTCACTCAAACAGTGAATCTCCAATACTGTATATTTCAAATGAGCTATCCAAGGTGCTGAACAAGAGGTTTAGCACCTTGAAGTGTTTCATAAAGCTCAGCACCATGGATAGTTCCTTTGAAACCAGAGTGGATTAACATTCCCACTGACCTTAGCAGAATGTCCCATTCTAAGAACAAACCAAAGAACACTGACAGCAACAGCCACTAACTTTCTCTTCCTTTGCACATGGATGCACCTGTGTGATTTGACCACCTTCTGGAAATCTTCATCACAGTTTCCACTTGCACACACACCCTGGTTTGTTTGCAACTCACATTGGCAACATCTAAGGAGTCAGTTTTCTAATGCTGTACACTGGCTTCTTAAGTATAAAAAGCACACCCACACCCTTGAAACCTTTCATATCAACACTACTCTGGGATTTATTATGTTAAATGCAAGAATGGCCTAAATACTTAAAAGGTACCAGATCCTATCTGAACTTGGGAGCTAAGCAGGGTCAGCCCTGGTTATTTATCTATCTATTTATTCATTTTTATTTCTATGCCACCTTTCTGCTAGAAAGGGTCCCAAGGCAGCTCACAAATAAAACTATTTTAAAAATTTACAATATTTTGTAAAGAAACAATTCAAATCAAAACAGTATAAAATTACATAGATATACAAAAGATTTTTTAAAAAATAAAATAAAAATAAACATAACTAAAGCACATACCCTTATAAAAAGACTTGGTTAGTAGTTGGATGGGAGGCTGCTAATGAGTATCAGGTGTTGTAAGCTATATTTCAGAGGAAGGAATTGACCAAACCACCTCTTAGTCTTCCTTGTCTAGGGAAACCTAGTGAAATTCACAGGGTTGCCATAAATCCACAGGCAACTTGAAGGTGCACATATGCACAGGTGCGGTGAGCAAGCTTGGTGTAGTGGTTTGAGTGCCAGACTCTGAGGACCAGGGTTTGATTCCATGTTCAGCCATGACAACTGACTGGTTGGCCTTGGGCAAGTGACACTGTCTCAGCCTCAGAAGAAGGGACTAGCAAACCCCCTCTGAACCAACCTTTCCAAGAAAACCCCATGAGTGGTTCACCTTAGGGTCACCATAACTCAGAAATGACTTGAAGGTATCCAACAACTTTCTGATATTAAGGGCTGTTCGACAGGAGAACACACTCCCTTAGCGAATGGTGGAGTCTCCTTCCTTGGAGGTCTCTAAACAGAGGCTAAATTGCCATCTGTCAATCGGGATGCTTTGATTGAGAGTTCCTGCATGGCAGAATGGGGTTGGACTGGATCAAGGCCCTTGGGGTCTCTTCCAACTCTATGATTCTATGAACAACAGCAAATACCCACCTGCGGGAATTGAGAAGAAGAACATCTGGACATGGCCCTGATGAACAGACGTGGCCCAGATGTGCTTCAGCATCCACAAAGAAGAGTAAAAGTGACCCTAGCAAGGAACTGGAGGGATTGTGTCCCAAAACAGAGGAGAGCAATAGTTCCACTAGGAAACTCCCAACACAGAGGAGGATGAGTCCTAATGGGGGTCAGAAAGCCCCCAGCCCTGAGGGATGAGGTGGGTGTGGACTAAGGGCATTGGGGGAGCCAGGAGGGGAAACCCAGCTGCCCACCAAGAGAAAGGAGCTTGCTTTCCTCCTATTTTCTGTCCTTGGGGTTAATAACAGCCCCTCTCAGCCCTTCGCAGGTGAGCAGGCAGAAACACAAGCCCCTAGTTTGAAGAACAGAGAGGAAAGTCTTGTGCCTGGGAGCACGCAGGAGTTCACGTGTATTCATTCCCATTCACACATACACACACAACCAAGACAGGGGGAGAGGGCGGTGCCAACTCTTTGCTCGATGCCCTTCTCCCCCCACCCCCACCCCCACAATTTTGGGCAGGGCAAGGAAGGGATGAGATGTCCTCCATCCCAGTCCTCCTTTCCAGGAGGCATGCCAAGACGTCCTCCATCTGGAGAAGTGCTCCAGTCAGTGTTAGAAATGGGCATGCTATATGTGAGCGCATAAAGATATTATTTTTAAAGAAAGAAAGAAAGAAAGAAATGTGCCTGCTATTGCCATTGCTCAGAGCAACCAAGGAAAGGAAGAAGTCTGGCTTATTCCCTTTAATGTTTGGATGGGGTGGCCTCCTCCATGGCTGCTCTGCCTTGCCTCTTCTTCTAGGGTTAGGGCACCTGGTGGCCCTGGCCAGGGAGATCCGGGCTCCCAAAGCTCTCCTCTTCCTCACCCTTTCCTTTCCCTTGGACACTCACTCTCTCTCTCAGACACACACACATCTCCTTCCCTTCCCTGGGTACTTACTCTCTCACACACACATACACACACACAGAGAGAGACACACATCCATCCCGGACCGACCTTACCTGAGCTGCCCGGGAGACGGCCCCCAGCAGCAGGAGCATCTCTGCCAGGAGGCGCATGGTGGCGGTGCCCAGCCCAGCCTCGGGCGGGCTCCTGCCTGCCCCTTTGCCAGCCTGCCAGCTCCCTCCCGCCCCCTCCGCCCCGACTGCCACTCAGCGGCTCCTTCTCCTCCTCCTCCTCCGCATCCCAGTGCCAAGGAGAGGGGATATGGAAAGGCAGGGAAGCCGGCCAAGGGGCACCCGCTGCTCCCCCTCCCTGGCAGCCCGGATCTTCTGGCTGGATGCAGTGGCTAGAGGATGGACCAGCCTCCCCTGGCAAAGGCTGGCAGCAGGCTCCGCCTAGCGCTGGGCCAGGGAGGCAACGCTGCAGCCCCAGCGCCCCCTCCTCGCCCCCTCCCCCGGACACTGGGCAAAGCGGGCACCGACCGAGGGATGCCGACTCGGGGATGGGGAGAGAGAAGACACCTCCGGCTCCCATTGGTCCTTCCCAGCTGGCCCATTGCCCATCCAGAGCCTTTTTGGCACAGAGGAGAGGGAAGCCCCTTCCCCAGGCTAGGAAGCCGTATAGCAACGTCAGTGCCTTCGAGACTCACTGGAAGAAAGACATTGGCATTTCCTAGGCTTCAATCTACTTCTTCAGATGCATTTGGTGGAAGCCAGACACAGACATATATATATCATTGGTATGTGAGGATGTCAATTCAAATTACAAATCCTCCGAGGAAGTAGACTGAAGTCTAGGAAAGCTCCTGCAGCCGATTTCTTTCTTCCAATGAGTCTCAAATGTGCCGCAAGATCTCTCTGCGTACTGATGCTCCAGACTAACACGGTTAGGAGAAGGCAAAGGCAAACTCCCTCTGGACAAGTATGTAGAGAGATCTTGTAGCACCTGGTAGTAACCAAATGCACCTGAGGGAGTAGACTGAAGTCTAATAAAGCTCCTGCGGCCAACTTCGTTCTTCCAGTGAGTCTCAAAGGTGCCACAAGAGCTCTCTAAGTACTGATTGTACAGTCTCACACAGCTATATCTTTGCAATCTACCACTATAGAAATGCACACGTTATTGCTATTGCTACTATGGCCACCTTTGGGAGGCGCTTCGGCTGTCATTGGCTTCCTTTCTTTTTTTGCTCTTTGGTGGTTCTGTGCATTCCAGTCATTTTCTGGAAACCCCTTCTCCTGGGGTTTTCTTGGCAAGGTTTGCCCCGAGAAGGTTTGGCCCTGGCCTTCCCCCTGAGGAGGCTGAGAGAGTGTGACTTGCCCAAGGTCACCCAGTGGGTTGCCATGGCTGAGCTGGGAATCAAACCTTGGTCTCCAGTCTTGTGCCACACTGGCTCTCATGGAGCAGCCTTTGCCATGGTTTGAAATGGAAGACACGAAATCAGAGCTAGGCTGAGAGAGTGTGACCAGAATTCGAACCCTGGTCTCCAGAGTCCTGGCCCAATGCTCAAAGCTCTCTAGAGGCATCCAATTCCCTTTTGCCCTCTAAGGAGCTGGTGTCGCAGAGGGATTGATTTTTTACCAAAATGCGTGTCTCGCTTCATCAGCCCTCAGTCTTGACGCTGCGACTGAAAAGGGAGAGAAGAGATGATCACTCCATCCTGGGGGCTAAACACAGAGCTACAAGGGTGCTTTTCTCTCTCACTTTTTTCTTTATTAACTGCAAGGGAAGGGTTCTAAGAAATGGTGGTGGTGAGTGACTGGGAAGATGGCACCCTTGGCTTTGTTTCTGCCAGAGTATAGTTATCTTCTTTAAGCAGGTCTTGTGGCACCTTTGAGACTCAATGAAAGAAAGAAATTGGCAGCATAAGATTTCCTAGACTTCAGTCTACTTCCTCAGCTGCATTTGGATGTAGGCTGAAGTCTACAAAAGCTCCTGTTGCCATTTTCTTTCTTTCAGAGAGTCTCAGAGGTGCTACAAGATCTCACTATGTACTGATTCTACAGACTCACATGGCTATATCTTTGCATTCTATCCTTAAACAGGGTCAGCCCTGGTTAGGACTTGGATGGGAGGCCACCAACAAAAAACAGTTGCTAGGCTGTATTTCAGAGGAAGGAGCTGGCACACCCATCTCTGAGGACTCCTAAGAGAACCAGATGAAATTCACAAGTCAACAGGCTACTTGAAGCACAGACACACAGAGACACAGGGTCCAAACAGACAGGCCAAAATAAAGCTGCTTCGGGTCACTTTGGAGGTATGCTGTTTAAATCACACATATGCATCTCAGGAAGCCAGAAGCTGTGCCAAAGCTGCACTCCAGTCCTTAGGACCAGAGCCTGGCTTTGGCACGGCTTCTGGCCTCTTAGGATGCCCGCATCATTTAAACAGCATACCTCCAAAGTGACCCAAAGCAGCTTTATTTTGGCCTGTCTGTACAGGCTTAGAGACACAGTGGGCCACAGCACACTGCAGAAATAATCCAGTTTGAGAGCACTTTAACTGACCTGGCTCAGTGCTAAGGAATTCTGAGAACTGCAGTTTCCTGTAGCACCAGAGCTTTCTGACACAGAAGGCTAAGCATCTCACAAAACGACAGCTCCCAGGATTCCCTAGCATTAAGCCAGGGCAGATAAAGCGGTCTCAAACTGGATTATTTCTGCAATGTGTTTTGGCCCACAGTTCCCGTCCTTGCATGCTTTCTATAGCAGGCTCCTCAGGACCAAGAAGTGGTAGTTAGGGCAATCAGTGAATTACTGCTTGAAGGAAATAGCAGGGCTAGAAAGCGATGGTGCTGGCTTGCAGCCTTGATTTGAAGCTGAGGAGGGAGATTATTGCTGATATGGCACCCTGGGAGGAAGAGACAGCTTAAAAAACAGAGAGTGGGAGAAGGAAGATCTTTTTCATCAGACAGAGAGGATATATATATATATATATATATATATATATATATATATATATATATATTGTGGTACAAGCGTCTGGGGAAGAAACTGGGGGAAGAAGTTGCAGGTGGACTGTGGACTGCTTTGTATGTGCCATAGGGCAGAAGTGGAAGAAGGAGATCTGCAGGCTACAGGTGGCCCTCATGAAGTCGATTGAGGTCCTGAGGTCCCCTTCTGACCCTTCCCCTTTTTGCAACACTGAAATGTTGTTTCAGGGAGTCCTCCGCTCAAAAGAACAAGATTCTCCCGTATAATGAACTGTTAGGAAGGATCGAATTAGGAGAATTTAATTAGCTCAAATTTACAAGAGGCGTGTCTTAACAACGCATGCAGCGGATCGTGCCCCTATGTGTATACCAGAGGTCATCTAGTCCAACCCCAAGAAACAGAGACTCCAATGCCAATGAGTTGCAATTAAAATATAAACATTTATTAAAGCCACACAACAAAAGGGATCACAGACGCTCACACACATTCAATGCTAAAGCAGGGGAGGGGGAGAGTTTGGGAGTAAAGGAGAAAAGATAGAGGCACCGTTGAAATATTTACCTTAGGAGTCTTCTCCAAGCGACGGATGTGAGTGTTGGGGGAATGATGAGACACGGCCGCGGAAATGGGGAAAGCAAGCGGCGACTGCGGTGGCTAGGAGCTGAGTTCCGGTGGGCAAAGCTAACTTAGAGGCCTGAGAGAGACAGTGAGCATTGGCTTAGCTCAAGTGATTTCTGCGGAGCCCAAGGCTCAGAGAACTGAAACCTGGAGCAGCAGCTCTGACAAGCAAGGTTTTAAGGTTTGGAACTTCAGCTCAACAAGCCCAATGAGGGCAGAAGTCTAGGTCCTATTTATACTGCGAAACGTATCCTCAAGCTATGGCTGCCTAGTGAACAAAGGTCTTGATGGCTATCTTTTGTCTAAGCTGAAACTTACACAATGGATATACAAAGAGGAGGTCTGACATCTTTCAGGGGAAGGCACATTAGGAGAGAGGCTACTTCTTTGTCCTCTTCTCTTTGGGCTGCCTGCAAAACTTGTAGGGCAACTCCTAGAACTGGTTTCTTATGGTTTAAACCTACCTTTTCCTATGACCAAGTGCAGCAAGGCTGACTGGCTACGTGGTCAGCTCGCTTTTAGGGTAATGGCGACTTGCAATGGGGTCAGTCAGGGGTCATGATTTTTGATCGCTTGGCACCCAAAATTTATATAAAGCCAAACTCGGTAACAGAACCAAGGTACAGCGGGCAGTGACATGGCATCCCTTCTGGTCATTTAAAATGGCAACTGATTTGGTACACTGTGGCCCTCTAGAGGTGCCCAAAATTGGATGGTGCCATCCTCTAGGCTCTGGAGCATGCCCATCTGTGCCATAGACAATTGGATGGTTGCTGCATGAACAGAAGTGCAGGACTGGATAGACCTGGACCATGATCCAGCCCAGCTGTTGTTATACCTTTGAGAGTTTGTGTCTATTGGGTGAGTGAGATGCTACTCCCCCTTTCCTCAGAAGGCTCAGGCCAATCGCTAGCCAGCCTGATCCACCTTGACCTGCCTATTGGTGATTTGTGCATCTTCTACTGGCCACCCTGCACTACTAGGTTTTGATTCCAAAGGTTACAAGATGCCACTGGGTCCTGGCCATCAACATATAATTTCCATAGGAGGAGGTCAGGCCCAGCATTAGGGAAACTATGGTGCAATGAAGGCTGTCATGCTTTGCCCACATCATGACTCAATTGAAAAGACAACAATGGTAGGACAGGTAGAGGGTAGTAGCAGGAGAGGAAGATTGCATGACAGATGGATAGCCTCAGTTAGAATTTGCAAGACCTAAGCAGAGCAGTGGAGGATAGGGGGTCTTGGAGACGTCCCATCTACAGGGTCGCCATGAGTCGGGGTTGATTTGAGAGCAGTTAACATCATGGGGGACCTTGTCAAAGGCCTTACTGAAATCAAGATACGCTACATCCAAGCATATCAATGTATTTCTTCTGGTCCTGGAGACCTGAATTCATTTAGAGCAGCCAGGTACAGTGGATCCTCCATATTGATGGACTGGTGATCTGTGGGTTTGATCACTCATGGATTGCCATAGCCCTGAATAATACTGTGTGTGACCATCCACATTTTTTGCCATCTGTGAGGTGGGAGTGGGGCAGAACTGAATCCTCGCAAATTGTATTCCTGAGCTATCTCTTTGCATATTCAGTGCTGCATTTTCACTATCACATTCCCCCCTCCCTGTTTGAACACTATTTTCTTTTGGGGAGAAGACAAAGGCAAAGAAAGTGTTGAGTACTTCTGCCTTTTCTCTGTCCCCTGTGAGCATTTCCCCACCCTCTTGATGCAGTGGGACCATGCACTTCCTTGTTCTTCCTTTTGCTACAGACATAACCAAAAAAAGCTCCTCTGTAGCAAACCTGAGCTCATTCTGCACTTTTGCTTTTCTAAGTTTTTCCCTATATGAGCTGGCTATTTGTTTCAGTTCCTTTTTGGTGAGTTCCCCCCTTTTTTCTATTTCTTGTACATGCCCCTTTTAGCTCATCTGAAAGTTCTTTAAGATATCCATTCTGGTTGCTTTTGAGATCTCCTATTTTTTTTCTCCTTATTGGGACTGTTTTAAATTTTTCCTTCAACATCTCACTTTTAGGAAACTCCCATCCATTATCAAATCCCTTATTCTTTAGTATTTCTGACCATGAGATCACATTCAGTATTTACCTAAGTTTACTGAAATCAGCTTTCTTTAAGTCTAGAATGCATGTCTGATTGTGCTTGGCTTCCCCTTTGTGCTGTATAACAAACTCCAGAAGAACATGGTCACTTCTACCTAAGGATGCCATCACTTCCACCACATTAACCAGGTCATTACTGTTGGCTAGATCAGATAAAAAATGGCTGATCCCCTTGTTGCCTCTTTCACCTTCTAAACAATGAAATTGGTTGCAAGGCAAGTAAGGAATTTGTTGGACCTTATATACTTGGCAGTTTGTCTTCTCCGTGACTTCTCCAACAAGTATCTGGATAGTTGAAATCTTCCATTACTATTATATCTTTCCTATCTGTATGTGTGGTCATCTGTTTCAGGAAAGCATCACCCAAGTCTTTAGTCTAGTTTGAGGGTCAGTAGTAGACGCCCACAATGACATCCCTGTTATTTGTCTCCCTCTTAATTTTTACCCAGATGCTCTCATTCTGTCTTCCAACATTTAAGTCATGGATCTTTGAACAGACAGAAACAACCTTTGTGTATAATGCTACTCCTCTTCCTTTTCTGTTTGGTCTATTTCTCTGAAGTAAATTATATTTGTCTATTGTTACATTCCAATCATGAAACCCATCTCACAATCGTACATCTGATGATTCCACCCTGAATTGCAGCTGTGGCTTGAAAGTGTTTGTTAGGTTGAAATGTGTTGGCAGTGCCTGTACAAATAGGCAACCATGCCAGAAAAAAAAAAAAAATGGCACCCAAGTTCTATTGGACTCTCTTCTACATCAGTTAATCCCTAAGTATATGTTTGTAAAAATACAGCCTGCATTCTGAAAGCTAGACCCATTCCTAGTTGCTACAGGAGATCCCCCAAGTGCTAATCCAATATACAAAGTAATAACCTATAAGAAAAGGGAAGCAACTTTCTTCCAGTTAACAAAAGTGTCTTTGGTTCCTATAACTGACTGGCAAAGTGAGGGTCTATTGACTTGTTGGCTAAAACATATGCAGTGGGAAAATCCATGCAAGATTTTCCCGTTTCATATTTCCTGCTATAGCATATTTCTCATCCAGAAATCAAAACCTGTTTTGGAACCCTGTCCACCCCCACAATCCAGGATTTTGACATGCTTGTGATTTGCCTTTTACTGCCCTCTGGTAGCTGTTGAATGGCACATTTCATCTCCTGAGTTATGAGAGAGAAAGAGAGAAAGGTGAGGGAGCATTCAAATATTCCTTCTTTTTTGAAATGGAAAGATATTGGATTATATCAGGACAAAATACCAGTTCTCTCACTGCTGGAAAGTGCTGAAAATCCTTTTGAGGGCTATAAGCATATAGGTTATAATTTACAACTTTATGATGTTGTAGCTACATCCCTGTCATGTAATGCTTCTACCTAATTTCAGTGGTGTTCATGAAGGTGTCCTGTGTGGTATCCTGTTGTACTATGGGAATTCTTATAACACAACAAGGTCCATAGTGTTCTGGTACCCAATGTACAATGGGTCCCATAGAACTCTGATGTCCATTTCACAATGGAAATCATGGTGCAACAACCACATCGCTGGCTCATTTGCACAATTGTAGCTACATCTCTCCTTTCCTCCTGAGAATTCAAGAATTGTACAGTACTGTACTGCAATTCACCTTAATGAGATCATCAGCCAATTTAGAATGACATAAATGTCTGACAGGATGCCAAGTAATGTCTTCAACTCTGTTCCAGGATCTCTCAAACACAGCAGGACTACCTGAATTTGGTCTGTTCAGAATTTGGGTAGAAGAAAAATCCATTCAATTTTCATTTTCAGGGTGTTCCCGAAGTTCAAACTGAACCAGATGTGAAGATGGGGAAAAAACTCAATGTTTGGGATGAATTAGTGATGTGTGGTAGCTTCCTTGCTAATGGGGTGATAAATCTAGGTTTCACTTTAAACATTATAGGTACTATCCAAGGTGCTGAACCCAAAATAGGATCAGCAGCTTGGATAGTTGCCTTAAAGTTTGGACTAAATGCCAGAGCAGTTTCACTGAATCCTTGACATGGAAGCCTCAGCCACTGTACTTTCAGTCAAAGTCCTGACTCCAGAGAAGACCTCGGCTCAATCAGCAAATTGAAAGATAGATGGGCAAGCTGGTTGGGATCAACAGAAAGTGAAACTGAGGATGGGAAACTGTGCAGTTTTTAGTCAGCCTCAGGAGAACTTCCATCTTCCATGGTCCACTGATACACAGTGGATAAGTCCATACTGGGCACCAAGATGCTGGCTGAGAAGAAGGAGAGAGAAAACTCTTTTGCCATCACTCTCCCCATGAGTGCTGCCACTCTTTTTGCATCATCACCTGTTCAGGTAAGACCTTAAAGGGGAGAACATGGAGGGTGTTTGGAGAAAGCAGCAAGCAAGGAGAGAGGATCTTTCTGGGAATTTCAAGCCAAACTGCAGAAGAATGTCAGTACCATGCAGAGGAAGATGCTAGGGTGGAAGAGGTCACTTGCCATACACAGGAGGCAGACAGCTGGAGGAATGTCACAAAGAGAAGTAAGCCAAGAAGGAATTGTTCTGGGAGCTTGCAGCTAGAGAATCGATTCGAAGCTCTTTCCCTTATCAAGGAGGATGAAGAAGAGCAGCATGGACAGACTTCAGGGACAGAGCAGGGGAGCCTGAGAGTCCCACCCGAGGGAACAGTCGCTGCTAAGCCTCGGAGGAGGCGTGTGGTCGTAGTGGGGGACTCCTTGCTGAGGGGTACAGAAGCAGTGATATGTAGGCCTGACAAGATGTCTCGAGAGGTGTGTTGTCTTCCAGGTGCAAAGATCCGTGATGTGACAGAGAGGCTGACAAGACTGGTCAAGCCTACTGACAAATACCCCTTCCTTTTGGTCCACGTGGGAACTAATGATACTGCAAGACACAGCCTTCAGAACATCAAAAGGGATTACGAGGCACTTGGTAGGAAGCTGAAAGGAATGGATGTACAGGTTGTCATCTCGTCTCTTCTGCCAGTTGAAGGGCATGGTCCAGGAAGGGAGAGGAAAATAGCGGATGTGAACAACTGGCTTCACAGATGGTGCCGCCGAGAAGGATTTGGATTCTTCGATCATGGGCTGCGGTTCCACGAGGAGGGACTTCTTGCAACAGACGGGTTGCATCTCATGCCAGTTGGAAGAAATGTTTTTGCCAACAGTCTCAAGAACTTGATCAGGAGAGCTTTAAACTGAGTTCCGTGGGGAAGGGAGACAATATTAAGGAAGGCGAAAGGGATGGCGAAAATAGTCAAACTGACATAGAGGAAACAAGGCAAACAGTGCAAGGACCCAACAGTGGGAGGCAAAAAAACTTGCACAGGCAGCAAGTAAAAGGGAACGATGGTCTGCGATGTCTCTACACTAATGCACAGAGCATGGGAAATAAGCAAGATGAACTCGAACTCCTAGTACAACAAAGCAAATATGATATAATAGGCATCACTGAAACCTGGTGGGATGAGTCTCATGATTGGAATGTGGAAATAGAGGGGTATAACCTTTTTAAGAGAAATAGGCCAAACAAGAAAGGAGGAGGAATAGCACCATATGTCAGAGATATTTACAACAGTGAAGAGATCCAGGACATCAATCATGGAAGCCAGGTGGAGAGCATCTGGGTAAAAATTAAAGGGGAGGGAAACAACAAGGATGTTACGGTGGGAGTCTACTACAGAGCCCCAAGTCAGACTGAGGAATTGGATGATATCTTTCTAGAACAGATGACCACACAGTCAGAAAAGAGAGATGTAGTAGTGATGGGCGACTTCAACTATCCTGATATTTGTTGGAAGTCAAACTCAGCAAAATCCTCAAGGCCTAGCAAATTCCTCACTTGCCTGGAAGACAATTTCATGGTCCAAAAGGTGGAAGAGGCAACAAGGGGGTCAGCTATTTTAGATCTGATCCTAACCAACAAGGATGACTTGGTTAATGGGGTGCAAGTGGTGGGATCATTAGGTGGAAGTGAGCATGTTCTCCTGGAGTTTGTAATACAGTGGAGAAGCCAGGCATAGTCAGACACGCATCCTAGACTTTAGGAGAGCGGATTTCAGTAAACTTAGAGAAGTATTGAGGGCAATTCCATGGTCAGAAATACTAAAAGATAAAGGAGTTAAGGATGGATGGGACTTTCTCAAAAGGGAGATACTGAAGGCACAATTTCAAACAGTTCCAGTGAGAAAGAAAAACGGGAGGTGTCTCAAGAAACCAGGATGGATGACTAAGGAACTTTCAACCGAGCTAAGTTTGAAACGGAACATGTATAAGAAATGGAAAAAGGGGGAAATCACAAAAAAGGAATTCAAAGAAATAGCAGGCATGTGTAGGGGTAAAGTCAGAAAAGCTAAAGCGCAGAATGAACTCAGGCTTCCTAGAGAGGTTAAGAACAATAAAAAGGGCTTTTTTGGATATGTCTGCAGCAAGAGGAAGAAGAAGGAAACAGTAGGGCCACTGCATGGAGAAGATGGCAAAATGCTAACAGAAGACAGAGAAAAGGCAGAATTACTCAACACCTTCTTTGCCTCAGTCTTCTCAGAAAAGGCAAAGGGTGTTCAACCTGAGGATAATGGAGCAGAGGACAGAATAGGGGCATTTCAGTACAGAATAAGTAAAGAGATAGTAGAGGAACACCTTATTAATCTAAATGAATTTAAGTCTCCGGGACCAGATGAACTCCATCCAAGGGTATTAAAAGAACTGGCAAATGTAATATCGGAGCCATTGGCAATAATCTTTGAAAACTCCTGGAAAACAGGAGAGATCCCAGCAGACTGGCGGAGGGCAAACATTGTCCCCATCGTCAAAAAGGGGAAAAAAGAGGATCCCAACAATTATCGTCCAGTTAGTCTGACATCAGTACTAGGAAAGATTCTGGAGCAGATCATTAAACAGAGAGTCTGTGAACATCTAGAAGGCAATGCCATAATCACAAAAAGTCAACATGGGTTTCAGAGAAACAAGTCATGCCAGACAAACCTAATCTCTTTCTTTGATAAAATTACCAGCTTGGTAGATGAAGGGAATGCTGTGGATATAGTATATCTTGATTTCACTAAGGCCTTTGACAAGGTTCCCCATGACATTCTTGCAAACAAGCTTGTAAAATGTGGGCTAGACAAAGGAACTGTTAAATGGATCTGTAATTGGTTGACCGGCCGAACCCAAAGGGTGCTCAACAATGGCTCCTTTTCATCCTGGAGAGAAGTGACCAGTGGGGTCCCACAGGGCTCTGTCCTGGGCCCAGTGCTATTCAACATCTTTATCAATGACCTGGATGACAGAATTGGAAGCATACTTATCAAATTTGCAGATGATACCAAATTAGGGGGAATAGCTAATACCCCAGAGGACAGGATCAAGATTCAAAATGACCTGAATAGACTAGAAAGCTGGGCCAAAGCTAACAAAATGAAATTCAACACGGAGAAATGTAAGGTATTGCACTTAGGGCGGAAAAATAAAATGCACAGATATAGGATGGGTGACACCTGGCTGAATGAAACTACGTGTGAAAGGGATCTAGGAGTCCAAGTAGACCACAAGTTGAACATGAGTGAACAGTGTGATGCGGCAGCTAAAAAGGCCAATGCTATTTTAGGCTGCATCAATAGAAGTATAGTGTCTAGATCAAGAGAAGTAATAGTGCCACTGTATTCTGCTCTGGTCAGGCCCCACCTAGAATATTGTGTCCAGTTCTGGGTGCCACAATTCAGAAAGGACATTGAGAAACTGGAGCGTGTCCAAAGGAGGGCGACAAAAAATGGTGAAAGGTCTGGAAACCATGCCCTATGAGCAACGACTTAGGGAGCTGGGGATGTTTAGCCTGGAGAAAAGAAGGTTAAGAGGTGATATGATCGCCCTGTTTAAATATTTGAAGGGATGTCATATTGAAGAGGGAGCAAGCTTGTTTTCTGCTGCTCCAGAGAACAGGACCCGGAACAATGGATGCAAGCTGCAAGAAAAGAGATTCCACCTGAACATTAGGAGGAACTTCCTGACAGTAAGGGCTGTTCGACAATGGAATGCACTCCCTCGGAGGGTGATAGAGTCTCCTTCCTTGGAGGTCTTTAAACAGAGGCTGGATGGCCATCTGTCAGGGATGCTTTGATTTGGATTTCCTGCATGGCAGGGGGTTGGACTGGATGGCCCTAGTGGTCTCTTCCAACTCTATGATTCTATGATTCTATGATTGTATGAGCTAAATCCTCTTTCAAAGGCTGGCTTTTAAGTCACATACATCCTGGTTTGGGAGTATTTGGTTGGCATCCCTGAATAGCAGAATGGCTGCCAGGATGAAGAACACTAATCTTGTGGTCATGCTGGCTAGTAGATTCTGGGATATACAGTCTAAAATTTCCCCTGGCTCTAGTGTCGAAAATCTGTTGCTAGAGATTTCTTTTTCTGAAACAGCAGGAGGTGACTGGCTGTGTCTTTCCAATGTCTGATATTCTGAGTCTCTGCTGGAGAGAATGTGGAGCATTTGGTTTCCCCAAGTCCAGGATCTTTCATATACCAGATAAAAGAAAGGGAGGGGGAGAGAGGGAAGAGATTATTCTTTGTTCTGCTTAAGGAAGAAAAGGCGCGTGGTTTTTGTCTTTTCCCTGAACAATAGTTTGCCACAGACAGCCCAGCAATTATCTTGTTAAAATGTACCACAAGAGCTGCTGCATCTGCCATCTGAAGGCGTGGCCCTTGGAGAGGTGGGTGTGGAAAAGGAATGTGCCTCAGTGAAGCACAAGGCTACCCTGTGCTCCTCTCTTGCCCTGGGATAGTTTTCCTTCTGCTTTTTAAGGCCAAAGGAATGGTCACCATGTATTATTGTTTCCAGACTACTGTCCACTCCAGCTCTCATCCATCAGAAAGTTAAATCATGGATAGAAAATATGTGGCCCTTCATGTGTGGCATGAATCCAGTCTCCATCAGGTCCCGCCAGCACACAGCCAATTGTTGGGATGATGAGAGTTGTAATTCAACAACTGGAAGACTACTGGTTCCCCACCACTGGGTTAAAGGCTCAGTGGTGAAATGTACAAAGCTGTGGGCACTCCTAACCAGCCACTTGCTACTTCTAGAAGATGGCTCTATGAACCACTATGCCTACTGCTTATGTCCAAGGGCAGCTGGTGGTTTCTATGTCAGTGGAGCAATAAAAGAGGTTGGGTTTTAATCTGGACATGAAAGCAGCTTTCCAGGATCCGCTCACATTCAATGAACCTGGGGCCCAGTGATAAAACTATATAAATAAAAACATCCATGAGCCATCAAGTGTAAAAATACCATGCAGAACAGGGGTGAGGAATCTTTCTCAGCAGGGAGCTTTAATTCCAATTTGAGAACAGTTTCAGAGGAGCAAAACACACTGCAGAAATAACCCAGTTTGAGACTGCTTTAAGTGGCCTGGCTCAGTGCTAGGGAATCCTGGGAACTGTCATTTATTGTGGCACCAGGGCTCTGTGACAGAGTAGGCTAAATGTCTCACAGAACTAAAGTTCATAGAATTCTCTAGCATTGAGCCAGGGCTGTTAAAGTGGTCCCAAACTGGATTATTTCTGCAGTGTGTTTTGGATCAGAGACAACATTCCAGCAGTAAGTAAGGTTGGGAGAAAAAGTAGGGACAAGGACTAAGTGAGGCCAAATGCAGTCCTTACATTTCTTTACTAGATTTACAAAGAATAAATCAATTCTATGCAAGTCTGCTCAGGAGTGATCCCAGGACCACAGCTTTCCTGCCTACGAACCTCAGCTTGTTGCCTATGTAATGGTTTTCCCACCTGCAAAGTAAAGTTCCTTTCCGTGCAACAGTTTTCCTCCCTGTGAAGTCTTTTCACTTCTGCAAAGCAAAGTTCACTTCTGTGCAACAGGTTTTTTGCCTAGAAAGCAAAGCTCACTTCTATGCAGCAGCGTTGTTGCCTGCAAAGTAAAGCTAACTTCCATGCCACAGCTTTCCTGCCTGCAAAGTCTTTTCACTTCCATGCTACAACTTTCATGTTTGCAAAGCAAAGCTCACTTTTGCACAATAGCTTATTTTTGACTGGAAAGCAAAGCTCATTTCTGTGCCACAGCTTTCCTTCCTGCAAAACTCGGCTCAGTTCTCTCCAAGATATTTAAAATTTCAGTAGCCTTTTGTTTCCCACAGCTGTTATCACACTAATTTGAAGTAATAACAGAAACAGATTATGGGTTGGATGGGCTGCGCATCCTATGGGCTGTAGGTTCCCCATCCCTTGTGAAGAGAAAAGAAATGGCATGTGTACATATGTGAACCAACTTTAACTCCCCAACCCATGAAGTTTTGGAGCAAAGATCTACATCATTGATGGAAGAACATGAATCAATTTCTACTTCCCTTTGTACACTGTTAAGAAAGACGTCATCAGTGACAACAAATTGTCCTATATTCCTATCTTTTACTTTGTCCTCTGCATCCCCTTGCAGCTGTAAGCTATTATTCTTATGAGCGTAGTAAGTATTTATGATGCCATCCAGCCAGGCAGATAATTTTAAATGATTAGCATAAACCGAAGTAGAAAATCAAGCCTTCTCTGCTACCACAAAATGATGCTGCCACAGGTTCTTCCTTTGTCTGCACTGTCAGTTTGATATCAGCCTCACTGAAATGGAGCTTTGACAGTCTCTATACATTGTTGGATTCTGTTTTAGAATATAGGGATAAATTCTTTTTTTCAGATGCATTACTAATCTTGGTGGACAAAGTTGCAGAAAAAATGAAAAGCTTGTCTTCCTCTTCCAACATGAGAAGGAAAAAGAAATCTTAGACATGTATTAACCTGTTTGATATGCTCAATGCACACTTTAGGATAAAACCTTTTGTATATGCAGACACAACCTATTTCCCAATGTCTTCTATACACAGGGGCCTAAATCCGATTGTTAGTCCCAAGTTATGTAAGATCATGGAATCATTTGGACTTACTTACATATTGACTCCCCATTTAGCAACTGATTCAATGGGTCTCCTTTAGCTAGGGCTAGCCAACAGGATTCCAGTCCTGATTTTTGTACATTGCATTAGAAATTTTGTATGAGTATTAAAACATCCTCAGGTACAGATGGCTTAGTACAATGATCCCCAAACTTTTTTGGGCCAATGCCTCCTTTCCTCCTGGGTGACAACCCTAGCATG
>NC_056523.1:183575847-183696561 GCF_019175285.1 Sceloporus undulatus | reverse complement strand
CACACACACACACACACACACACACACACACACACACACACACACACACCATGCCAATTTGTTGATATTAGGTTTACTGTGCTACCTCAAATGGAAAACAACCTATCTTGGTTGCTGCTCCCTATTCACCCAGTCACTTTGGGAGCAGCAACCAAGCAGCTGCCTGAGAAGTGACCAAGAAGCCTCTCACACATGCCAGGCTTGCGGTAATGGCTGGCACAAGTGAGAGGCTTCTCAGTCACTGCTCAACTGGCTGCTTGGTTGCAGCTCCCTTTGCACCCAGTCACCCTCAGAGCAGCAACTAAGCGGAGGCTGAGCAATGACCACTGAGCCTTTAACCCAATGGTGAGGAAACAGTAGCCTTCCAGTTGTAGCACTACAACTCTCATAATCCCAACAATTGGCTGTGTGCTGACTGGGCCTGATAGAGACTGGATTCAAGCCACACAATGACCGAGAAGCCTCTTACCCATTCTGGCTTCGTGACAAAGGCCAGTGTGGGCAAGAAGCTTCTTGATCACTAGTCAGCCAGCTGCTTGGTTGCTGTACCCAAGGTGATCAATTGCAAAGGGAGAAACCTCTCACCAGCAAGAAAGGACTCACAAATCTTCTTTGGTGGGGCAGAGAGTGGCACAGCCAGTGTGTGTATAGTGGGTTTACAGAGGCCACATGCTCTGGACTGAAGACTGGCATGGACAGGGAAAGGGAAATAATTTAACTACAGGAGCTTTTCCAAAGCGAAGGACTCTTTCCAAGAATCAACCAAGGATATTTCTCACCCTCCTTCCCCAGAGACATATCTTCCTCACACAGATTCAAGTGTTCCCTCCCCACACACAAACATTTTTTCTTCCGCTACCTCTTTTCTCAGTCTGTCTACAGAAAGAAATCAGGAGTAGGTTGGAGTACAGCTTCAACCTGTCAGCCAAGTCTTGGCAAAGCTCACAAAGCTTAAGCAGGGTCTCAAATGTGAAAGCTCCTTTTTCTACCACTTTCCCCCCAATGCCACATATTTTAACTCCTTGTTCCAGTCAGTCAATCTGTCACAAAATGGTGCCACTCCAAGTGACAGAAATGATGCTCTGCCCCCAAGCCTCCCAAGAGTTTCTTGCCACTACTAGAGAAAGAGAGTGAGCATGTACGGGCAGGTAAAGAGTGAAGTGAGGCATCGTGGTAGATTTAAGGGACCCCTGAAAAGAAGTTACATGCAACCTTCATCCTTACCATGGTTTTAAAGGCCATTAGTTCCTCTTGTCTTTCTTGCACACCAGTATCTTAAGTTAAGGCCCTTTCCCCCATTTTCCTTCACCACAACCCCTGCTGTCCCTTTCCCCCTTCACTGCCCCTCTGGATCTTTCCACCACCATCTCCGAGGAAGTGTACCACCACTCACTTTGGGAATCACTGGTTTAACATGAAAAGAATGAAGCCACAAGTATTTGCAAATACTAGCAAACACCATATTACTAAAAATGTCCATGATTTAAGAAAAGTATGGTAGAATGACTATTTCTAACAGAGTTTTCCTATCTACAGTAGATATACAGCATATTTGGGAATTCTGCAGCTTGTGGTCTTATATGGTCAGCAGGAGTCCCTATTTGGTTCATCACCAGTTTCTTCCTGGCTTTATCTTTGCCCTCCAATATTTCACACATGGAAACTAGGGCAGGCATGGCTAAGCAACATCAGAATGTGGTGAAGATGACAAGAATTATTAATGAGGAAGAATGCACAATCTAGGAGAGGTTGTATATGTTTGCTTTTGCCTGAGACTGCTGGAAAGGGCAAGAGAGACTCTCTCCTCTTAACCCTCCTGAGTTAACATAAGTGCAAATTATTTTTGCACTTTGAACTCAGTTTGCAGCAACTGAAATAAACTAAGGACAGGGGGGGGGATTGGGAGGAGGCAGACAGAAGCTGGGATATTTTAAAAGCAGCTGAAAAAGCAGCATAGCAGAGTATTAACTGGGATTATTCCTGCCAAATCAGGACAGTTGGAGGACATGCTTTATCAGTAATGAAAGATGAAGATTTTCCCTCCCTCCCCCATTCAAACTGAAGTAAGGGTTTTTAAAAGTCTCCATTTGGTGGCAACAAAGGGGCTAAATAGACCACCTCAAAGGGGCGGCCTGCAGCCACCCCTTTTCTGTCTGGATTGGGGCCATGGACACTTTGTGCCATGCCCTCAATCCAGCCTATGGAGGGTGCAAAAAGGAGTTGAAAAAAGTGGCTCGGGCACCATAGCCATGGCAGTGCGGCTGTATGGTGCCCCTTCAGCGCTGCATCATCTGGATGCAGTGCCAGAGTCAAACCATGATGTACAGAGAGTGCTATCTGGAATGACACATGGCATCATGATGCCCTGGGGGTGGAGTTAAGGTGTCCAGCTTCAGGATGCTGCATCTTGATTCGGCTCACAGGCCAGCACAAAATGTCAGTCTGTACAAGGACAAAGTCTTTATAAAAGGTTTATAAAACCTGGCTATTTCATAGGAGGCATTTTTTGTAGGGAGGGGTGTCCATACCAAGAAAGGAAGGGTTAACTCTCCAAATTGGATTGTTGAACTCCTCCTGCCCCATCCTGGTACCCCAGAGTACCAACACTCTGCAGTTAGGCTTTCTAAATACAACATTCTGTCTACACATTGTGTGTGTGTGTGTGTGTTTATAAAGGGAGACTTTTATTATTTATTCATTAGTTTATATGCCACCTTCCTCACCCAAATTGGGGATCAAGGTGACTCATGCTAATATTTCAGAGTTTAAGTGGCAAAGATGCACTGTAACTTTCTACTTAAGGCAAAGAGTCTCCTAATCCACACTATACTCTTTGATCAATACTTAGTTCATTGTACAGAGTTATAAAGGATTTCTTGAGCAATGCTAACATTTACCTTTTGCTTCTGTGTCTGAATTCCTTTCTTCCTCCAACCCAATAGGGTAACAACGTGGAATATTCACACATATTCTATGTGCAAAGATAGACAAATTCAGATCTAGAACCCACTACATCTTGTGTGAGGAAAGTGAAAGGACAATTTCTTTTAAGCACCTCACATTGGCCCTGGATATGATGAAGGTTGCATGTTATTGATAAAAAGGAAAGATAGTGAGAGGTACTCAGTTTCAGGTTATTGAGGGAAAGAAATAAGAGAGACAAGGAGTTGAAAGGTTCTTGATTTCACATATTGATTATAACATTTTTTAGATCTGCTAAAATGACTCATGCCTAAAATAGGCTGGCTCTAGGAATGGAAGTCTTTCTTTGTCCCAGTGTTATGATCCTTACACTGGAATAATATGAGAAGAAAAATCATTAACAGCATCAGCTTTAGAACAGGCAGGGAAAGGTGAAGCTCTGCAGATGACATTGGACTGCAACTCCAAGCATTCCATGGGCTCTGCTGCCTAAGGCTGGTAAAAGTTGTCAGCAGGGAGGTCTCAGATTCTATAACCCTATTTTAGGACAGGCTTCCCATCTTTTATATTTACATAGCAAGCAGGTATGGCATGGTCCTATCAGTCTTTTGAAATCTGATTTGAACAGTGTAGGTAGATGGGAATCATATTTTGTTTTCAATAAGAGCATCCTCTCTATATGCCATCAATATGATGAAAACAATAAGATTTGGGTTTGTTTGTTTTTTTAAAAAGTAAATGTGAGAAAAAGCAAAATTAACAGATTTGTCTACTCTTAAAGGGGTATCATTTAGTCAAGTAAATACACTGGGGACGTGGAACAATGAATGAATTATTCATTGGTGACTTTAATCTAGCCTCCTGCTCTGTCAATGTGTTTTTAAAATATACCATTTCTTTTATGGCCCTCTTTTTGCAGTGCAATTGCAAGTGAATTTGCCAAGTCTATGTGTGAATAAAGTGGCACAGAGGGCACTGAAAGTAGAAGCCAATCTGTTGACATTGGTTAGGATGAATGATGTGAGGGCTGAGTTACTGGTATCCCTTCCCTTCATGAATGTTTGTTCTAGTTTTTATCGGTACCCAAGCTCACACAGAATGGGTAGAGTAAGGAGCTGTTCCAAAAAGCCTTCAGCACTCAGCCATAACCCAGACTCTGGTGGGAATTACTCAAAAACAGAATAATAGAATCATGCAGTTGGAAAAGTCCACAAGGACTGTCCAGTCCAACTCCCTGCCATGCAGGAACACACATTCAAAGCACTCCCAACAGATGGCCATCCAGCCTCTATTTAACAAACCCCAAAGAAAGAGATTGCACCACTCTCTGAGACAGTTTCCTCAACAAACCACTGAGGCTCCTGCAGGCTCAGCAGCTACAGATTCTCAGTAATAGTTAAAGGGAGAAGAAGCTAGAATTCAGCAATGAAAGAGTTCTACAGTAGTACAGCATTCTTTTGTAGGTCCCAGCTTGGGTTTTATAATCCTCTAGAGGTTTGTCCAAAACAAAACAAACCTAACTACAAAAAGAAAACATTCAGGGGGAGCTGTGTTGACCATTTAACAAATAAAAACAAAAATCAATCAACAATGGCTTTATTGATCAACAGAAATATACAATATACTTGTTGCAAGCCTTCGAAGCCCCATGTGCTTCTTCATCAGGCAAGATGTTACAAACCAAACAGGAGGGGAAAAAACAATTGGAACATCACCAATTGTTTTTTCTTCCCTCCTGTTTGGTTTGTAACATCTTGCCTGATGAAGAAGCACATGGGGGTTCAAAAGCTTGCAACAAGTATATTGTGCATTTTGGTTGTCCAATAAAAGTATCACTAATGGATTTTTGTTTGTATAACTACAAAAATGTATCCTTCTTCACACAGATGATCCAATAGATTCAGTCTTTCTTTGGTTGCCTTTAGCTTCACGGAATCCAGTTCTGTGGCCTGTAAACTGGGTGAACAGTGTATATGCCACAGTTCTCAGGCTTTGATCCTCCAGGTGTTTTGGACTTCCATTCCCAGAAGCCTCAGCAAGCTTGTCCAATAGTCAGGCATTATAGGCAAAGAGGTCCAAAACACCTGGAGGACCAAAGATTGAGAACCACCAGCATCCATAAAGGTGGACCTCTATCTTTTCCATGTCCTTGTAGGTAACCTCCATCAATCTGCAGTTATAGTAACATGCTGAAGCTAGGCTGCTACTAGTTCTCAGGTCCCTACTAGTGAATGACTTCAAAATCAAGCTCAGCAGAATGAGTGAGGATGCTGCTTCATATGCCCTTATTTGCACCCCAACCTACATGGTGCATCATAATTATTTCTGTAATGTTATGGCTATCATCTGTTATCACTGCATGGAACAATAATGCAAATATCAATCAGAGATAATCACTTGGAAAGGCAAAGTTTCCCTCATTTATGCTATGGTGTTGCTGTCATCTTAAATTTTGATTTACAGTACAGAAATGCTATATTTTGAACTACAGTTCCCAGAATCCCCAGCCAGCAATAAAGCAATGCAGGTTCTATAAGGCATAGGTCCTCATTCAGTTCAATGAGTAGATTAACTTTGTTTCCAAGTCTTGGAAACAGTCAAGAACTGAGAACTAGCAAACACCCCAGCATTGTACAGGTTGAGTCTCCCTTATCTGGAATTCCAAAATCTGAAATACTCCAAAATTGTCCATATGAATGGCTGAGATAGTGACTCTTTTGGTAAATGGTTCAAGGTACAGTACACAAACTTTATTTCATGGATAAAATTATTCAAAATATTTTGTATACATTTTCCTTTGGGTTGTGTGTATAGGGTGTATATGAAACATAATTGAATTGCATGTTTATACTTGGGTCTCATCTCCAAGATTGTTCATTATGTATATGCAAATATTCCAAAATCCCCCCCCCCCCAGAAAAAAAAGCCCTGAAATCCCAAACACTTCTGGTCCCAAGGATTTTAGATAAGGAAAAAAGGTTGTTGTCACTGGTCAAGAAGCACCAATTCTCATGGTAAAGCATGCATCATAAATGAATCTGCTGTTGCTTTCTTGGTGACAATCCTCCCCGCCCAAGAGAGGGATCCTAGAAGACAGCAGAGCTTTGGCTCAATTAGCTTTGGCTCAGTTAGCCTGGCAAGAAATAGTTGCACGTAATGCTTGCATGACTTGAAGATGAGATAGAAGATTGATGAGGAGGTTTATTTTTTTCCAGGTGCTAGCTATAGAAATGAACATTAAGATAGTATGATCTTTTTATGCAGGAGAAACACAGGCAACAAGGGACTTCCATTGTTTATTTATTACTTACCTTGGTGTCCAGCCTTTCCTCCAATGAGCTCACTGTGGTGTACATGACTTTTCTCCCTCCTATTCAACAGTCCTTGCAGGTAGGTCAGAGAGTTAGTAACAGACCTCTAGATCACTCAATGAATTTCAGGGCTGAGTGGGGATTTGTAATTGTTTTTTCCTCTGGATGGCATAACAAGTCAGGTGGACAAATGCAAAAGAAGCTTCTGCACTTTTAATAATCAGGTAGAAAATGAGATTTCAGCTGCCATGACAAGCATCACCTGCTGAAATGTCATCTTCTACACAGCTATTAAAGGTACAGGAACCCCTTCCTGGCCTCTGCTTGAATCTGGACATTCTGTTGGGCAAGATTATAGACATGACTTCAAGCGGAGCATGAAAGCAGTGGTGAGTGAAACCGAGCTCTGCTAAAGATAATAAATTAAAACCTCATTACACCAGGTAGCAAGGGAATCTTAGGCACCGTCTGTAAGGAACTAATGCCAGAGCTTCCGCCTCCACTCCTCTGCTGCCTCAAGCTTTTAGATTCCATTGTTTTCCAGAAATGGAGAATTACCTCTAGGTCCTGGAGTAGTAAGTCGCATTCTCTTCCAACAGAGAACCTATGAGAAACTGGTAAGTCTAATTTCTGGGCTTCCACTGGCTCACCTATTGGACTGCATTCTCCTCCCCCCAAAATCCAGCAGTCCTTGCTCTCCTTACTTTGCGTAGTAGTAGCAGGTGGCTCCCATGTCAGTGGGGTGGTGAATCTGGTTAATTTTAAAGGACTATCCATGGTGCTGAAGAAGAGGAGCTAGAAAGAAAGTTCAGCACCTCACAAGGTAAAGAAGCCTGGAGTGGATTTACCACCTTATTGACATGGGAGCCACCAGACACCAATGTTGTGTAGTTTTTTTTAAAGATTCAGGGACAACTTTGCTCTTGTGAAGAAGGTCAAATCCAGCACCACTGGGAAAACAAAGATGGATCTGGGCTAACATACCTGGCACCAGAGGCTGGCAAACGAGGGCAATCAGCTGCATTCCCTGTTGCAGTGCCTACCAAGCGACAGCACTGATACCTTCCACAGATTGTATACCTTTGCTCTCTCTTGCCCATGAGACCTGCTGGGAAAGAAGCAATGCAGAGCCTAGCCTTCAGAAACAGGGAGGGAGACCCAGAACCCTCTGTGATGGCCCAAGGGATGCTGGGAACGATGTCACAAGAGGTGCTGGGAGTGATGTCACAGAGATTATGTGAGTGATTTTTGTTTCACATAATTGTCTCCTGTCCATCTTGCACCAACTGTGCCTCAAGTTCCTCTCAAAAGGTAAGATAAGGAAGTGAGGCTTGTATCCACATGCAGTCCCCATACCTTGTTTTTGAAATCCCTGAAGTCTCTAGGCAGTTCCTCCAACCCTCTCCAATATTACTTTTTTCCCTCTAGCAATTTTAAGGCTTTTTACTTTGCCTGAAAATGGCCCAAATTGAAAGAAACCTACTTGCAAATGCCATGCTTTTGTTTTACCAGAAGCCCCCAGCCCTCCTTGGAAAAGACTGTAAGCCAGGGGTGTGGATTGTACAGTCTTTTGGATGCTGTTGACTGCAATTCCCAGCAGCTTTAGATAGCCTAGCCAATGGTGAGAATGGAAAATGCAATGCAACAGTCTCTGCATGGTCCTATGATTGCTATTCCTACTATAAGGAGTGAGGTAGTGATTTTTCCATTTTTTGATGTCCTCACTTGTTGTGTGCCTTCAAGTCATTTCTGACTTATGTTAAAGTGAACCTATCACAGGTGTATGTATGTGGAGGTGGGGTGGTGGCAAATTTTGTTCAGAGGGAGTTTGCCCTTGTCTTCCTCTGAGGCTGAGAGAGTGTGACATGCCTAGGATCACCCAGCAGGTTCCCATGGCTGAGCAGGAATTTAAACCCTGGTGTCCCAATGCCCTAGACCCACATTCAAGACACTATGCCATACTGGCTCTAGGTAAAACCTTCTCTATCCAATTCTATTTACGATACAGTCATACCTCTTTATCCACAGATTCTTCATGCACAAATTCAACCATCCATGGCATGAAAATGTTTTTTTAAAAAATATAAATTCCAAAAAGCAAACCTTGATTTTGCCATGTTATAAAAGGTACACAATTTTACTATGTCATTGTATTTAATGAGACTTGAATTTCCACGGATTTTGGAATCAATGGGGGAGTCTTGGAATGAAACCACAGCGGATACTAACAGCTCACTTTATATTATTTATTTATATGTTAGTTACATTTCTCTCTCTCTGGCTTTGCTTCGCGAACGAAGATTCAGGAAGGACTCATCCCATGCTTTGTACAAGCGCGTTGGTGACTAAAAAGGCCAATCCGGGACAAACGGGTCCGGTTGCAGAAAGCACAGCGGAAAGTTTCCTTGGGTGATGTTGTGGTTCTTTCTGCATTGTCATTTCTCTTCAAGACTCGTTCAGTGTGAGCTTTTGAAAAAAGCTGCAGCATATTTATTTATTTGTTAGTTACATTTACACTCAGCCATTTAACCCATGAGCTCAAGGTGGCATATGTGATTTTCCTCCTGCCTCATCACCCCAACCCTGTGAGGTAGGCCAGACTGAGTGTGGCTGGCTTATCATCACCCAGGGGTTTCATTAGCAGATTGGGGACTCAACACAAGATCTTCCAAGTTGCAGTCTAACACCTGAACCACTACCCCACACTGGCCCTCCAGTTCTGCACCTGAGACCATCTTCAGACTTATACAGTGCTATGCCAGGTCTATCGAAGGCCATACAAGAAAGACCCGGCTTTGACATTTTCCTGCCAGTCATGCCCAACAGCGCTGGACAGATGCACTCCTCAAAGAACAGCAGTAGGAACACAGTAGCCCTAATTCTCTGAGAGAAACCCTGTGTTGGCTGGCAGCACTTGCTGCCACTTTTCATCTCCAAAGGCCACCACCGCCGGCAACTAGTTTATCAATCAGTACGAGGAAAGCGACAGGCTGAGATTAATCTCCATCCTACTAACTTCACTGCTGGAGAACTAACAGCCTTGGGAAGGGGAGGGAGGTCTCTCTCATGCCCTGAAGACGGAGGCTGTCTGTGGCAAGCAACTGAAGGAGCAGCTGCCAGGAACTGACAGGTTGATTTGTATAGATCATAATTTGAGCTAGAGAGAATGGCTCCTGTGTTTCTTCTTCCTCCCACAGCTTCCCCCATTTCACTGAAAGAGAAATTGAATCCTTTGGAAAATAGGCATAGACTTCTCTCTCTCTCTCTCTCTCTCTCTCTCTCCCCAGCATGTGCCCCAGAATAACGGTGGCCAGGGTTGAGTGCACTCTGCCACACGCCTTAATCTTTGAGTGGTGCTCCGGCCAGGATGGAGGCAGTAAAGATGTCATTGTGAAGGTGGGGGGCAGGGGAGAGAGATCTTTCATTTCTCATTCCAATTCATTTCTCATCTATGGAGATTTATAGGCAGAGTGGCGTGTGTCCTGTGCCAAATAAAATACACAGTTCCACACCAAGGTGACCCACATTCCGTGATCAGCATACATTAGGTGAAACAAAGGAGGCCTGTATGCATTGTTTTGCAAGGGTTAGCCAGTTTCCTGTGGACAGGATTTTGAGATACTGTATTTGGAGTAAGTGGGATCTAGAGGCCTTGGCTGAGGCTGAAGGGCTTACCAGCTCCTGACATGACACTTCCAACAAGTAGTGAGATGCCACTAGAAATTCCAGGTAAACTACACAGGCCAGGGTTTTTGTCTCTGTAAAATGTATGCAGAGAGTCATTGCTAACTAAATCTTTCTAGTCCCAGTCTGACACCCACTCTCGTCTACACAAGTAAAAGTACAGGAACACTAGCAGATATTTCACTGGGTAACCTTAGATGCCACACCAGTCCACTGGCTGGGTTAGTATGGGTAATCCCTGGCTGCCCTATTTCTAGCACCTCTTCCTTGCCCTCTTATCTGGACGCATAGAGATATACGTGCACCAGCATCGTCAGATGAGCTACACTATTCCCAGGATCTCTTCCCTCCTTATTTCTCTGGTTCCTAATGTATCTAGGAAAGACACACCATTCTGGATCAAAGGCAATAGGATGTGGTGCAGGGATGGGTGTCATGCAGCCCATGGGTTGTATGCAATCCCACCACCATTATTATAACACCAAGGCCCCTCACAGAAGCTCCCTAACCATTTTTTTAAAAATGAAAATTGCTGCACTTTATAGCCTTGAGGACCAGTGATTCTCTTCTAGAACAAGGTATGCCCTTTTAGCTCTAGCAAAAATGTTATTTATTTTTGTTTAATCCACTCTGTGGTATTGGAGCCTTACACTGCATTAGTTGTATGTATTTCCTTTCCTTTCCGTCTTCTTTTCTTCCTTTTCTTTCTTTATCTTTCTTTCCATATGATTTTGATTGTATTAAAACTAATAAACATTAATGTAAAAATAAAATCCACCACACCAACTCACACATTAAAATAGGGTGCATCTACACTGTAGAAATAATGCAATTGGACATTATTTTAAGTGTTGCAGCTCCATCCAACGAGATTTGTAAATTTGCAAAGTCTTTAGCCTTCTCTGCCAAAGATTGCTGGTGCCTCACAAAACGACAAATCCCAGGGTTCTATAGAATGGAACCATGGCATTTAAAGTGGTCTCAAATAGCATTAGTTCTACATTGTAGACTCACCCATAGAAGGCTCATTGAAGATCTCTCATTTATGGGGTCACTCTAATTTGAAGTCGACAACAGCATGCAACTCCTGTAATTCCTTGGGCCATAAATATGGAGTTTTTCCAACCCTGGTGAAGTAGGAAAGGGAAAGTGTGGTGGGATTGCATGAAGCTGCAATCTAATTCATCTGCTGGGCCTCTGGTGAAGGAAATGGGGCATAGTAGTGACTCATGGACCAGTGCCTGTTTCCAAGCCATTGCTTGTCAGTCTGTAGTAAGTTTTCATAAAATGAAGTAACCATCGGGCACAAAGATGGTGCTACTCCTTGTGACATGGGGGGGGGAATACCAATCTGCCACATCAGATAGCTTAAGTACTGGTATAGTCAACTGGAGATTTGTAAATTTGGCTAAAGACTTTGTAAATGTAAAAATACACATCACTAGTCAGACTTGTTGTGATGAGAACACTGGGCTCCTGACAAGTGGAGCTGGATATCAAGGTAATAAATAAAAATAGAATCTAATAAACATTTAATCATACTTAAATTTTGCAACATCCCCAGTAGGCAGACTACCTTCTTTTTCCTTTGCATATCCTACATTTTGGGCTGTGTTTCTGTCATAGTTCTTATAACAACCACAGTCCCCAAAACACACACGTGTCAACTTCATGGAGGAGTGACTTTTGAACTGACCCCCTTTTCATTTCTTTTGGAAAGAGAGAACAAATGATTCACCTTTTCAAATCCAGCTTTGAAAAATCCTCTGCACATCAGCTATTCTGGTCATGTCACTTTGGGAGGCCCTGGAGTGAAATTAAAACATTGCTCAAGTCTGAAAAAATGGAGAGGAAGTCCAGCAAAGATTGAAAGAAGCATGGGCTCTCAGCTGCTTGTGTCAGTAAAAACGCAAGGGAGGATGAATGTTGTTATATGAACAGCCCTTATCTATTTGCATGATGAACAGAAGGGCATTTGGACTTTGGAAGCATCATTGCTATAACCATTCTTTCCCTATCTATGCTTTCATAAAATATGAACATGAACAATGTGCTCATGTGTTTTGGGAAAGTAAGTTGTTAAGATTGCTTCGGACATTACAGGAGAGATATTTGTTGTTGTTGTTGTTAACTGCCCTTGAGTTGGCCTCAACTCATGGTGATGTGGATGAAACATCTCCAAGATCCCCTATCTTCCATTGCTCTGCTTAAGTTTAGATTCAGGCTGTGACCTCCCCAATTGAGTCTACACAACTGAGGTGCAGTATTCCTCTCTTTCTACTGTCCTCCGCTTTTCCTAGCATTATTGTCTTCAGGAGTGAGTCATGCTTTCTCACGAAGAACAAAATACAATAGCCTCACTTTTGACATCTTGGTTTCCAAGGAGAGTTCTGGCTTGATTTGTTCTAGGACCCATTTGTTTGTCTTTTGGGCTGTTTACGATACCCTCTTCTCCAGCATGAGTTGATTTTCTTCTTATCTGCTTTCTTCACTGTCCAGCTCTCTCATCCATACATGATGATGCGGAATACAATAGCTTGGATGATTCTGACTTTAGTGCTCAGTTATATGCATCTACTCTTATCGAGTTCCTTCATAGCTGCTGCCCTTCCCATTCCTAATCTTCTTATTTCTTGGCTTCAGTTTCCATTCTGTTCAGTGTTTGAAACTTAGTATGGAAACTAACTATTTTGATTTCTTTCTCTGAGTTGAAATCAAAAGCTGGAATAATCATCACATGAAGATTGCCATTTTGATTATGCTATATGGTTGCACTCTGATTGTTTCATCTATGTAGCCAGGAACTGGTGTCATACAGAAGATGTTTAGCACACTTACATTCACATGCCATTTCCAGATGCCCTTTCACCCAACATAATTACATAAGGTTATGATCCAACTTTAACTGACATGGTACCATCCTATGGAATCCAAGGGTTTGTAGTTTGGTCAGAGGCACCAAAAGAGCTCCTTGGCTGAGGATTTTAAGACCCTTCCATAAACTGTAAATCCCAGGATTCTGTGGATGGAACCATGACAGTTGAAATGGAATCATAGTGCTATAAGTGTGCTAGGTGAAAGGCCCCCTGGAGACAAAGGCTATATATCACTTCAGTGTCAAAAAATTAAAAGCTATAGCCATGTTAGTCTGTAAAAATATGTAAGGAGACCTTGTAGCACCTTTGAGACTAAATGAAAGAAAGACGTTGGCAGCATGAGCTTTCGTAGACTTAAGTCTGCTTTCTCAGATGCATTTTGTCTCAGTGTCAAAGTTACATGTGCCTTTGCATCCAAGTTGTTGGATAAGGTGTTTCTCTATGGCAGCGGAAGTATAACAATTCTAAAGGAAGCAATTAAACAACAGCTAGTGTTTCACTCTCCCTCATGGTAGATCTAGCCTCTCTGCTTGCAGTATTTGGAGAGGGAAAGAATGTGGGGGGGTAGATGTTTCTCTTTCTACTGTACTTCCTGTCCATTTGCCTTCCTCCCCCCAAGTGTCTGTATAGGAGCCATTGTGACAGTTCTTCTTCTAAAGAAGAGGCCCAGTGTGTTCAGATGCCTCTTTCAGCTCTTGCAAATCCGGCTGCTCTCCTTGACCCATTTTCCTTCCAGCTGCAGCAGTTTGCTCCATGCTCCCCCCTCTCCCCCTCTCCATCCCCATCACTGCCAGATCGCATGGGACCTTTCTTCGAGAGGAGTCTCTTTCTTTTTTCCTCCCCTCTTCTTTCTTCATCCCGCCTACCCACATGGGCAGGGGGGGGGGGGAATCACAGAAAAGTAAGATCAAAGAGTATAAAACACTGTTCAGCAACACCAGAGGCTCTGGATTCAAGTCTCTTTCCACCTACACAGAAGCCCTGGATTGGGCCATCAGTACTATTTTGGGGGGAGAGGATGATAGATGGAGAGAGCTTGGAGAAGATGCTCACAGTCGGCTTTCTTTCTGCTGCTTCCTCCTCTTTACCATGGTCACAGATTCATTCCCATTTGGGCCCATTCTTTGCTATAGTCTCCAGCTGTCACTGTTTGGGAAAGGGACAGCCCTGATTAATTCTCTGTACCTCATTTCCTTTCCTGATTTTAAAATGTCCTGTTCTAATACCCTCCAACTATCCTTATTTCTCTGCCACCCCTTTTTAAAATGTCCCAATTTCTTTTTCCTTCTCCCACTTCTCCCACTTCTCCCGTGTCCTCTACTTCATTGAGTTCAAAGGAGAAAAAGTAGGTTGCACCCAATTAACTCAGCAGGGGGAGAAGAGTGTGGGGCAGTCTTGCCCTTCCCTGTAGGCTCAGGAAAAAGCAAGCTGTTATAGCTTCTCCTAGCTTGTGGTGTTCTTCCTTATTAATAACTTTGGCAGTCTTGGCCACAAGCACTCTGATTTTCATCTGTGAAATATGGGAGGCTATGTGGTTTCTCTCTCCTCTTTGTCCTCAGCTTGAATTGCTACAAACTGTGTTCAAAATGCAAAATTGGTTAGTTCTCAATTAACTCAACAAGAGAGAGAGGTGAGGGTATCTATGAACACAGAGTTAATACAATGGATCTGAGAGGAAGTTATAACATTGAGCAAGTCTGAGAAAGGCATTTTGCTTTTAGACTAATGTATTACAATGAGAGCCAGCATGGCATAGCCATTTGAATGTTGGACTATAACTCTGGAGACCAAAGTTCAATTCCCAGCTCGGCCATGAAACCCATTGAGTGACCTTGGCCAAGCCACATGCTTTCAGCCTCAGGGAAAGGCGATGGCAAAGCTTCTCCAAACAAGTCATGCCAAGAAAACCCCAGGATAGGTTTGCTCTGGGGTCATCAGAAGATGGAATTGACTTGAAGGCACACAACAACAACAAGAATAACAACATTATGATGGTATATTTATTGCTAATCATGCTGTATCCACACCTGCATTTACACAGCTTATTATATTTATTGATTTAAGTGGCGTTTTTTTTTTGGGGGGGGGGGTTGCAGGCTTTCCTAAACTCAGTACATGAATTACAGAGTTTCTCTTTTTAAAAAACAGTAGTTTTGTTTGTTCTTCCTCATTAATAACATTTGCATTCTTGTTGCCTGGCCACACTATTATGGCCACAGTCTAATGATACTCAGCTATACACATTCCAGCTTTCTCCTGGTGAAATGTTGGACGGTACAAGTAACTCAGAGCTAGGATGACCAGATTTCTTTGAGCCAAAAATGGGATGTTGAGATGCCAAAAACAGAATGGGGTTATGTAATGTTCCATATTCATGAAAAAGAAAGATGATAACACACGTTTTGTGAAATGAACATTGAGCTAACTATTATTCTTCAATGACAGAACTCATAAAAAATTAGGTAGACATAAAGGGGGACTATATTTCACCACAATCATACCATGAATATTTCTCCAATGAAGTAATCTTACTGAGAAGATTTCAGTCTTTCAACACATTATCATAAAACTTCTCACATTCCATGACACCATTTTTTGGGGGGAAAGGGTGTATTTTTTTATTTTTTGGACAACCACAACAGTTTTCTTGAAAATGGCACAAAATTGATATTTATATTAAAATGATGGGATGGTCTAGAAATATGGAGGAAAATGGTACTGTCCCATTTAACTTATGGTCAGCCTACCCAGAGCTCAAGGCAAGGAAAGAATGTCTAGACCATCTTTCCTGTCATAGTCTGATCAAGAAAACAGAGCAGGTGAATAACTAGCAAGAGCAGGAAGGGGAAATAGGCCAAAGCGCTCAGGGGACAGCCTATGTATCATACCAATAAAACTTTTACAGATGAAAACCAGGATATGTGGACAATCAGCTTAAGATTGTGGTCAAGATGGTAACTAAATAAGCTCAAAAGTTAGAATCATACAAGCCGCTGTATTCCTTGTTACCATGTATGGATATGAGAGCAGAACAGCTAAGAAAGCAGAAAGGGAAAAAATCAATTCATTCAAACTGTGGTGCTGGAAAAGAATGCTGAAGGTCCCATGGGCAGCCAAAAAAACAAACAAACGGGTCCTGGAACAGATCAAGGCAGAAATGTCCCTGGAAACAAGATGATTAAACCTAGGCTGTCATACTTTGGCCACATCATGAGAAGGCACAACTCCTTGGAAAAAACAATAATGCTAGGAAGCATCCCCATCATTCAGAGATGGGGAAGGGGAATCCAGCTCCATCCAGCCTTCCCTGAAAGAGGATCCCACCCCTTCATCCACCATCATCCAGAGATGGGGAAGGGGAATCCAGCTCCATCCGCCCTTCCCTGAAAGAGGATCCCACCCCTTCATCCACCATCATCCAGAGATGGGGAAGGGGAATCCAGCTCCATCCGGCCTTCCCTGAAAGAGCATCCCACCCCTTCATCCACCATCATCCAGAGATGGGGAAGGTGAAGCCATCCCGCCTGGAGGGAGTGAAATGGCAGGCCCAACGCCATCGGGCCTATCCTTAAGATATAGAGCCTTCCCTCCAGTCCATCTGCCTTGGTCCAGGCCTCAGAGGGAAAGATGAACTCCAGAACCTGATCCCCTTCCTGACAACCATTCCCTTCTCCTTTTATGTTTTGTCTTCTTAGATTGTAAGCCTGAGGGCAGGGAACTGTCTAATCAAAAGATTGTATGTACAGTGCTGTGTAAATTTACAGCGCTATATAAATAAAGCTTAATAATAATAATAAGTAGAATGAGAGGAAGGCCGCATGCTAGATGGATGGACTATACTGGGGAGGCCATGGGTAAGAGTATACAGGAAGTAAGCATAACAGTGGAGGATAGGGAGTCTTGGAGGTGTCTCATCCACAGGGTTGCTATGAGTCCAGATTGACTCAAGGGCGGTTAACAACAAGAACAACAAGAAGGCAAAAGTTATTAATGAGAAAGAAGAAGCAAACTAGGGGAGGCAGCAGCAGGTTGCTTTTGCTTCAGCCTATTGGGAAGAGCAAGCATCTGTCTCTTTGTCTCCCTTCACCCCTTGCTGAGTTAACTGAGTACAAACCACCTTTGCACTCTGAGGGGAAGTGGGAGGAGGAGAGAGAATCCGGGACATTTTAAAACAGCTGAAAAAGAAGCAAAACAGAGGATTAATGAGGACTGTCCCTGCCAAGTCAGGACAGCCAGCAGGTATATAACAACAACAACAACAACAACAATGTATAGCCTGCCTTTCCATGGGGAATCAAGGTGGGTTACAACATCTAAAAACAGTGTATTACATATCAAATATAGTTAAAATTAATCTCCCACCCAACTGCCCATCCCTGATTATAAAACCTAAATTAAATTATTTACAATATAAAAACACTGTGATGATAAGATCAACAAAGTTGGGCAAAAATCTAAGGACTCGATAATAGGAGGGAATAAACTGTATTGTGCTTGGGGAGGGGAGGCTAGTTTGGAAAGGCTTGCCAGAAGAGATCTGTCTTAATGGCCTTTTTAAAGCTGCCAGGGTGGTAATCTGGAAGGTTGTTCCATAGCCTAGGAGCAACAGTGGAGAAGGCCCTCTTGGAAATGGTGGACAGTCTGGATTTTTTAGACAGAAGTAAATTCTTCCCAGAGGACCTTAAGGGGTGGACAATATGGGAAGAGGCACTCCCTTAAGGACCCAAGGCATGTAGGGCTTTAAAGGTAATAACCAACACCTTGTACCGTGCCTGGAAACTAATAGGCTGCCAGTGGAGGGATTTCAAGACGGGTGTTATATGATCACTTCTTGAAGAACTCACAACCAATCTGGCTGCCTTTTAGAAGAGCAACTGTCTCCCAGAATAACCATCTGCCATCAGGTATGATGGCAGTGGCATCACTAAGAGGTGAAGAATTCACTAGGTGAGACCCCGAGAGGAGTGAGTATACACCTGGTGAGGCAGTACACCTGGTGGGGCTGGCAAGGGTAAGTGAGAAGGGGCATCACCCCCCTTTCTCAGTCACCTGCAGCTGTGTCAGATCCTGAATAGAGTCTATCTCTAGCAACTATGGCAGAAAATCTGAGGAACTGAGAACTTGGGTGGTGTCTGACCTACAAAAATACACAAAAGATCAGCAGAAAATTAAAGTGTTGGTGGGATATTTTTGTATCCCCCTCCCCACCTCTAAACCTGAAGCTCCCCACCTCACTTTTCTTAAAACTGCATGCAGACATTTTTTTTCTTTTTAATTATTGTACCTCTGTTAAAAGTACCATGGGACTGGATGATAAAAACCACCTCACGTATCGGATTTGGCCCAGGGGGTGTTTGTTAACCATCACTGTAATAAACATTAGGCTGGTGAGTGAAGTTTATGGTTCTCCAGAGAACACAGCAATCCATGAATGGCCCAAGATAATTAACATGGTGTGATGGTTGAAACACCCTGGGATCCATATAGTCTCTTTCTCCCTCTCACTCTCTCTCTCACACACACACACCGCAAACACAAACCAAAAATTGCTTCGGGGTTCTGATATAATAACATGACAAGACTCAAACGTTTATCAGAGTGTTTCCCATACAGAGAAACATTAAAAGAGACAAATAAATAGGTGATAGATAAGAGAAAGAGGGAAGGCTGGTGGTACCATGAGAGAGAAGCAGGCAGCCTGCCTCAGGCAGTATATTCGAGATGTTGTGAAGGGACAGTAAATGGTTTGTCATTCAATTTGCTATTATTGTACTTTTGCTGCCAGGAATGAGGCAAGGTGTTTGCTTGTGGCATTTTCTGCCTCATGTGGCAAAATAACTGGGTTTTGAGTACTTTACACCTTGCCACAGATATGACAGAACAGGGCTATTTGGTGTTCTGCTTCAGGCAGCAAAATATCTGGTGCTGGCAATAAGAGGGAGAAAACAAAGGAGCATTCAGCCTTCTGAGTTCATACCACCCATCGGACGTAATTTGTAATTGCTACAAATTCCATTCAAAGTGCAAAAATAGTTTACACTCAGTTAACTCAGCAGGGAGGGGGAGAGGAAATGAGGGGACAGAATCTTGTCCTTCCCACTGAGCACAGGCAAAAGCAAACTACTGCATCCTCTCCTAACTTCCTCCTTATTAACTTTTGCTATCTTGACTACACTGTGATCCTTCTTGGCCAAGCGTATCCCAGCCCAGTTTTTATCTGTAAAATATTAAAGGTTATGGACTGTCAAGACAAGTATGTCCAACATCTCCATATTCAAATATTGTGTTCTAGCTAAGTAACTAGGTAGTGTGGGTAAAATAGACAGATAACACTGTCCATGCTAAAGATTGTGTACATGAGGATCTTTTTTAATCTGTCTGTCTGTCTGTCTGTCTGTCTGTCTGTCTGTCTTCTACTCTTCCTGCAAGGAGGTTAAGGCACAGTACATGGTTCTTCCATCTCACAATAAACCTGTGAGGAAGTTTAGGCTGAGAGATAGTACGTGCTCCAGGGTCAGGCATGGATGTTCCTGACTGAATGAGGAATTGGGAACAAGTTGTCCCAGCTCTGAGACCCATTTTGTAAATTTGTGTACAGAAAAGTTATGTTTTAGGACTACAGTGGGCCCTTAGTATGTGGTGGGATTTGGTTCTAGGACCACCTATAAACAGGGGCACCACTAGGGACTACGGATGAGAGCATGTGATTTGCCCAAGATCACCCAGTGGGTTTCATGGCCAAGTTGTGAATCAAGCCCTAGTCTCCAGAGTTGTAGTCCAACACTCAAATCACTATGCCACAGACAAGAATCTAAGTATATGTAAATAAATTTAGGCCATGTGTAAGATATCGTAATTTAAAGATATAATTTTAATCTTTCTAGTTGCTTATGTCACAACTATCACTGTTAATTTAGTGATATACAGGAATTATGATTTATAAGTAACAGTACAAAAACATTACTAAGGATTCTATATGGTGTGGTATGGAAGGAGGTCAATGGGGGGTGATACCATGAGTTACTGCACTGGTGACACCAACCCTAGAGATGCCACTGCCTGTGGATATCAAAATTATACAGTCCAGTCCAATTATATACAGCAGGGTAATAAAAAGATGTCCCTTATATAAAAATGCAAAATCAAAAGTCACTCTTTGGATATTTAGAAACATTTTCAAGCCATGGATATTGAATCCATGCATGTGGAATCTGTGGATAAGAAGGTCTGACTGTATTTGTTGTTATTTAGTTATTTATTGCATTTAGATCCCACCTTTCTTCCAAATGGAATCCAAGGCAGCTGAACCCCAGGGGATTCAGTGAGATGTATTTATTTATTTATTGAATTTATATCCCACCTTTCTCCCAAAAATAAGATTCAAGGCAGTTTACAATAATCCCCAAAATTGTTGCTAATTTAAAAAATAAGACTGGAACACCTCTGTTTTCTCTGGATTAACTTTCAATTTTATCAGCCTCATCCATTCTGTTACTGTCTGCAGACACCACTTGAGCACAGAAACAGTTTCCTTGGAGTTGGATGGAAAGGAGACATACAGTTGTGTGTCATCAGCACACTGGTGACACTGAAGCCAAAACTCTGAATGACTTCTCCCAGCAGTTTCATATGGATGTTAAACAGCATGGAGGACAGAACCAAGCCCTGAGAGACACCACAGGATAGTGGCCAGGGTGCTGAACAGGCAGCATTCAGCATCACCTTCTCAGTCTGCTGCTCCAAGAAAGACTGGAACCATTCTAAAACAGTGCCCTTGAGCCCCGTCTTAGAGAGGTGGCCCAGCAGAATACCATGGTTGATTGTATCAAAAGCAGCTGAGAGGTTCAGCAGAACCATTAGGGACATACTCCCTTTCCGGGTGACCAGATGTCATAACCACAAAGGAGGATAAGGCACCATAAAATATAGGACATTAAAGAAAAATGTAGGACATTACAAAATAAAAGCTAAAAGCATTAATATAAATATAGATTCATGCTTCTTAAATGTGCTGAAAATGGACGACATTTTGAAATTCCTCCTGGACAGAAGGTTGAAATGTCCTGGAAAAGGAGGACATCTGGTCCCCCTGTCCAGTTCCCTGTGCAGATTATCTACAAAAGTGGCCAAAGTTGTATCTGTCCCATAGCCAGGCCTGAAGCCAGACTGAAATGGAGGTCATTGGAAAATCAATGGTGCCAGTGAAGAAATCCTTTTTCAGTGCCAGCATTACATCCGCACAGTGAAGCTCTTTCAAGTGATTAGAGGCCTTTTACATTATGCCTCACAAGATCAGTATATAACCTATACAGCAGCCCCTTATGAAGACAGTGCAGAGCAGTTTGTGGATAAAATTACTCAGATCCACTTGGGCTTGGATGTTGTAATTGATACAGGTCCAGTAGATGTAATCTTAGCCCCTTGGTCAAATTGAATTGGACCCACTCCATGTTATTCACCATCTTCACTCTAGTCTCCATCACACTACTTCATTTCCATCAAGTCCCTAGTGAACCAGGGTGCTTGCTTAGCTCCACCCCATGAAAGGAGATGTTTAGGAGTCCAAAAAGCAACTTTGCCAAGATCCAGTTCTAACTGTGCTGACACTAAATGGAATCAGATAAGAGTCTGGTATCCATAACAAGTGTGGGAGAAGAAAGAAGGATGTGTAGACAGGGGAAGAATACCATGGGTTCATTCTACTGCTACCATATTATTATACTTGAGAAGGACCTGAAGCATCCTCTTGGGCTGTGATATTGAAACCTCTGTATTGTTTATGTAACCCCTGTTTATTATTGGTTTGGTCCAGTGGGTGGGGAAATCTTTAAGCAATGATGCTGTACTTGTAAGTTTTAATTTCAAAAAAGAGAGAAGGTGTCAGGGAGAAAAGGAAGTAGGTCTATGTCACTGTGTGAATTCAATACTAAGCTATTCATTTATAAGTGTAGGAGATGTGGAAAGATAACTTTCTTATAGTGGCCTCATGTATTTGTATCTGTCTTACATTTTTATTTATGGCTTTAAGGTTTTTTACCTTCAGGAACCATTGATCTACATATGTTACATTTTTCTGCAAGCAAATCTTGCACTGGTGCCTTATTGGTTACATGAAACTTTCACAACTTGATATATATATATATATATATATATATATATATATATATATATATACACACACACACACTGTATTCAGTTATGGGAGATGTTGTATGGTTGCTGTAAATCCTTTAAAAAGGTGATTGTGTTTTCAATATTCATTTATAAAATAGCCCCACAAAAGCCAAAAGAGCAATGCATTTATATGTGAGATCCAGGAAAGCCATTCTTTGATGCAGTGGACAGTGTGACTGCTGACACATCACCAAAAAAAGGGACACTTTTTAAAATAGGTTTGCACATGCTCATCTATATTTCATAGAATCATTGAGTTGGAAGAGTCCTCAAGGGCCATCCAGTCTAGCCCCCTGCCACAAAAGAACACAGAATCAAAGCACCCCTGACAGATGGCCATCCAGCCTCTGTTTAAAAACCTCCAAAGAAGGAGATTCCACCACACTCCAAGGCAGCTTATTTCATGTTGAACAGCTCTTATTGTCAGGAAGTTCTTCCTAATGTTTACTTGATGCTGTGTGCCTTCAAATAATTTCTGGCTTATTGTGGTCCTAAGGCAAACTGATCACCATGTTTTCTAGGGCTGAAAGTATATGACTTGCCCAAGCTCAGCCAGGGTTTACATGGTTGAGCCAGGAATCAAACTCTGATCTCCAGAGTCCAAGTCCAACATTCAAACCACTATGTCATGCTAACTCTGCTCATCTCTAAGGCCCCATACAGACAGGCCAAAATAAAGCTGTTTTGGGTCACTTTAGAAGTATTCTGTTTAAATGTTGCATGCGTCCTAAGAGTCCGGAATCCACACCAAAGCCATGATCCAGTCCTAAGGACTGGAGCGCAGCTTTGGCTCAGCTTCTGGGCTCTTAGGACACGTGCATCATTTAAACAGAGTACCTCCAAAGTGACCCAAAGCAGCTTTATTTTTGCCTGCCTGTATGAGGCCATAGAGATCTTTAGAATGAGAATACCATAAATATGGGGAAGGATTTCACTGTGGGAGATGTGGAGGAAAGAGCAGGTGCCTTGTGTATTTGCTTAGTCTGCTTTCCAGGTGCGAACTGGTGAAGGATGGTCACCTTCAAGCACCATGCAGCTCTCCTCCTTGTTCAACTGGATCTGGAGAAGACATATTCAAATAGATTTTCTTTCACTGAGCATGGCTTGAATTTGAGGACTGTCCTGTGGCTGAAGGATAGAAGATGGTCCTCTGTAAAGCAGGACACATGGCCACCTTCTCAATGATTTATCACTCACCTCAACATTAGGAGGAACTTCCTGACAGTAAGGGCTGTTTGACAGTGGAACAAACTCCCTCGGAGTGTAATGGAGTCTCCTTCCTTAGAGGTCTTTAAACAGAGGCTGGATGGCCATCTGTCGGGGAGGCTTTGATTTGGATTTCCTGCATGGCAGGGGGTTGGACTGAATGGCCCTTGTGGTCTCTTCCAACTCTACGATTCTGTGATTCTATGACTACACATGAATGAATGAACACTTATTGAATGAGGCCCTCCACAAACAATTATTTATAAACCAGCAAAGGAAAAACAAGAGTTTAGCCTAGTTTGTTGAGAGTCCTTAAAACAGAAGCACAGAAGCCTTGAAGTTTATGTGGGTTTTGCTTATAATAATAATTTAATAATTTGTTTTATTTATATACCTCTATTCCAAAGATCATAGCGGTGAATAGCAAGTAAGCTAATTAGCAAGTAAGCTTATAGCTCCCACAATTGCTTACCATAGGCTATGTTGATTGGGGTTTCTGGGACTTGAAGTCCAAAGTACCCAGAATGTCAAAGCTTCTCTGTGGCGTCATTCCCACTATTATTTAAACCAGATAATGATTCGATACAATGCAGTTTAAATGAGCATGGTTCCTACTTAATCCGAATCGCTGAAGTGATTCAGAAAGGGGGGGGGCTTGCTTTTGACCTGTTTAACCCATGCCAAATGGGAACCAGGCAGATTCGAATCCACCTTGGCAGCCTGGCTTCTCCAGCCGCTCTGCCCCGGCCATGCCTCCCTCCTTCCACCCCAATCATGCCTGCTCTGTCCTCTGGTCTGCCTCTCTGTCCTCCCAGCTATACCTCCACCAATTGCCTTTTTTCCCGGCCGGACCTTTTCCACCACGCGACATTGCTTCTCCGCCCAACTGGGAGTTCTCTGCTGCACAGCATTGCCTCTCCACCCAGCTGGGTCTTTTCTGCTGCCTGGTTGGCCTTCTGCCACATCCTACCTGATCCCAGCACAAATGCAGTGGCAACCATTATTTGAAGGAAGTGGGAATGAGGCCTGCCATTTCCTTCAAACAGTCAGCTGCCTGAAATATTACAGCACTGGGATGGGATCTTTGGTCCGGTTTAAATGATCATTGTTGCCACTTAATCTGAATCGCTGAAGCAATTCAGAAGGGAGCTACGCTTTTGACCCATTTTACCAGTGTCAAAAAGAAACTGGTTAAATCAGGATCTTTGAGACTGAATCGATTTATTTTGGAATAAATCGATTCAGCCCAAGTGGGAACCAGGCAGATTCGAATCTGCCCTCGCAGCCCGGCTTCCCTGACCTCTCTGCCCCGACCATGCCTCCCTCCTTCCACCCCAACCTGCTCCATCCTCCGGTCTGCCCCTCTGTCCTCCCAGCCATACCGCCTTCCTTCTGCCCTGGCCATGCCTGCTCCGTCCTCTGTCCTCCTGGCCTGCCTCCCTCCTTCTGCCCCTGTCTACCTTCTCCACCATGCAGCATTGCCTCTCTGCCCAGCCGGGTCTTCTCCGCTACCTGGCCAGCCTTCTGCTGCCTCCTACCAGATCCTGGCGCAAATGCAGTGGGAACCATTATTCAATTTTGAATTGATTTGTCAATTTGAATTGAAAATTGATTCTGAGGTAAGTGGGAATGAGGCCTGTCATTTCTTTAAAACATTCCCTTGCCTTGAAATATTACAGCACTGGGATGGGATCTTTGGTTTAGCACCAGGTAGCTGGATGGTGATTTTGGAGTGAGAGAATTTCAGAAAGGTGTACCTTCTTTATTTCAAGGCAATATAGAGTTTAGAAAAAACTGATGGGGGAAAAACTATGTGAGATTAGAGTTGCCATATTCCAATCCCTCATATCCAGGCAATTTGCATATTATGCAAATTGTTCCAACTATGCATATTATTGTTTAGCATTCTGATTATGCAAATTTAATACATTAATTGTTACACTCTTTCTACCATAATGTTTCAACAGTACCAGTATCAAGCTGAGAGGTCTTTTTTCCCTTCTTTTTCCTTCTAACTAGTGTGAAGAGAGGGAGGCTTCCAAGTAGCCACAGAGATTAAAGGGACTCCTTTCTCTCTCTCGAAGCTGTTTGAAAGTGAAGTTCCACCATGCTGCCTAGCCCAAGGCTCAAGCCACTGACATACTTACTACACAACACAAGGCCATTTCTGCTTGCTTCCTTTCCTTTCCTGCCTTCTGGGCCTATTATGGAAGGGGAGAGGGAATGGAAGAATAAGGTGGCAATGCTAGCCCTGTGCAGTAGCAACTGAAGGGCAGGGTGATGTTCTCATCAGTGCCAGTCTTTTTGGATGGTTTCCTGCTTCGTTGCCACTGCTACATTTTAACCTATTCATTGACCTGCAACAAAAGAGAAATCCAGGATTTACTGCTTCAATTGGCCCAGCCAGCTGGGACATTTTCTAGTCACTTAAATCTGGGATTTTCCAGGTTTTGTGGGACAAATGACAATCAAGGGAGCATATACACTGAGCTGTGTCTGTTCTTCTCTTCCATCCCTGCAGCCCAGGTTAGGAGAAGGTATGTTCTGTAAAGGGCTGTCATGGCTTTGACTGAAGCCTGGCCCTGGCCAGCTGCTGAAATCCCTGCTGCCACTTCCAATCTGGCTCCCCATTACTCATATGTCAGAGCAATCAGATGAGATCTCCTGTCTGGGGCTGAGGTCTGGACCGTTGTGTCTGGGATTGATAGAAATCCAGGTTGAATCAGGAAAGCATAGGCATTGGCTTCCACAACGAAAGAAGAAACCACTGTTCAGTGGGCAAACAAATGTGGGCTTTCTTCATTATTCCAAATAATGTATTTTCATACTGGTTGGGCTGGAATTGCTCTCCCACTGCAGTCATTTTGTGAAAAGAACAATGCCCCTCCTGCATGTATAAAGTTCAGAACTCATTTTTCATATACATCATTGCAACTGGCAGCTTGGAAAGACCTTCAAGTTCTGTTACTTTTAACTGGAGGAGCCTTAGCTTAGTGGGACAGCAGACTCTTTGCTTGTCGAAAACTGGCAGATCCAGACAGGAAAGGCCGAAAACTTGGAGAGCCACTGCCACAACTCAATGCAAACAACACTGAGCTAGAAGAGGAGTGCCCAAATTTTGCACCCCTAATGTTTATATACTTCTGGCCTGGGAATTGAGCTGGCCTCCAGAGTCATAGTCCGATGCTCAAACCACTACAGCATGCCTGCTGTCAGATTCACAGATACGTGGCCATAATTTTTTTACTTAGCTATCACTATTAGCACTATTGACATTGCTCTTGGCAAACATGCTAACCCTCCTCCCATGCACACTATTTAACATTTTTTCCTTGAGACCAGGGCCCTTTCACACTGCGCAGTTATGGCACTATGAGTGCATCTACACTGTAGTCATAATGCAATTTCACACCACTTTAACTGTCATGGCTCCATCCTACAGAATCCTAGGATTTGTAATTTTGTGAGGCACCAGCACTCTTGGGTAGAGGAGGCTAAAATCCTTGTATAACTACAAATCCCAAGATTCCATAGGATGGACGCACAGCACTTAAAGTGGTGTCAATTTGCATTATTTCTACAGTGTAGGTACACCCTATGATTCTACCATAACTGACATGGCCCCATTTTGTGGAATGATTTGCAGTTTAGAGAGGGGCCTTTAGAATTCTTGGCCAGGGAGCTCCTCTGGTGCCTCCGATCAAACTGCAAGTCCCAATATTCCATGGGATGCTACTGGATAGTTAAAGTGGAATCATAGTGCTATATTTCTGGACTATGAAATGGCTCCAGAAGTGGACTTTTTCTCAGGAGGATGAGTTGCATTCTTTTGCAATCTGTATGTCCCCCAGTGGCCCCAGGAATACAACAACAAAAGGCTCCACAGCACACTTGGCCACCCTGTTTTGAAACAATAACACTTTTTGATCCCAAAACTGCTTTCTTCTCCTGAGTCACATTGCTTTTACTCAGCTCTTCTTGAACACAAACATATTCACAAACACACGGCTGCTTTAGTGAGCTAGTTCCACTTCCAACCTTCCTACCGGTGGAGAAGACTGACAGTGAGAGATCTCTGGAACAGTAACTGCCCATTTGTGACATCTTTTGCCCCTCTGGCAATGAGGCTGCACCACTGGTGCTACAGACAGACTGAGAGTTATCTACATTTTGCAGAATGAATATAGCCTGGTGTGGTCTCTTGGGGGAGAACAAGGCTGGAAGAGAAATAAATCAATCACATTATATATCCCAATTTGTCTCTGTAGAATAGGATTAGCACACTCTCATAAAGATGTTAGCAGAGGCTGTAAGATTATCCTTCTTTAGCAGGAGATTTCAATGGAAACACATTAATATTTCATTTCATACAAATCCAGAGGGCTGACTGTGGAATTTGGCTCATGTTAAGCTTTTTCTAGCCTATTCATCAGTGGTCTCTAGAGCATGGAGAAGGAACTGGTAGCCTTCCAGATGTAGCTGGATTCTCATCAGCCCCAGGTGATATGGCCAATGGTGAGGGATGGTGAGAGCTGTAGTACAACAACATCCAGTGGGCTACATGTTCCCCCCTCTTGGTCTGATATAACACCTCCACATTTATACTAAATTGCTCTGACAGAGGGATTCTTTGTTGTTATTTGCTGTCAAGCTGACTTTGACTTATGCCAGCTTTATAATGAGAGACCTCTAGGTCTCCCTCTGATCAACGTGCCCTTCTCAAGTCATGGAAACTCATGGTTTGTGGCTTTTTTTTATTGCTTTGCAGCTGGATAGACAGTGTCTTACTCTTTGCCCACTGCTTCCCACTTTACGAAGCATTGTCGTATTTTTCAACATGTCACATTGCCTTATGATATGCCCAAAATATGACAGCCTCAGCCTATTCATCCTGGCTTCCAATGTAAGTTCAGGTTTGATTTGCTCTACGTTTGCCCATTTGTTTGTCTTTTTAGCAGTTCATGGTATCTGTAGAAGTCCTCCCCAGCATCATATCTCCAATGAGTTGATTCTGTTTGTCTCAGCTTTCGTCAGTATCCAGCTTTTACAACTGTACAAAAAGATCAACTATACTATGGCCTGAATGATCCTGACTTTGGTGGGTTACAAACCGCCACTTTGCAGTGGTCTCCCGGCGCTGCTGTTTGCTCTGCGAGGGAGCCGCAGCAGCCAAACCGCACGGCTCCCGCGTGGAGCAAAAAAGAAGCTCCAAAATGGAGCTTCTTCCTGCGGCGCAGTTATGACGCCGCGAGGTGCCAATGGCGCCCTCGCAATGTCATAAGTGCTGCATGACGTGCAGACGCACAGCGTCCACTACGTCAATATGGCGGCGGCCGTGTGGAACGGCCGCCACCATATTCTCCGTATTGACTACGTATTAGGGTTAGGGGGGTGCGGAAGCACGGCCCCTTCCTAACCCTAATAAGTAGTCAATACGTATTTTATGGTGGTTTGTAACCCGCCATTGATATTTAATTATATGTCTTTACCCTTGGACTCTGGAGAGCAGGCTTCAAATCCCTGGTTGCTCATGTAAACCCACTCGGTGACGTTGGGCAAGTCACACTCTCTCAGCCTCAATGGTTTGCAATGGCAAACCCCCTCTGAAGAAATTTGCCAAGAAAACCCTGACATAACGCCCATACAGACAGACCAAAATAAAGCTGCTTCAGGTCACTTTGGAGGTATGCTGTTTAAATGCTGCATGTGTCCTAAGAGGCCAGAAGCTGTGCCAAAGCTGCATTGAAAGCAGGGAATGGGGTGTGAATAATTCAGGAACCAAGGAAGATGCCTTATAGCAGGTCAGAGGCTCTTTGTCCATTTAAGCAAGTACCATCAACTCTGACTGGCACCTTCTCTAGTCTGACTGGCAGCAGCTCTCCAGAGTCCTCCAGCAGAGAGAGAAAGAGAGAGAGGTATATTTCCCATCACATGGTTTCTGAATTACTGGGCCTAAAAAAATCAGCCCTGGGTAGTACTTGGATGGAGGATCACCAAGGAAAACCAGGTGTTATAGACTAGATTTCTGAGAAAGGCAATGGCAAACTATCTCTCCTTGCCTCTCTAAGAAAACCTAAGTAATTCATAGGGACACCATAAGCCAACAGGTGACTTGAAGGCACATATAAACAGAATGCATGCATTCATTCATTTTAATTTCATTTGGAATATTTAAACCCTGTTCTTCTGCCAAAAAGGTTCAGGCTTACAAATTGCTATGGTAATTAGACAATTCCCTGCCCTCAGAATTGCAATCTTAAAAAGGACATGACACAAAAGGAGAAGGTAGTGGCAGTGGGGAAGGGGGCCAAGTCCAGCAATACTGCTGCTGCTTCTTTCCCTCCAATGCCAGGGCTAGGTATGGCGGGCTGTGCCTGCCTCTTGTTCTCTCCTTCTAAGGCCAGAGTGGTGGCAGCAACTGGAATGAAAGGAGGGCATTCATCTGCCGCTACGCATTAATCTGGGACTTTCTGAATATAAGGGAAGGACTCTTCCTTTGAGCTATATTCCTCCACAGTGAAACAGTGTGCCAAAGCTGCACTCCAGTCCTTAGGACTGGAGCATGGCTTTGGCATGACTTTTGGCCTCTTAAGACGCATGCAGCATTTAAACACCATACCTCCAAAGTGACGCAAAGCAGCTTTATTTTGGCCTGCCTGTATGGGCCCATAGTTTCACCTTAAGGTCACCATAAGCTTGAAATGTCTTGAAGGCAGACATCACATATACAGTGGTGCCTCGGGTTACGAAATTAATTCGTTCCGCGGCACCGTTCGTAACCCGAAAAGCCTTCGTAAGCCGAAATGCCATAGGCGCTAATGGGGAAAAAGCCGCGGCTCTGCCGCGGCTCCATTTAAAATAGCGCCGAAGTTTTTTCGTAACCCGAAAAAACATTCGTAACCCGGAGCAATTATTTTCTATTGCATTTTTTCGTATCCCGAAAATTTCGTAACCTGGGTAATTCGTATCCCGAGGTACCACTGTACATATTTTACCTTGAGGATCTTGCCTACTTCCTTCACGGCTGCCTTTCCATTTCTTAGGCTTCTGCCACACTGCAGAAATAAAGCAACTCGACACCACCTTAACTTCCACAGCTCAGTACTATGGAATACTGGGAATTGTAGATTGGTGGAGCACCAGAGCTATCTGATGGGGAAGACTAAATATCTCACAAAACTACAAATCCCTGAATTCCATAGCATAGAGCCATGGCAGTTAAAACTGCTTTATTTCTGCATAGGGTTGTCATTATTTGAAGATGATGGTCCATAGCAGCAACAACAAGGAGAATAATAACAGGGATCTCCAGGTGGGACTGAGGGTCCTTAGTCCCTGTACTGGGACTAGTATGACTTGAGTCCCTGTACTGGAAGGTGGGATAAGAAGAAGAAGAAGAAGATGATGATGAGGAGGATGATGATGATGATGATGATTCTGCCTGATATCCTGCATAGCCACTGCTGCCATTCTCAGCTGGCAGCATTGGGTTGGATAGAACAGGCTTTAAATACAAAGCAGCTTCTTATCTTTCTGTAACTCGATTGCTTTTTCTGTGACAGAAAGATACAACTGCTCCTCTTGATATTGTTCCTTTGGTGTGATAATAATTGAGAATCTTTGTACAATAATAATCCCTCTCCAAATTGATCTAGCTTGCTCACTAGAAGGAGCATCTTCTCCCATATCAGTCTTGTCATCCACTGAGATTTACGGGTCAAGGCCTTCCCTCACCTACATGGACCACATGTACATCAGGTAGTAACCAAAGAGAAAGGCCTTTTCTGTGGTGACTCCCTACCTTTGGAACCCCCACCCCAGAAGTATCATAGGTACAAACCTGAACCATATTTGGTCTCCAGAGCCATCATCCAATGCTTAAACCAATACTCTTTAAATGTTTTCTTTTTTTCTGACTGCTTGTTGACTTTAATACATACATATTAGGGTGCAGCTACACTGTAGAAATAACACTTTGACACCACTTTAACTTCCATGGCTCCCTCCTACAGAATCATGGCATTTGTAGTTTTGTGAGGCACCAGCCCTCTGGCAGATAACGCTGAAGAGCTTGTAAAATTACAAATCCCAGGATTCCATAAGGATGGAGCTATGTAGATGCACCTTTTGTTTTAACTCTGGGTTTTTGTATGTGTATTTCTAGCTACTTGCAAACTTGGAAGCAACAAGTTGCAAGTAACACAGTTACCTGTGTGAAGTCGAAGGCTTTCATGGCCAACATCCATAGTTTTTTGTGGGTTTTTCAGGCTGTGTGACTGTGTTCTAGAAGAGTTTATTTCTGACGTTTTGTTAGCATCTGTGGCTGGCATCTTCCTGAAGATGCCAGCCACAGATGCAGGCAAAACGTCAGGAATAAACTTTTAAAGAACATGGCCACATAGCCCGAAAAACCTACAAAAAACTACAGTTACCTGTGACTACTTACTTTCAAGGTTAATGGGGACATAACATGGTCACATTTAAAACAAAGCAAGATGTGTAATGAGGAACCGTTTCTAGTTTTTTTTCCAAAGGTCACTTTTAAAGGACTTTTCTGTAGGTATTTTTACTTTTTGATAAAGGGTTTAAGAAACTTTCTGAAGGGTTTCCCTCCCCCACAAGTAACAATGGAACAGAAAACTAATGAACAATGTAACAAGTAATGGTGAAAGTTAATTGGTAATAAGTGCACTGAGCTACTTTTTAACAAGTAACTGTATGGAACTACAGTACGTTGTATAAATAGGCTGATCATATTTTGAAAGCAACTTTCCAAGTTCTGGTTAGTTGTCACTTACTTAATGCACCTTATACTATACCGACCTTTTCTTAATGTATGGTCATGTATAAATGTTAAAGGAGATAAAATAACAACCATGGTTTCATTCTGTTTAAAACTTGGCCTGGTATCTTTTGCAGTTTTATAACTTTGGTTGCTTAGCCAGGGAACTCTCTCTCTGTTTACAACTCAATGAAATGTGCCAAACCCATCAGTTTCTGTCTACAGCCTGCTTTATTCAGCCACTTCTGTTAAGAGGCAAATATAAAATCTTCTCCTAGATCCCTTTGATATAAAGCAATCAATATATGTGAATATTAAAAAAAAACTGCTGGGTCATAGGAAAAATTTCAAAACTCACTGTCAAGTGTCAGACAACCTTACCTTTATTAGGACCAACAAAATGGAACAGAAGCTTTTGCCAGCTCCTTATCAGGTGCGATATTTTTTAAAAATGAATTGGGGTAAACAAGGGGAAAGGAGTTGATTTTGTATTGAAATCATGTCAAATAACCTGCACAGAACCTAGAAGTAACCAGTTCCAAGTCATACATGGGCTGCATCCACACTACAGAAATAATCCAGCTTGGCACCTCTTTATCTGCCATAGTTCAATGCTATGGAATTCTTGTGAGACATTTACCCTTCTCTGTTGGAGAGCTCTCGTGCCACAACAAACTACAATTCCCAGCATTCCATAGCATTGAGCCATGGTAGTTCAAAGTGGATTATTTTTGCAACTGCATTTTGAAACCGTATTTTGAAACTACATTATTTTTGCACTATGGATACAGCTGTTGGTTCTTCTGCCCCCTGCTCCCATAATGAAAGAGCTGCTTTATGATTGTAATTACACGAGGAATAATGTCTCTCCTTTTCTTGTGGCTGTAATTGATTTATGATTTTTTTTTAATCATGGCCCTGTGAATGGCATCAGTAAATGGAGGAATGCCACATCATTCAAATGCCAGCTTAAATTGCTACTGAGACATTGCGTTTCATGTCGGGTTTTTCCTTGAAATTTGGAACGTAATTAATTTAGCTAGTTTTAAGAAGCAGTAAAGAGCTGCTTTCTTTTTAAAAAGCCAGAAATAAAACAGAAGCTCAGTACTTGGTGGGTCTTCCAGTGATAACAAATTACGTTTTAAAAAATAGCTTTCTGAATTATGAATCTGCAGGGTTAGAGTCTTAACACTGAATGGCAAGGGAGAAGAACAACCCTAAAAGAATCAGGCCTTTACCAGGTTTCAGGCAAGTTTTCAAGTGATGCCTAGGACCGCTTGAAAAACAGAAGGAAGAGTGTGAGGCACATGTGAAACCTCTCCCTTCCATCTTCTTGTCCCTCTGCTTAATATCATTTCCTCTCATGCAACTTTATTTATTTATTTATTTGCCATAAAGGGATCCAAGATGATCACAAATAAAACAATTATAACATTTTACAATGAAATTTTCAAGAACAATTAAAACCAACTATCTAAAAAACAGTATAAAATTACATAAACATGCAAAAGTTAAAAGCATACCTAAAGCACACACCATATATAAAAGCATCACTCTGATACTAAAAGTGAACCCATCTGGAAGGAAAGCATTGGCAGTGGGGAGTTGTATTAATGCCTGCCCATGCTATCTACATGGCCCTTTGGTGTTTCACTGGGGTGGGAATATGGCTCAAAGGAAGAGTCCTACCCTTATATTCAGAAGGTCCCAGGTTAATGCCTAGCCCCAGAGGCAAATGAATGCCCTCCCTTCATTCCAGATGCCACTACCCTGGCCTTAGAAGGAGAGAACAAGAGACAGGCATAGCTCCACAATGCCTAGCCCTGGCTTGGAGGGAGAGAAGCAGCAGCAGTATTTTTTGAGGGTTTTTCGAGCTATGTGGCCATGTTCTAGAAGAGATTATTCCTGACATTTAGCCAGCATCTGTGGCTGGCCTCTCTCTGAAGATTCCAGCCACAGATGCTGGCGAAAGGAATAAACCCTTCTAGAACATGGCCACATAGCCTGAAAAACCCACAAAAAACTATGGATGCCGGCCATGAAAGCCTTCAACTTCACAGCAGCAGCATTGCTGCACTTGGTGCCCTTCCCCACTGCCACTACCTTCTCCTTTTGTGTCATGTCTTTTTTAGATGGTAATTCTGAGGGCAGTGAATTGTCTAATTAACCATTTGTAAGCCTGAACCTTTGTGACAGATGAACGGGGTATAAATCCTCCAAATGAAATTAAAATGAATGAATGCATTCTGTGTATATGTTTCTTCAAGTTACCTGTTCACTCATGGTGTCCTTATGAATTATTTAGGTTTTCTTTGGCGTGTTACAGATGCGCCAAACCGGCATAGTAGGGTTGACTCGGTGCGTATTAGGGTTGAGAAGGGGCATCCCTTCCAGACACCCCTCACCCTAATACGGACCAAGTCCGTACAAAATGGCGGTGCCCGTTCCACATGGGGGCCGCCATCTTGTTGTAGCGAACGCGTTGCATCCGCACGTCGTGTGGCACATATGACGCCGCATGTGCACCATTGCCGCCTCGTGGCGTCATAACCACGATGCAAAGAGAAGCATCATTTTGGGGCTTCTTATTTGCAGCGCAGAGGAGCTGCGTGGTTTGAACGCTAGGACTCCTCCGTGCTGCAAATGACTACGGTGGCAGACCGCCCGTTCTGGGCGGTCTGTAACGTGCCTTTGAAAGGAAAGAAGAGATGGTTTGCCACTGCCCTTCTCTGAAATCTAGTCTATAACACCTGGTTTTCCTTGGTGGTCCTTGATCCAAGTACTACCCAGGGCTGATTCTTTTAGGCCCAGTAATTCAGAAACCATGTGATGGGAAATATACCTCTTTCCCTTTCTCTCTCTGCAGGAGAACTCTGGAGAGCTGCTGCCATTCAGTCTAGACAAGCTGCCAGTCAGAGTAGATGATACTTGCTTAAATGGACAAAGAGCCTCTGACCTGCTGTAAGGAAGAGAGAAGGCTGGCCCAGTACCAATCAGGGCGCTGCTGGGCCTGAAACGAAGGACGGCCCCTCCCTCCCTAACTGTCATCTTTTCGGCCTTCGAGGGAGAGAGAAGGCTGGCCCAGTACCTCAGGGGCTGGGCATAGAAAAAGAGGCTCTTCCCTCCCTAAACTGCCATCGTTCGGCCTCTGAGGAGAGGAGAAGGCTGGCCCCAGTTCCATCAGGGGCCGGCCTGAAGAAAGGGCTCCTCCCTCCCTAACTGTCATCGTTCGGCTCTGACGGGGAGAGAGAGAAGGTGGCCCAGTTCCCTCAGGGGCCGGCCTGAAGAAAGAGGCTCCTCCCTCCCTAACTGTCATCTTTCGGCCTCTGAGGAGAGAGTGGCTGGCCCAGTTCCATCAGGGGCCGGCCTGGAAGAAAAGAGGCTCCTCCCTCCCTAACTGTCATCTTTCAGCCTCTAGAGGGAAGAGTAGGCTGGCCAGTACCATCGCGGGCCGGCCTTGAAGAAGAAGGCCTCCTCCCTCCCTAACTGTCATCTTTCGGCCCTCTGAGGGAGAGAGAAGGCTGCGCACCACACCCCCCCTCTTTCACACCAGGCCGGCACGGCCGTTCCTGCAAGAAAGAGGCTCCTCCCTCCCTAAACTTCATCTTTCGGCCCTTACCGAGGGAGGGAGAGAGAAGGCTGGCTCAGTACCATCAGGGGCTGGCCTGAAGACAGAGGCTCCTCCCTCCCTAACTGTCATCGTTCAGCCTCTGAGGGAGAGACAAGGCTGGCCCAGTTCCATCGGGGCTAGCCTGAAGATAGAGGCTCCTCCCTCCTTAACTGTCATCTTTCGGCCTGTAAGGGAGAAAATAGGCTGGCCCAGTTCCATCGGGGCTAGCCTGAAGATAGAGGCCCCTCCCTCCATAACTATCATCTTTTGGCCTCTGAGGGAGAGAGTAGGCTGGCCCAGCATCATCAGGGGCTAGCCTGAAGAAAGAGGCCCCCTCTCTCCATAATTGTCATCCTTCAGCCTGTGAGGGAGAGAATAGGCTGGCCCAGCTCCATCAGGGCTAGCCTGAAGAAGAAAAGCCCTCCCTCCGGTCCATCTGCTTTGGTCCAGGCCTCAGAGGGAGAGAAGAATGCTGGACCTGATTCCCTCCCCCCTCACCATTCCCTTCTTTTGTGTCGTGTCTTTTAGATTGTAAGCCTGTGGGCAGGGAACTGTCTGTTATCCCCGCTATTGTAAACTGCTCGGATTCCCAGTGATTGGGCAGTATATAAATAAAACTTATTATTATTATTATTATTATTATTATTATTATTATTATTATTATTATCTTCCTTGGTTCATGAATTATTCACACCCCATTCCCTGCTTTCGATGCAATCAGGGCATTACTGTTTTATTTTATTTTGTAATTCCAAAAAAATTAGAAAAAACCCTGTGTCAGTCCATAAGGATTTTTCAAAGTTCAGATTAATTTCTGCGGGTGGATAATGTGTTTATTAGGATTGGCTGCAATGTCAACAAATCTCCTACCTTTTGAGTCCCAGTGAACCCTTTATCAGGCAATATGGTTTTTAAAAATGGGAGTAGGAGAAGTATAGACCCTTCCCCACAACCAAACTGTTGTCATTAAGTGTGTCAGCCATTGAGGTTTGTGGCTATTAATATGTGTAGTGTGAAGCTCCACTGCAATTTCATCCTTGCAAATCTATCCTTTGATCTTTCCAGGATCAGTGTCCGTCCTTCCTTCCTTCCTTCCTTGCCTCTGCAGAAAAATGAAATCATAACAGCCATTGCCCATTTGAAATTTCTTGCATTTTTAGCGAGTAGCAGAGCCATCTCTCTCTCTCTCTCTCTCTCTCTCTCTGTGTGTGTGTGTGTAGTAGCAGCAACAGAAAATTGTTTTGTTTTGTTTTGTTCTTTAAGCAATTGGATTCACTTTCTGTATAATTTGGCACAAAATTGTACTGTGGCCTTTCTCTTTTAGATTCTGATTGTCCCAGTCAATTCGATTTTTTTTCTCTCTCTGTCCCTTTCTCTCTTTTCAAAGTCATCTGTGGAACCAAGTAAAGAGAGAATCCTTTTCTGTGCCTATAGCCAGAGGGTGATGGTAAAAGCTTACCATTGTTTTAACATCTCCAGCACCCCTTAAGGGATGATTATGAACATTTGAAATGAACAAAAAACCTCACTTGCACACCTCAGCTTTTTTTGACCCTAGATGGAATTTATCACAGTTGGAACAGAGTACCATTTGGGCACTAGATTTAAGATTAGACTCAGAGCAACAAAGAAGCTCACTTTGTGAAGCCTTGCATGAATGGATGTTTTTCCCCCCACTAGAAACCCGTAGGTCTTTCTATGCCAAATCATCCCCCCCTCCCTCCCAGATCTTGCTGGAGGGGATAGAGGAAACTCTGGTCTGAGTGCCAGATGTGGCATCTGGTAATTTCCATTTCAGTAGGACAGTGAATCCACCTGGGTTTTTAGTTGTTGCAAGTTTGGGATCTACCATAGGTGGGTCAGTATCTTGGAGAGCTCTTTTATAGTTTGGTTAATTTAAATTATAGAAAATTAACTATGGGGAATTATGAACCTTGGGTTCTCAGACTCTGTTCTCGACTGGTTTAGATCTTATTTGTCAGACAGATCTTTTGCAGTGGTCACAGGTGGTCTGACTTCTTCTCCTGTTCTCTTATCTGTTGGAGTTCCCCAGGGCTCTGTTCTGGGTCCCCTTCTGTTTTCTCTCTACACACTGTCCTTAGGAAAACCCATTAGCTCTTTTGGTTTTTCCTACCATCTGTATGCCGATGACACCCAGCTGTATCTTTCCACCCCTGACCTTTCTCCAAGGCTTGAACAGCAAGTCTCGTCTTGCCTCACAGCTGTCTCGCAGTGGATGCACCATCGGCGTTTGAAGCTCAACATGTCCAAGATGGAGCTTCTTGTCTTTCCTCCTAAGCCCACCCTTCAACACTCCTTTTCTGTCTCTGTGGACAACATTTCTATTCAACCAGTTCAGCAAGCCCGCAGTCTTGGTTTCATCTTTGATTCTTCTCTGTTGTGTATCCCTCAGATCCAGACCACAGCCAAGGCTTGTAGATTCTTTTTATACAATATTGCCAAAATCCGACCTTATCTCTCCGCCTCTACTGCCAAGATCCTGGTCCATGCCCTAGTGATCTCACAACTTGATTACTGTAACATCCTCCTGGCTGGGCTTCCTCTTTCTCACCTCCTTCCTTTAATCTCTGTCCAGCATTCAGCTGCACGCATTATCACTTCTGCCCACTGCTCTGACCACATCTCTCCTGTCTTGGCATCCCTTCACTGGCTCCCCCTCCCTTTCCGCATTCAGTACAAGCTCCTGCTGTCGACGTTTAAAGCCCTCCATGGGCTGGCCCCTCCTTACTTATCAGACCTTCTTTCTCCTCACCTTCCCACTAGGGCCCTCCGTTCTGGTAGTCAAGGTCTGCTGTACCATCCCAGGATTTCCTCTGCCCTATCTCAGATTCGCCCCTTTTCACTCGCTGCCCCTCACTCCTGGAACCTTCTTCCCCCACAAGCAAGAGCCATCACTTCTTTAACCAGCTTCAAAACGGAGTTGAAGACCATCCTGTTCAGGGAAGCGTTCCCAGGCATTGCATAATTGTCACTTGCTATTTGATGTTCTTTTGTTGCCTGTTTTATTGAATCATTTCCTGTATTGCTATGTATTTTATATGTATTATCCTACTAGAGAGGCCCCTTCCCCACCACCACTCCCTTCGTGTCGTGTCTTTTTAGATTGTAAGCCTGAGGGCAGGAAACCGTCCAATTAAAAAGATTGTATGTACAGCACTGTGTAAATTTACAGCGCTTTATAAATAAAGGTTAATAATAATAATAATAATGAAGTGGATGTAAATGTTTGTGGATGTAATGTAATCATGTATAAGAATGAAGTTTTATTTGTATGTGTATGTAAGCAATACACACACAGAGATAGAGAGAGAAAGAGAGTTTGGTTGATTGATTCACTGCCCCGGAGCCCTGTTAGTGTAGTGGTTAAATTCCTGTACTGCAGCCACTCACAAGGTAGTGAGTACAATACCAGCCAGGGGCTCAGGGTAGACTCAGCCTGGCATCTTCTGAGGCTGCTAAAATGAGTACCCAGCTTGTTGTTGGGGGCATTGTTGGGGGCAATTAGCTTACACACATTGTACACCGCTTAGGGAGTGCTTAAGTGTAGTGATAAGTGGTATAGACTTGTATTTGCTTATTGCTATTGCTATTGCTTGCTGACAGGAAGACACCAGTCACCTTTGGCTCCATGTCAGTTGGCATGCCAAGGTACTGAAACTAGTTGGGGTGCATGGCAACATGCCTTGGAGAATTTTTTTTAAAGTTCATAAGAAAGCACAGATGAGACTCACAACCACCCCAATTACATGATAACAATCAGCCACAAATTGCCATCCCTTTCTGGCTTGGAGTGGCTTTCTCTGTCATCTCTAACCAGGAAACATATCCGAGGTAGCTGCATTTGCCAGATAGCAAAGTACAATGTCATCCAAAATGCACAAAACAGTTATATCTTTATTGGTCCAACCAATATGCACAAAATACATATTGCGAGCTTTCAAAGCTCTACTGGCATTTTCATCAGGCAAAGGTGTTAAAAATCATACAGGAGATCCTCAGTGGTAAAATGTCCACAGTGGTATGAATCACCCACTGGCACTTCCTCTATCTTCCACCAATGAGTTCAGAATAATATGCTGGGATGAGGGGGAGGGTCTTCTCAGCTATGGCATCCCAATTGTGACATGGCCTTCCTACAAAGGCCCAGTTTGTGACCACAGTGATTTTTTTATAGGTGCCAAGTGAAAGTTTGGCTGTTCACCAAAGCCTTTGGGCCTCATTGATTTCTCACAAGTACAAATGTACACAGTTTTAAACTGTTTTAATATTTTAAATCTTCTTTCTCTCATTAACAGTGTTTAATGTATTTTTAGTTTAGATTATTTTTATTGTTTTTAACTGTTTTAATTTTAGTGGTAAGCTTCTCTGAAATCTTTCTGATACGGGAGGAGGTTAGAAATCCTTTAATATTAATAATCAGGGCCACAGTTCTATTATCAGCTTCTGAGTTATGTTACTCTGGGCCCGAACAGACAGGCCAAAATAAAGCTGCTTCGGTTCACTTTGGAGGTATGCTGTTTAAATGATTCAGGCATCCTAAGAGTCCAGAAGCCATGGCAAAGCCACGCTCCAGTCCTAAGCAGCTTCTGGCCTTTTAAGATATGTGTTTCATTTAAACAGCATGTCTCCAAAGTGATCTGAAGCAGCTTTATTTTGGTCTATCTGTTTGGGCCCTACAGTAGTTACATAGCAATGTACCTTCTCCTAGCCTGACATCCCCAGTCTGGATTTACCAGTCAGCAGACGTACATTTCTACTCTGCAAGGTATCTTCAGTATCATGGTCATAAGCAGGAGATTGGTTTTGGGATATGAGATTTAAAGGCAGTCTGCTGTGCTCCAATTGATAGGAGAGCAACCCCCAGTCACTAGCAGCAGCTACCTGGTAAAACAAGATTAGGGTGGACTTCCAATGTTAATATGAGAGAATATTTGGGGAAATTAGCAGTGTTAGGATCTAAAGAAGAATAGACTGTGGTGTAGTGGTTTGAGCATAGGACTTGGGCTCTGGAGAGCGGGTTCAACTCCCCACTCAACCATGGAAACCAGCTGGGGGAGTTTTAGCAAATCACATACTCCCAGCCTTAGAAAAACCCGTGATAGGTTCGCCTTAGGTTTGCCATAAATTGGAAATGACTTGAAGGCACACAATAGAGGGGAATAACATGTAGAGGTTCATTTTAAGTATATATTTAGAGGAAGTAGAATAATTTGATTATTATAACCATTTGCTGGTAAGTTGGAACTGGAAATCGTTTGTCTTCTCTTTTTTTTGTTATTGTGTGTTTTAATGTTTCTGTTTTAAGATAGTTTGCAGTAATAGTAATAGGCCATGTATAGAACATAAATGTATTTCACTACTATTTAAATTGTGTTTTAAAAACATAAAATCATTTTTTACATAAGTTTAAACTATTTTTTTTATTATGAGAGTAAAACAAGGTCCAATTACTAAGTAGGTTAGGTTAGGTTAGACTAAGTAGGTGAGATGTCTAGGTTGGTTACAATTGTGTTTTGCTATTTGACGAACGTTCTTTGTATTATTTTATTGTATAGGTTGGAGTGTTTAGTCAGTATAAGTAGTTTGTCTCCTTTTGTTAAAGTTTTAGCCTTCTGTTTGTATTCTCTGTAACCTAATTTATTGCCTTTTATAGAACAACATTCTTTTTCTGAATTCTGATTACATAATGATAAAAGTCATAGGATACAAGGCGAGTGTGCATCCCCTATCCCCTAAGATAATGTAATAATAAATACTCACCTAAACAACAAAAACTTCCTCTTTACTTAGTTTAAAACTTATCATAAGAATGCAACACAGTATTAAATGTACTAGGCAACATTCAAAGTCAAATCAGTTTGTTTGTTGTAAACAGTAAACACAAGACGAGTGGCGACTGGCGTTCCGTGTTGTGACACCAAGGGTAAGGTGGCGAGAGGAGAGGGGGCTGTTGACCTTCAGGTTACATTCAAGGTGCATGAGGAAGGTGGGTGATATACTATGTGACCGTACCACTGACACAAGGGGACGCACATTTATGTTTTGGCCATTGTACAAAGAAACCGTCATATGGTACCCTGCGTTTACGTTGCTAGCTGTAATGAGTTTAATTACGCAAAAAATTATATCAAAAAAACCTGCCAAGCTGTCCCTAAATTTTGCCGCCCTAGGCAGCTGCCTAGTTCGCCTATATGGATGAGCCAGCCCTGTTCTTATCTGTACATCACAGACTCATTGAAGCAGGGCTCTCTTTTTGTCTTCTCTGTTCTTTAACACATCTTAATTTTCAGCAACAGGTTAGCATTGCCACTGCTATACAAACCAGCACTCTCTAGATAGGCTCAACTGTCATGAACTACCCATCATCCCCAGGTATCTCAGCCATTGGCTCTTCTGGCTAGAGTGATGGGAGCTGTAATGCATCTCCTCTGGAGAGCTATAGGTGGAGGAAGCCTGGGCTAGTCCCTTCCTTTGAACAATGAGAAAGCAACGGACCCTGGAATTCTTAGACTGATGCTTAAGTTAGCAGGAATAAATTTCCAGCACCAAAAATAAAATGCAGATAGGTGAAAAGCAAGACCATTTGCTAGCCTTGCTGGAGGCCAGGCATGAAGCACACCTGCTCATCTTTCTAGTAGCAGTATCTCTTCATCTTTGAGCTGAGCAGTTCCCAGGCGCAATACATGTTTGTAGAGGGGCGGGGGGTAGGCAGCCAAAGGGAATCTGAATTCATTGTAACTGCAGGTTTGGATTCATTATATACTTAAAAGTGAGGTATACCTGCCAGCAGAAAACATCACAGACCTGGAACAAATATTAAGGAAGATCAAGGAAGAAAGTGCAAAGGCAGGCTGTACATAAAGAAAACAAAGATAATGACCACGGAGAATTTACATAAATTCATCCTAGACAATGAGGAAATAGAAATAGTAGAATGATTCCCATACTTAGCATCAAACATTGATTGAAGCAGGGACTGAAGTCAAGAAATCATAAGAAGACAAAGAATGAGGAGGGCAGCAATGAAAGAACATCTTAAAATGTAAAGATATACAACTGAGCATGAAAGTTAAAATCATATAAACCATTCTATTCCCTGTTACCATGTATGGATGTGAGAGCTGAAAGAGGACAGGAAGAAAATCAGTTCATTTGAAATGTGGTGCTGGAGAAGAGTGCTGAGGATATCATGGACAGCCAAGAAGTCAAACATACGGGTCCTAGAACAGATCCAACTAGAAATCACCCTGAAAGCCAAAATGACAAAACTAAGGCTGTTGTACTTTGGCCACATCATGAGAAGGCACGACTGAGTGGAAAAAACTAGGAAAGGTGAAGGGGGCAGAAAGAGAAGAAAGCTGCATGGTAGATGGATAGACTAAAAGAAGTCATGGGTATGAATTTTCAGGAACTGAGCAGAGTAGTGGAAGACAGGGAGTCTTGGAGATGTCTCATCTACCAACCGTGGGTTGAGATCAACTCAAGGGTAGATAACAACAACAATAACAGCTGCCAGCCATAGCTAGTGTGAGAGGGGTGGCTAATAGCGCTTCAAAGAAATCACAGGATTTATAGTTTCAACTGAGACCCATCAAATCAATGGGAATTATCTCCATGTGGACTCACCCCTCACAAACTGATTCAGTGGGCCCTCTCCAGTGAACACTAACCAGTTGGTCTCAGGCCATAATCTCCCTTTTTATGGCTTCATTGAGAAAAGTAAATAGGAACATCATTTATTTAGAGTAAGTAGTGGGCACTGTGTCTAGTTGTGTGAGAGAGCCCTGGCAGTGGGAAGGTGTGTTAATGCCCACCCATGCCATCTGCATGTTCCTTTGGTGCTTCATCGGAGAGGGAACAAGGCTTAAAGGAGGAGCTCTGGTGGTGCAGTGGTTAAATGCCTGTACTGCAGCCACTCACTCAGAACCGTAAGGTTGCGAGTTCAATCCCATCTAAGGGGGCTCAAGCTCGACTCAGGCTTTCATCATTCCAAGGTCGCTAAAATGAGTACCCAGACTGTTGGGGGCAATTAGCTTACAGTTGTAAACTGCTTAGACACTGCTAGTTCAGTATGAGGCAGTATATAAATGAAGCTGTTTGTTTAAAGGAAGATTCTTTGCCTTATATCAAGAAGATCCCAGATGAATTCTTTCTGTGTGCATGTGCATTCAAGTTCCCTGCCAACTTATGGTGACCCCATGAAATTCATAGGCAAGAAATACTCAGAGGTGGCTTTACCAGTTCCTTTTCTCGAATATAACTCATCCAAGTACAGGTCTGACTGTTCTCAGCTATCAAGATTAGATGGGATCTGGTACCTTTAGGATTTTTAGGTAGTTCCTTGGGGCACCCTAGTATTGCAGAGGCAAAAACCACCTCTGAATATTCCTTGCCTAAGAAAGGCCTATTAAATTAATGGGACCCCATAAGTTGACAGGTGACTTGAAGGCATCTCGCACATGCACATGCACACAGTGGTGGAGAATTCAAAGGTAAATTGTATGGCTCCAGGTCTGGTGAATTTCCAAGATGGAGCTGACAAGGAACTCTTTCAAACAACACAATCACTGCACTTTTGATTCTGCTTCAACTTCCCTGACTGTCTTCTATGGAATCCTGGGGTCTGTGATTTGATCAAAGGTAAAAGAGGATCTCTCAGACTAAATGTAAAGGCCCCTCTTTAAGTGGATAATCCCAGGATTCCATAGTATGTTGCCATGGCTGTTAAATTGGAACCATAGTGCTATATTTGTTTACTGGGAATGGGCTCAGGACTCTGAGATGCTCTGTGTATCTGAGGGCCCTTCCTTCACAAGGACCTCTGTAGATATGGCCCACACACTGGGAGAAGAAACTTAAGGCCAAAACAGGTGGCATGTGACAGAAACACTAGATGCATTCCAAGGACCGTTCAGGGAGATAAGCAAACCTCCGCATCGTTTGAGGGTCTCCAAATCTGATCACAGTTTGGGGTGTGGGAGAAAAAGAGGCCGCCTGCCTGCACAGGCCGGCTGCTTTGCCACATGGAACGGCAGCAATTCGCCCCAGAATGCATCTGGGGCAAATCCTCTGCCCTGATTGGTCGCGCGGAATGGAAGGGGCAGGCCCTTCCATTCCGCGCCGCTCTAGGTTGGGCAGAGGAACTCTATGGCCGGGAGTTCCGGTCCTCCAGGGCAGCTCATTGGCTGAGCTGCTCTGGAGGAGGAGTCTCCTGGCCACGTCATCAGCCGGGGCCATAGGCCTATATAAGGCCGCGTGGTCTGGCCCCGGTGGCAGAATTTGCTTGGTTCTCCCACCCTCCCACTGCTTGGGTCTGTGGGTTTTTTTCACAACTGTGATTTGGCAGCATAGGCCTGCATGGTGTGGTACCAGGGCTACGGAGTTCTGGTTTGGGAGTCATTCGGGACCCAGGAGCGAATAGGGCAGGCGTTGTGGCCATTGCGAGGGCCATAACGAGCGAGTGCCTCCCGGTGACTAGGGGCTTAAGGAACAAGTGAGCACATGGTGGCATGGTGGCCAATTGGCGTTCCTTAGCCCCTAGGTCATCCCAACGCCTGGCGGTTACCAGGCTTATTGCTGATCAGACAAACATGGGGTTGTTTGATCTCGCAGATCCTGACCTTATGCTTTTTGCCAACCCTACCAATTGTTTGAGTTTGTTTAATAAAGTTGTGGCCTTTCATCCAGCTAGGTTTCATGTGGTTATTTGCGGCAGCCTCCCAGGCAAGATGTCTAATCCAGGGAAGGGGCATTGTTTCAGAGCAAGAAAGTCTTTTGCTTAGAGGCTCCCTCTGTTTCAAAGACCTGCCTACTTCCATTTCTAGTCCAAACCTACACAACCCTAAAGAGGAAGAGCAGCAGGGGTCATAAAGGCGTTCTTCAACAGACAGCACCTAGATCGAATGGACTGCAAGATGAAGGCAGTTGAAGCCATCTTGAATCACAAGCCACTCAGTCTTCCACTCCCAGGGATGGGGAAGCAGGGGATTATTTTTATTTTAAAAACTGGATCTAGAGGAAGCATTAAGTGCCCCTTTGAACTGGTGCCTTGTGACGATGGTGTTTATCAGACGAGCTCTTAAAGAGGTACTATTCCAGTGTGACTCCTCTAGCTGCCTCCTGTTGCATGCTGGGACTGGCAGTTTTAAGGAGGGGTATTTAGAATTCTCAGGCAGAGAAGTTCAGCTCCTTAAAACTGCCAATCCCAGCATGCAACAGGAGGCTGCTAGAGGAGTCACACTGGAATAGTACCTCTTTAAGAGCATAGTGTGATAAACATCACTGTTGTAAGTGGGCCAGTGAATGTAAGGTGTATCTATGCTGTAGAAATAGTGGAGTTTGACATCGCTTTAAGTGCTTTAGCACTATCCTATGGAATCTTGGGATTTGTAGTTTCACAAGGTCTTTAGCCTTTCTCTGCTTACAAGTGCTGGTGCCTAGAAAAACAACAAATCTCAGGATTCTGTAGTCTGGAGCCATGACAGACTGTCTTATTTGTACAGTACAGATGAACTCACAGTCCCTATTTTAGAGCTATCCAATGTTCTGAACCTTTTTCCAGAGAGAGAGAGAGAGAGAGAGAGAGAGAGAGAGAGAGAGAGAGATTCAGCACCTTGAACAGCTCTTTCAAAATGTGGGCCTAATCCATGAACAGATTTACCAACCTGCTGATTCTAGTCATGTCTGCCCTGTTAGCAGCAGCAATTGCTTAAATGAAATCCAGAGTATATACCTCCCCACCCAAAAACTCCCACTCTGTTAGAGATCCGCAGATAGCTGGCCTTTGGTGCTTTATTTTATCCCAGTGACTTTGTTTTATTGGCCTGCATTTGCACTACCATTCCTAATGCACTGGGATTGTTCCTTTTTTGCACCATAGAATTTATTGACCCCTGTTTATTGGCTGAGATGAACTTTCTTGCTATTTTCTCATTTGCAGGAATTTCTTTCCCCCTTTCTCTGGCTGTGTTTCCCCTCTTGAGTCTCCCTCCCAAAGCTCATACACTTTCAAACATACCCTCCCAGCAATAAAGCTTTGTAAGGGTTTTTGCTTTGCTCTGAGTTTTGATTGCCTTTATCCTCCGGGGTCCATTTCCACCAGAGTAAAAGGCACTCCGTCTAAGCCTACACAGTGTCTTTAATTTGCTGGCAAAGACTGTCTCTTGCTTTTTATTGCCACCAACAGCCTGTCTTTAATTACAGGAAGGAGATGTAATTCTGAGGCAACCTGGCCTCAGAATCTTAAAACAAACTACTCTGAAGGTAGGGTAGCCACTTACACATAGTTAGAAAAAGAGAAGCAGAGTCATCCTAAAAGGTGGAAGGGAATGAAAGAGGAGATTGCTTTTCATAAACTTTACATGTGCAGATGTACAGTTATTGTAGCCAATTTAGAAACCATTGCCTTAATAGAAAGACAATACATCTTACCATAGTGCGGAAGACTGCTAGTGTGGATTAAGTGTTGGAAAGTGAGACTCAGGCTTGGGAGAATCTTGTCCCCCACTCATCCAAAACACACTGCCCTAAATTCTGTTACAAAGGCCCGGGACAGACGGGCCCTTTGTGGCATGGCGACAGCGCAACTAGGATTAGGGACTACCCGGCAACCACATGGTCCCTAACCCTAGAATGTACTGTCAGTGCTACAGTTGTGGTGCCCTGTGTACATGGGAGCTGCCATTGTGATGTAATGGACATCACACCACACCAGTTATATCATGAGTGCACCATTGACACACTCACGATGTAACAATGGTGGTGGAAAAAGAACCCAGTTTGGCAGCTGTGGCTTCCCTGTGGAAGAAATTAGGCTGCCAGCAGGCCGCCCTTTTCAGACGGTTTGTACTGCATCATAGTCTCAGCCATATTAAAGTGATTGACTCAATGAGCTTTATCAAACCCGGGTCTCCAGAGTTGTAGTCAAACACTTAAACCACAACATGCTGGTTCCTGCTCCTGCTCCTAGCCCATTGAAAATTACTTTATTGTTAGGGTTGCCAGATCAGGACTTTTCCAGGTCCTGAGATGTCAGGGACAGAACCAAGACCTAGGGAATGGCCCCTTTGTGATGTCCCAGTGAGCAGATCCTGGTGATGTCATTAAGCAGGGTACATGAAACATTAACCACTGTTGCACAGACTATAGCCATTTGTATCAAAGCATCAAGTCTTACAAGTGGGGTATGTATATACACTTTTCAAGGCAATGTTCTAGCCTTGGGATTCTTCCCCCTTACCCAAAGGACCTGAGAAGAAGGTCCAGGCCCTGCGATATGGAAACCCTAACTATTGCAGTTCTATGGTGGTGGTAATGGTGATGAAGAGAGGAGGAAGACAAGAAAGAGGGGAAAGCATCAAGGTAAGAAATAGGAAGAAGAAAGAGATTTAGGAATGGGGCTGGCATGTATTAAGGGGGCTTTTTTTAGGGGGGGGGGATGAACTTGGTTTACTCCATACATCTGCTGCCTTTGTGTGAGGGAGAACAAGAGTCAGAGGAGAAATTAAACATGCACATCTATTCACTTTTAGGAGGGAATCTCAGCAAGTTTCCTGCCGTTCCTAGATGGAGCGTAATACTTTTAACAAAACAGAAGGCTGTCATGCTAAGCTGGCTGTAGCATAGCGAGCAGGTCTGATCCATATGGTCAGACTCATCACAGGGAATGGAAACTTGGTTCTTTCTCTGTTTGCTGTTGTTGTTTTTTAAAGAGTCTCCTGCTTCTGCAAGAACTGTGCTATACAGCCTTGCCCAACACATTCTTTTACTGCTCCCATTCATTGGGGCTCAATGCAGAAGGCCAAAAGGTTGCTGCACAATTTATGGCCATGGCACTGCTTCTTGCAAATGGCCTCTCATTTTCCCAGCTTAAGAGAGAGAATGCCTCCAAGAGAAGATCTCACATTCGAGGGGTGTGTGAATGCATGCATTTTTCTTTCTCTCTCCCTCTCTCTGTGCACACTGCTGGCTATGCAATACTCAGTCCCCAGATAGCCAGGAGGTTCAGAAAGCATCAGCATGCAAGAGTGTTACCTGCTGCCTTGATGTGCTTTGGAATACAAATCGGACTGGGCCCTCAGCTTCTGCTAGGCACGTTAATAGCCATTCCCCTTGCCCCCCTCCACTGCCCGCCCTTTGCGGCTAGCTAGCAAAGCTGACAGAAGAAGAAATGGGGAGGCAGAGCAGAGAAGAAGGAGGAGGTTTGTGAATATTCAACACCTGCCCGAGTTTCTGCAGGAAATGTTTGGAGAAGGTGATCACCCTGCGAACTGGCACAGGTTTGGAAAAAAAGAAATATATGTTGAGCCAGCAACTTCTATTTTGGCTGTGCAAAAGAAAAAGGGGGAAAATCATTGTTGAAACACTGATGAAGGTCAAGGTGGATCTCTTTCTTCCTCCATAATAAGGCAAGGAACTTGTCCTTGCTGCAGCTGAGAATGGGGCACAGGTGTCATCACATGGCATCTCCGGGAAAGTTGACAAAAGAAAGGCCACCACACTTGGGAGGACAGAAATACAGCCATAGTTCAGGGCAAACCCAGGTGTTTTGAATGCAGAAAGTCCTGGGGTCAGCCCTTGCCATCACAAATTTAAAAAGAGATGCAAATGATGGAGAACATCTCTCCCTGTCTGAAATGTTGAACATTAGCAGCTGCCGCCAACAGACAATACTGAACAGGATAATAAGAGCGTGATGAAAGTTACAAGAAATAAACTGCATTTTTTTCTTTTTTCTTTTTTTCTTTTTTCTAAAAAATATCATTTAGTAATGCAGTGATTGGGATCCTGTTAGTCTCAACTAAGATCCAGAGCAGATGGGCAGGAAAAAGCAGCTCTATCCTGCATTTTCTGAAAGTGGGTCAAACCCCTCTGTTTGCAACTGCCTGCACCAAAGGCACCCGGCAACCGGAACATCCATAGGCTGTCCACACCACATGGCATCAAGCCACACCATGCAATTTTTTTTTTGGCTGCCTTTCTACTATGCATGTGCACTATCACACAAACACACCACCAGTGACCTCCAATTACCTCTCTCTTCCCACCCAGATGCCATTCCATTGGATGCACACCCATATGATTGACCACACAGTCACACTTGTGATGCATGCCCTGTACAGGGCATCAGTGCTTCAGTGTGCCCAGTGGCAAAACACAATCATTGAAGCTCCCAATACATGCCACCTTTACCCCTTTCAGCCCATGCCTTTCTGTTGGACTCTCTTTTTTGTGTCAGTTGTAATTACAGCCATTGCATTATTGGCAATCATGGTTTTGTTGTGCCACGGCCCTTGCACTAGTGCTGGGTCATCTATATGTCATGCAAAGATGCACATTTCCCCCCTTGAGTCAGATTATCCCAGCTTCCTTTTGCTCCAGTTCTTAGCCTCTAAGTGCAGCTTTGTTGTGCTTCCCAACCATTTTCACCTTGTATGTCATCTAAACCTCCCATTTTCAAAGCATCTGGAATCCACTTTATTTTGCCTGTGTGTTTCACCCCTGCAGTAGATTCTGAAATTATTCAAGAGTGATCAACATGCAGGGAAATCTCATTGACTCCGTTGTTTTACTCTAATTGAGACTAACAGAATTAGGGGCAATATCTGTCTGTCATTGGAGATCTGCCCCTTGCCTTAGACAAAAACACACAGGTTCCTGAGCTGACACAGCAGAAGCACAGTGCTAAACAGTCTTTGTGTCAGCAATGCTACAAATACAATTTAAGATGGTATGCTAGGATTTTTTTAAAAAAAATATAGCCATGGCTGAGTTGTAGCTGGCTTTTGGTTTTCAGAAATGGACACTAGCCATTGCTTCCATGTTCCAGGTTGCATTACCATGTGTTACCTGGCATGTGCACTCCTACTAGTAGTTCATCCTGCTTGCAGCTATCTTGGGAGTGAGCTCAACCACAGATATCCTAGCCAAAATAACTGGCCTACTAGTCTAATGTTTTCTTCCTTTCCCCATCCTTTACTTTTCTTTCTTACTTACTTTTTTCTAATTAAAAAACCTTGCAGAATCTGATTGTGGACAACACAGATACATGCATATTTTTTGGTGTTTTGTCCACATAAAGAGGCATGGCACCAGAATGGAGCAGTGGTTGAAATTGCTTAATGTTGGATACTTAGGTGAGCATTTCTTTTTGTAAGTGGCAAGGCAACCTTCTCTAAACTGGTACCACTTGAATGCTTTGAATTATACCAGCTACAGCCAACAAGTCCTGTGGTCAGGGTTGATGAGACTTGTAGCCCAAACCATCTGGAGCACTTCAAATTGAAGAAAGGTTTCTTTGAGCATCGAGGAGATGAGATTCATTCAATATTTGATGCAGGAAAAGAGTCAGATCAGTTGCATGAGGACAGCTCGATATTTTTCTTCTTTTTCTAAGGACAAAAAACCAGCTTTGGAAAGAACATTTTAAAAGTGGTCTTGCTCTCTCTCTGTATCTGATCACTCCAGCCATATACAATTTCCCAATGTGTCCCATGTGCTTTAAGTAAGGGACTCCCTTTTTCAAGTGTTGCTGAGTGAACAAAAAGAGTTCAGTTTTTAAAAGCTTCCCTCAAAAAGAAGTCAGACTTTGCCATTGTTCTTGCATACGTGTCTGAACCATTTTAGAGATTGTGGATGACAGGAATACTCATACTCAAACATTCAAAATAAAGATCCTGGACACAATTTTTTGATGGTGCTCATTTCTATCAAAAACTCATGCTTACAGCCTTCCAAGGTCATATAATGGAGCCACTGTCTTATCAGAATGATGCTTTGAAGTTTTATTGCTTCCTTGCTTGGGGCTGATAGGCTACACTGTTCAAAAGGCTTTGGGGTGGGTAACCATATTTAAATGCTGCTTTCAAAACCATTTCACCTTCAGTAGGTCTACAGATTATTGCACTGGTGATGCTGAAGTAGAGGAGACAAGGTGTCACACCTAAAGAAAAAACAGGGGTTCTGGGAGGCTTAGTCCAAAAAAGTAAAGTAACCTTAGTAAGCTATGCTCCAGTCCCCATCCATAATGCAAAATGGCTGGGGATGATGGGTGCTTCAGTCCAAACATGTGTAGGACTGCATGGCCTACCACTCATCCTTCCTCTGCAACTGTGTCTCCATAGCAATATCCTCTTCAAAGACACTATAATAAAAATGAACCTCTGACCCAGGTCAGGTTTTTTTATGGCTTCACTCTCAAACTCATCCTCCCCTGCACTAACTCTCTACACTTCCTTCCAGATTTGCCACATGTCCAGGTGGATTAAAAAAGTCTGAACAATTAAAACACCAGCCATTTCAATACTAATATTTCAGTTGTCCGTAATAAAAGTCACCATTGCCTGGCTTTGTGGATTTTGGACCTTTTCCAAATAAAAGTGGCAGTTTCACTCTGCCATAGCTTTACATGCTAATATAACCGACCTAACGAAGCTGGGAATGGGGAATGCGAGGAAGGACATACTTTCAATCAATTCATAAATACTTTAGGGGATTAGGGGGCAAGCAGCAAGATTGTAAGAGGTAATGAGGCAGGGCTTCCCACCTCCAATCCACTGTGCACAGAACTATGAAGACTCTGGAGAAATGTGTAGATTGAAGATTGTCTGTACCCAACTTGTATGTGCCAAAAATGGTTCCCTTATTCCTATAACTCAGGGAGATGACAGTTTCATCATCTCCCCTTGTCCTCCCACTTCCCAATTGCTTGCCCCTTTGAAGATACAAAAACTAAGAACTAACATGCTTTTGCTTTCATTGATGCTTGGCTAGCCACTGGGCAGGCAATGTTGTGGGTCCACACACCAAGGCCATGTGGCATTTGCCTTGGTAAGCCATTTCCCATGGCAGTTGATGGTAAGCCATTTTCATGGCAGTTGGTGGCAGTTGACTAGAAACTCTTCTAGAACATGGCTACATAGCCCAAAAAACCCACAAAAAACGATGTCAAGGTTGTTGTGACTCTGTTCTAGGTTTTATTCCAGAGTTAAAAGCAGCTGTCTGAGGTGCTGAATTTGTTCTGGGGGTTCAGCACCTTGGGGCCAAAACACACTGCGTAAATAATCCAATTTGAGACCACTTTAACTGCCCTGGCTCAGTGCTAGGGAATTCTGGGAACTGTAGTTTGTTGTAGCACAAGAGCTCTCTGACAGAGAAGGCTAAATGTTTCACAAAACTACTGTTCCCAAAATTCCCTAGCATTGAGCCAGGGCAGTTAAAGTGTTCTCAAACTGGATTATTTTTGTAGTGCTTTCTGCCCTTTAGATAGCTTTAGATGAGCACGCTCCAGCTCTGGCATGTATCCACCAGCCTCCAATTTGTGAAGTAGTCATTATGAATAACAGGAGGAGGGAGGTTCTCAGGGATGCCTCTGAGATGCAGAAATGTACAAGTACTGGGTCACACAAGGTAGCCCAATAATAGGACTTTTTGATTATCAGGAACAACAGCATCACAGTCCACCCCCAGGCTTCCCTGTTGTTTTTACTTACTGCCCTTGAGCTGACCTCAACTCATAGAGAGACATTTCCAAGTTTTCCTATTCTCATCCTCTCTCCTCAGCTCTTGCAAGTTCAAGACCATGACCTCCTTGGTTGAGTCTAAACAACTGGCATGTGTTCTTCCTCCCTTTCTACTGCATTCCACCTTTCCTAGCATTATTGCCTTTTCTAATGAGTCATGTTTTCTCATGATGTGGTCAAAATATGACAGCGTCAGTTTAGTCATCTTGGCTTCCAAGGTGAGTTCAGGCTTGATCTGTTCTGGGATCCATTTATTTTTCTTTTGGGCCATCTACGGTATCCTCAGCACTTTTCTCCAGCACCACTTCTCTAATAAGCTGATTTTCCCCCTCTCTCTGCTTTCTTCACTGTCCAGCTCTCACATCCATAAATGGTAGTGGGAAATACAATGGCTTGGATTATTCTAACGTTAGTGTTCAGTTGTATGTCTTTATATTTGAGGAGCTTATCTATTTCTTGTTTGTGTAATATGTCTTTAAACAACTGAAAAATATTTTGATTGACAGGTGACAGTTAAGAGTTGACCGTTGGAATGTTTGGTTGGTTAAGTTATGGTTGAAACAGCAGTGTGGTGTTTATTGCTGTGTGTGGGGGGGGGGGCTGGTTTTAGAGCTGTGAATCAGACTTTGAAGTTGATTAGAAGACACACACACACACACACACACGCTGTATTATATTGTATTTATATATAACTGAAGATAAAAGGCCTCTAGGAACTTTGGACAAATCAATTGTCTGAGGCGGGTTACAGACCACCAGAAAGTACACGATGAGCACGTACTAGGGTTAGGAAGGGGTGATGCTTCCGCACCCCCCTAACCCTAGTACACGCTCCGCGTGCACAAAATGGCGGCAGCTGTTCCACACGGCTGCCGCCATTTTGACGTAACGGATGCTCTGTGTCCGCACGTGGCGCCCCCGAAGTGATGCCACGAGTGCGCGACTAGCACCTCACGACATCTTTTCCGGGACGCGAGAAGGAGCGCGATTTCCGTGCTCCTTCTCTGCAGCGTCCAGGAGCCGCACGGTTTAAAGGCTGCGGCTCCCGGACATTGCAAGTAGAGGTGGAGCCAGACCGCCACTTTTCGGCGGTCTGTAACCCACCTGAGATTGTTTCTTTTAATTGGTAGTCAATGCACTGCCAATACCAACAGCTGGGATTGTTGTTGTTGTTTTTATACTCTGGTGTGTACATTGTTTTTGGCTGTAGCTGGGTGATTTTTGCCCAGACTGCACTGGGAGTTGGCCTTGCCCAAATATTATTACTGGTGGACATTTCTTTCATAGCTGCCCTTCCCATTTCTTTCCTTCTTCTGATTTCTTGATTGCAGTATCCATTCTGATCAATGTTTGATCCAAACTATGGGAAACCTTTAACTATTTTAATTTCCTGGTTATCTAGGTTGAATTTTGTCAATCTTCCATGGTCATTATTTTTGTTTTCTTTCTGTTTAATGGTAAGTCTGCCTTAGCACTTTATTCTTTATCTTTCCTTAGTAATTGTTCCATATTTGTGATATTTTCTGCTAGTAGTATGTTGTCATTGGTATATCTTGGTATTTTATGTTCCTTTTTCTATCTTCATTTTTTCTCTCTGAGTCTAACTCTGTTCTTTGTATGATATTTTCTGCATACAGGTTGAACAAATAGGGTGACATTCATGCCTGACCAGGGCTTCCTTGGTCTCCCTGAAATAAGCTGTTAGCCTCATAGAAGCTGGAAAGGGAGAAAGAAAGGATTTTCCCTAGCAGTTATATATTGCAGTGAGCTATCATTGTTCAAATGTAAGTATTATGAAGTTGATTTATTTGGCATAAACAATTAAGATACATTGGCTTTAGAAAAGACCTACTCCTGTCCCACACAGTAACTTGTCATTGTTACGGATGCAGCTTGTCAGGGAAACAGGCCTAGCTGACAAAGAGTGTACACAGGGCTACATGAATATTTGTGGGGAGGGAGAAATGCAAACTTGTGGGAACTAGGGTGAAAGGAGACATCCTACAATTAGCCTTCTCTGCATCTGTGCCCTTGCTTATGTCTGAAATGCATGTGTGGGCAAAGTTATCACACTTGCAAGACCCCTCATCTAAACTGTAGCGCAACAGTTGAAGGAACACATCTTCCTCACCTCTGTGGTGAAGGACAAATGCATATTAAGAGTGCAAACGTGCTTTCAGAAACACTTTTCTTTGGGGGAGACAGTGTGAGCTGGGCTTGGCAGATTTAAATGACCAGGAGGTGAAGTAAGATTGACTACTGAGTGCTTTGAGCTTTCCTGTGTAATACAGAGCCTGGCTTGCTCATTTGAAAAATGTAGGGCAATTTGTTCTCCAATCCTTTAGTGTCACCTACCTCAATTGCCTGCTGTTTGTTAAAAGAGGCATTTCAGAGTATTTGTTGGTTTTGGACTAGCGATCTGGCTTCGGATCCTCACCTGGCTAAGACGTTTACTATAAAGCTTTGAGGAAATCATTCTTTCATGGTCTATCCAGCCTTCCACAACCTGATGCCATCCAGATGGCTCAGACATCAATTCTCACCAGCCCATGCCAGCATGGCCAATGTTTAGAATTGCAGTCAAGTGAAGTCCAAAGTATCTTGAAGAAACTGAGAAGGCTGGCCCATCCTATCCCATAAATGTGGAGATAATGTCCAAGTATGCAGCCTTCAGGTCCCTGGAGGAATGTTGTACCAACCCACAAAGTAAATTTTCCAATTCTGCTCCAGAGATGTAATGGATGACTTTTTACATAACTATACTTTGTGGAAAATCTGCCTTTGCACTATAACTCCTAGAATCCCCAAGAAAGCATATGGTCATTTCAGCTAGTGGCTGTTGGCTGACAGATTCTGGCTGCTATAGTTTTTTAAAAAGAGAACTTTCCAAGCAGTGGTCATGGACAGGCATTTTTGAAAAATTTCCATAGACTAGAGGACTACTTGAGATCCAGTGTGTTGTAAAGGTTTGAGTATTATACTAAGACTTTGGGAGACCATGGTTCAAATCCCCACTCAGCCACCCAGCCCCCTGGGTGACCTTGGGCAAGTCACACTTTCTCAGCCCTTGAGGAAGGCAAATGCACACACACACACACACACACACACACACACACACACACACACACCGCTTTGGACAAATCTTGCCAAAAAAACCCCAAACTAAACCAAGCAAAAACCAAACCCTGAGATTGGTTCAAGATAAGGTTTCCATAAGTTGGGAAAAGTTGCAGGGAGACAACAAAGATGACTCCTTAGTGGTCAACTTTCTGAAAAGGAGTTGTGGCTTCAGACTGCCTGAAAGTCTTCCTGCAATGTAGCCCAATGTGCAAGTGCAATGTGTCTTAGAGAGGACACAACTCCACTATCCTCTTTTCTCTCACTCCTTCAACTATTACATTGCGTAGGGTCAAGCCATGGCATTAAAAAAGAAAATGAGCTCTAGTGAATCTTGATTGTAATTAAGCCCTAAGAATGGCTGAGGAATGAATAAAATGAGTAAGCTCAAGAACGTGTGGGAAGAGACAGATAAGAAACCTTTTCCTATGAATATCTATGGCAAAGCTTAACATTCAAACTAATATTCATCCCTAGAAGCCTACTTGTCTCACTTTTGTAATGCAGTCAGCCCTACATATCCATGAATACCTCCATATCCCTCTATATCCATGGTTGTATCTGTGGATGATGCAACCATCCACTGCTTGAAAATATTACATATATTTTGCTGTGGCTTCCAAAAATATATTCCGAAAAGCAAACCTTGATCTTGCTATTCTATACAAAGGACACCATTTTACTATGCCACTGTATTTTATGGGACTTGAGCATCCAGAGATTTTGGCATCCATGGTGGGTCCTGGAACCAAACCCCAGTAGATACCAAGGGCCCGCTATAGTCAAATTTTGCTGTTAGTGTGGGAACCCTGGATGTGCTTTAACCTTTCTCCCTCTAGTTTGTTTAGAGATGTGATTCCCCCCTTTTTTGAATTTGCTCACTGCACAATTCCAGCCAATCTGGGATAACAGAGCGAACATTATGATGTCACGCTGCCATCTAGCCAATCAGATTTTGCAACGCGCTGATATCACTGAAGGCAAATAGAGCTGCCTTAGTGATTGCTGTGTCAACATTCTGCTACTGGCAGTTTCACAACTTGCCACTCACACTATGTCTTCCATCTCCAGAAGTGGAAGGCGATGCACATTTGGGGTAAATATGGGTATGGGAATTGTAAACATGAATTTCTGACTTACACAAAATAATCCAAACACCACTGAAAGGGTCGAGGGCATTGTGTATATGTGTATGTGTAAAACTGTTCCATTTCATATGTGAAGTCGAAGGCTTTCACGGCTGGCAGCCATAGTTTTTGTGGATTTTATGGCTATGTGGCTGTGTTCGGGAATAATTTATTCCTGACGTTTCGCCTGCATTTGTGGCTGGTATCTTCAGAGGGTAATGGCAGAGGGGTATGTGGAGTATATGTACCTGTGGGATCCTTGTTTGGGAGGAAGTGGTTTACATATTAATGGTAGAGTTAGTTTGTGTGTTGTACTGTGTTGAAGGGCACAGCCTGGAAGTGTGTTGTGGTGGTCGGAATATGCAAGGGGGATTGGTGTCTATTTAAATCCTATTATTATTATTAATTGGTAATCGTCTTCAGGGGAAACCTCTTGATCCTGAGTGATAGTCATGTGCTTGTGCTGAGTCTTGATTTGGGTGTTTTTCAGGACTAGTAGACTAACTTTGTTTACTTTCAGGGTTTCTTCTTCCCTGTTGAGGTTGTCCCGGTGTTTGTGGATTTCAGTGGCCTCCCTGTGCATTCTGACATGATAGTAACTGGCATTTCATTTCATCTGTTTATAGCATTTCAGCACTAGTGCCCATTTCCCAGAAAGGTAGTTTTTCACCACCTATTTAAACACATGATGCAAAAGCATACAGTGCTAATGATTAGAGCTGTATAGCCTTCCTTTAAGCCAGAGAAGATACCGGCATAATTTAGATGACAGCCCCACCTACAGAGGGAAAAGTGTCCATCTCACATTCAGACAGTATCCTTATCATCATTCAACATTACATGGAGGGAACTATTACAGTAGAGCTATGCAAACTATTTGGCTGAAAACTGAATGGAATGATTCAGACTCACTTCAATCAGGTCTGAATTGGATCATATCAGTCCACATCAGGTCAGGTGTAAATCAGATTGGTCCAAAGCCATTTGGACCCATTCAGTCATCAAGAAAGAAAAGGACAGGCAGACAATGTATCATCAAAGGTTTGCAAAAGGAGAAGTCGAGATGGGGAGAACATTGAAAAAACCCGGCTTTTGCCCATTAAGGATTCTAGTTGCCATTCTGGGGCAACTGTCTCAAAAGCAATTCCCAATCAGTGCCTGATGGAGGAGGGAGTGGTGCCAAAGAGTATTCTCTTGCTTGTTCTTGGTTAGCAAGAACAACATGATGAGTTTTGTTGAATCTTAGTGGCAATGTTGTGATCAATGTAGCTCCCTTTTTCCTTTCTTCATCCTCCCAGTACTTACCTTTTTGTTTTGTATGAGTGGCAGCATGTTGGGCTGAGGAATATTTTGGTAATAGTTTTATTAGCTAGTAGCAATTCTCTTACCTACTGCCTCAAGACAAACAAGATTCAAAGTTTGCCTCAATTCTATCCCATGCTGCTGTAATTACAAATCAATTTATGGTGGCCCTTTTATAGAGTTTACTTTGCAAGGTTTATTCAGAGGTTTGTCATAGGCTTCCTTTGAGGTTGGGAGTGCATGACTCACTCAAGGCCACCCAATGGGTTTCTGCAGCTGAATAGGGATTGGCTCCTGGTCTCCTGGACTTCTAGCCCAACACTCAACCCATTATACTATCATGGCGCTAGGTTTTAAAAGTAGTGGGGGGGGGGAACCAAAACCAAACTCCCTGAGACCCTATTTGTCATGGTTATTCCCCTTCTAGTCACTATTTTTCCTCTAAACTTCATGCACCTATTGGCGGGGGCAGAGATACCCTACATAAAAATTATGGCAGTTTGTGTTTCCCAGCACAAATCAACATCTGGCATATAAATTCGGATTTCCGAATTTTGATTCAGAGTTAGGTCTGAACAGGTCCAAACAGAATAAGGACTGACTCCAAATTAATTAACTTGGCCCCAAACTGAATCAGAGAGCATTTCAACAGTCCTGTTTTATAGCATAGGAAGCCCGATAGTATATGTTTGTGTGTCTGGGGTGTTTCACTTTGAAATGTTAACAGATAAGCAAATCAACATACTATCAAACTTTGAGCCAAACTGTTAGAGCTAAGGAGTTCTGGTGTGCTTATCAGGTGACACAGAGATCATGAAGCAGCCACACGCTCTGAGATTTAATACAGATTGTTAAAAGATGATAAAATAACACACACATGCACTCAACACTCAACCATACACACACGTACCCGGTTGGACCCACAGCCTGAGCTACAAGGAGAAAGCATAAAAATATAGGCATTTATAGCACCAGAATGTGAAGAAAGGTCAGGGCTAAGGGAGGAATGTGAAATAGCACCAAAGGTGAGGGATTGGGTTCAGGCCTCTGTCCTGTATATACTCTTAAGGGATTTGGGCAGCAGGAAGCCCATGAGACATACAGATTCTTGGATAACTGGAAACCAACCTGCACCATATCAGCTTCTCTCTACAGAGGGACAGAAATGTCCATAGCACTAGCAACATCTTATAGGCACCTGCCAAGGGCAACAGGATCCAAGGACCAAAACTCAGAATCCTTTACTCTCTCTGTCCATCATGGATGGAATGACAGAAAAAGATGATCAAGGGCTGGCATAAATACTGCAGATTCACAGCTGGAATGTCTGGCAGGACAAAGAGAGACAGGAGTGGTCTCAGTCTCCTCCTAGCTCCTCTGGCTTTGTGTCATTCACCTGCATAGCACCTGGAACCGGAGTAGGAATAGACAACAGTGAATAGCAGTCACATGAGGATGCAGATTCCAAATAGAGCATCCTGGAGATCCGATGGGTAGGAATAACACTGACATATACCCCTGTTCCTTTGAAGATCTTAAGAGGATCTACCTACCTAGATTAATTTGTAAAAGAGTAATACCATTCTCATGCCAAGATAAACCTTGCTCAGTTGAACTGAATTCAATGGATTGTCCGTGGCTCAGTCTTCAATCAGAATCCCATTCCTTTGTGGTTTTCCACTGGCTTGGAAGCTACTGCAGTCCTCCTCCACTACTTCCATCCAATCCCTGTGCCCATGTCCATTTGTGGGTGGTTGTGTCAATAGAGTGATCCAGAATTCCCGTTTCTCAAGTGACTTCTTGATGCCCCTGTGCCTTTTGGAGGGATGAAGAGAAAGGGCAGTAGGAAGGGGGAGGTCAGCAGTGTGTGGCAAGTTCTCCATTACCCTCATCCCTGCAGGTGCCGGGCAGTCAGTCCAGTGCTTCACTAAGAGGGTGTAATAGCACCAATTGTTGGGGCTGCACAAAATGAGGGCCCTGGCTCAGTCTGGGCTCTGCGCTGCTCTCTAAGAGTCACAACCCCAAGGGGACCTTGGCCGCATAAATAGGAAGCTGTCATCTGATTAAATACAACGGCAGGTCTTTGCAGGGCCGGCTCCTCTCCTGCTCCCCACTCCTCAGGTGCTGGGAAAGGGGGGCTATGAGCCCCCTCTCTCTCTTTCAGGAGTGGTCCCACAGTCTCGAGGGAGCTGTTCAACTCTGGAGGGATCAGCCACCAAAGCAGACAGGCCCAAGCTCAAAGCCAAACTTCTGGTTGTTGTCCCCAAAATCCTGAATGGCCACGTCAACCAATGGGAGCTGCTCCACATGGGGTGTCACAACTTGCAGGATTGTCCGTTCCTGACCCTTGCGCACCTGGAGGATGGAGTGCAGATAGAGAAGACAACATCGGAAACAATATCAAATTGAAGTACCAGGGTAAAAAGATTATGGAAAGACCTCCATGGTTATCATAGTGACTTCTTTGGGGGTGATCACTGTAGCTGTTAAAGGATCACAGGTTGGGTTGCCAGGTGAAAAACAGAACAGAGCTCCTGCATCATTAATAGTTGTGTAGAAGAGGGGCTTGGTTCTTTCTCTTTCTTTCCTTCCTTCCTTCCTTAATTCATATCCTGCCATTGTCTTTGCATGGGACCCAAGACATCTGCTTGGCACACAAACATAAGCTGCTGAAATTCCCCCTGCTACACAACCATTAAAGATACAGGAGCCCTGTTCCTTACTTCATTTGGCTACCTTAACCCTAACATTGTTTTGTGGTGGCTTAATTCTCTTAAAGTATGAAAGCCAGTCAGATTATCTCAAGAGGGCAAGAGTAGCTGAGCAATCATAAAAATCAATGAGCGCAACAAATGGTGGACCAAGCAGATAATGGTCTCCAACACAGAGGCAAAGATAACAAGGGATTTGAAATGATGTCAGTTTTGTTTTCATCAATTTCTCAGAATGCCATCACCAGTATTCTCAGCTTGTCTGTGTTTTGTATGGGGCTTCCAGATCCCTCCCACAAATTCACACATGGAAATTCATGCATATTTTGGGATATGCTTTTTCTTAATTCCCCATGATTTGCATGCATTCTTCCCAGTGACCAGAGTGGGCTTGTCCAACTTCTTCAAATATATGCATTTTTAGACATCATTTCAAACAGAAAAGAAAGCAATGCTTGTGACCTTCTCCCAATGATGGGAAAACAAAACAAAACAAAAAATACACACAAATGCTTCTGTTAATAGTCTTGTAGAGGAGAAATTGGATCAATTTGCAAGCAATCTCCTGACTAATGTGAATTTCTTTTCCATCCCCAGGGCTGACTCATTTGGAATGGCAGGAAAGAAGGGTGGTTAAAGAGGCCTCCTTTGCTCACTGAGATGCATAGGGTATAAAATAAGGAAGGGGAGATGTGTAGAAAAGAAATGTAAGAAGCACTGGTCCCCTCTTGCTCTCCAGTACACAAAAATCTGAAGACAGCCCCAAAAGTAACCAGAAAGCTGTTATGTCCAACTCCTTATATTGTCAGGATTTTGTCCCTTCCCCCAGTGCCTCACAAACAAGCCACCTCAACAACAAAGCAGGGCAAGGAAGAGTTACTGTTTGCACTACAACTCCTACAATCCACTAGTAAGCATGGATGTTAGCAATGCTGGCTGAGGGATACTTGAAATTGGAGTTCAAAACAGTTTTTTCTTTAGCTATGCCAACCAGATGGGACAACTGACAAGCCACAAGGCATAGATTAAATAATACTGCAGATGGCATCATAGTGGATGTATGCTTTTGCCAATCCTTTTCTCACATCATGGCCATCAGAGGAGGAGATTCCAGGAAAAAAACAGATTCCAGCATGGAAGGAAATAATCTCTGTTACTTTTGTTAACTCCATGCTAACAGGGTTCATATTGTGGGAAGTGCTGGGCTTGGCAGGTTGAAGAGGGTGAAGTACTGTATCATAGAACAGTGAGGTTTGAACTCAGAATTTGATAAGAGGCATCCAAGTAATGTGGGCAACTGGGATGCACTGGGGAAAAATTTCTGGTCCCATGCCTCCTGTTTAGTGGGCTACACTAGCATATTTTTGGACAAAAAATGTGAGCTGGAAGTGAGTGGAAGTCCAGTTCCAATTTGTAGTTTTGGATGTTTGGGACTAGTTTCTGGTAGTTTAAGTAAGTTATAGGTTGGCAGAGGGAGGGGCAGAGTCACAATGCCACTCCATGTGCTGTTTTGGGTGATTTTTCTGCTCAATTTGTTTTTAAGGGAGGGGACTGGGTTGCACTTTATCTACCCCCAATATAATAGTGAAGGTTAATGTCCTGACCCCTATAGGTAATAAATGGCATTACCTACAAAGAAACTGTGTTGGTTGGGGCTAGGAAGTTGTAGCCTGACAACATTTGGAGGACCATGTTCCTTACACAGACTTTAAAGGTTTGGAAAGGAACCAAATGACATCCAGCTCCTAGCATTCTTTTCTCAGACAGGGATGTTTTTGAAGGGTAAGTATCAAAGATGGAGAGCAGGTCAACTGGCATGCCTTCAAAAGATCCAAGCCAAGAAATATCTGGAGAGGGGGAATGACAAGTGTGGAATTCAGAAGTCTCCTTGTCCTCACAAGTAAGCTCACTTGTCTTTGTCTTCACTTGTCCTTGTCCTTCACTTGTTAATGTGTAAGTGCACCGAAACTGACCTACTGAGAAATAATGGTGTTGCCACAGGGGAACCCTGAGGTTTGTAGACGTACCTCCCTCTCAGATCTAAATAACCCTGCAGATCATGAGTGAGTTTGCACAGTAGCCATGGAATGCTGAGGCTGAACTGGACAGGAGCAATGGAAGGCTGGGGAAGGCAGGGTAGGGACATGGAATAGCTTTCAGGAAGAAAATTAGGTTGACTGGTTTGAACCCTGAGCAGAAGTATTTCTACTGAAGGAATATTCTCTCTCCCCCCTCTCTCTTTGTGTGTGTGTGTGCGCGTGCGCGTGCACCAGGAAATGTGTTTCTAGAGCATAGGGAAACCCAGATAAGTCAAGAATCCTGGACTCATTGAAATCTTTGCAGTTCATGACTTATTCTATGCAAAATTCTCATGTATTTTCTCCTCCCTTGCCCCAGAAAACTGCATATTTTGCACAGGTAACAGCATTTCCTGTGCCAAACCCACATGTGAATTCTGCATAGAATAAGTCTGTAAATTGACTTTCATGAATACACAACTTTCAAAGATTTTTTTTTTTGCAGTGTGAAGAAAATTGCTAAAATTACTCATTGCTTCTCTTGAGAATGAAATTAACAAAAATAAAATAAAATTCCTGAATAGATGCATTTTATTCAATTTCTAGGTAACTATAAACATCTATGAGTCTGGTTGTTGTTGTTATTAAAAGCATTAACTGTCCCAAATTAGTTCTCTGGTATGAAAAGGTTGTTGTTGTATGTTGTATGCCTACAATTCACTTCCAACCTATGATGACCCTATCATGTCTAGTTTCTAGGGCTGAGAGTGTGTAACTTGCCCAAGGTCACCCAGGGGAGCTCCATGGCTGATCAGGGAATCAAACCCTGATCTCCAGAGTTCTAGTCCAACACTCAAAATGAAAAGGAGAAATAAAATAACTGAAAGAAAGGAAGATGTTTTATGAGTATGTGGAACATTCAGTCTTTTGGTATGAGAGGGATACATCCTATTCAAATGCCCATCCAGCCTATTAATTACTTAATTAAACAAGCTTCCACTTGCACTATATCACCAGTCAGAATCCCAATCCTCTTCTTTCTAGTTTGTTTCCAGGGCCAAGAATTCTAAGCACAAACTGGCCTCCACTTTAAAATCCCAGTTTGGATGCTGGAGATCTTATAGATGAAAAATTACTAGAGGGATCATGGACCAATAGGGGGAGAAATATGAGGGAAAGCCAACTAGGATGATTAGAAAGGGCTCCCAGCCCATTTAAGTATGGCCTTTACCTACATTTGGTGGCTAGCTTGCAAATAAATTGTTCCATTTCAAGGCTCAAGGCTAAGGAAGGGCGAGAGCTTAGTTTCAATTGAGGTTTGATACACATTTATCAAAAATCACTCTTTAATATCTGAAATGAAAATAATTTGAATGTGGGAGACACCAAACATGTTAGATTAATAATCCATTGAGCCATCAGCATTAGACACAGTGTAAGATGCTGGACTCTTAAAAAATCTGAGATGGTATCCTTGGTATACAACAATGACACATGCTGAATAAGGGCTGCCACTTCTTTTTCCTTAGCAGCTCCTCATCTTTAAGAGTTACATAGCATATAGGCACAACATGGTCTTTTCCCTGATGGGAAATAGCTGTATCTATTGAACTAGACCAGTTAAAATGCAGGGAGAATTTCATTTCATTTCTTTAACAAATGGTTAAAGTGTTTTTCATATTCAAAATGGAAAGAACTTGAGGTTTAAAAAATTAAAATGGGACAGAGTGGTGCAAAACTGACAGACTTTCTCATGCTTGCTCAGGACTAGCAGTGAAGCATCACTTCTAAGTCTTAGAATGATATTGGGTTATCAGGAGATACACAGGTAGTTTTAAGAGATATAAAGGGAGAGAAAGGAAGCATGGAGAAAATAATGTGGAGGTAATGTAGTGGAAGGCCAATGTCTCACCTGGCAGCCATCATACAAGGCACGAATGGGGGCTTCTGTGCTGTTGTGCATCAGCTCCACACCATTGAAGGCAAGAAATCGCAAGGCCCGAGCATGACTGCTGGTGTCAGTCTCATACCAGGCAGCTGCATTCTGGCAGAGGAGGGTAAAGTTCTGGTGGGAAATGGCACTGAGCAGGCGCAGAAATGTAAGCTGGGTCACCTGCATGGGGTTGCCATCTGCATCCACATAGGAGAACTGGGAATGCAGAAGAGGAGAAAATGGCAGCATGAGTGAGCAGAATGGTAGAAAGACAGTTTTCTCTATGGTTATTCACCTTTTTACAAACACACACAGGAGGTGTCCATTTGGACCATGATTATGATCATGGGATAAAGAGGTTGGGGTAGGAAAGAAACATTGCTGTATGCTGCTTCTCACTACAGCTGTTTGCAGGAGTAAATAGCAGTGCCAACACAGGAGGCTTACCTTCTTGCCCCTCTTAAATGTGCTATACCAGCTTCCTGGTTGTTCCTTGCTCCAGGCGGCAAGTCGTACCTGGAAACACAGATTGTATATTAGCTGTTCATTTGAGGGTCCTAAATTCAGGCTGAACCTGTTTTCAGTGCCAGAGCAGTCCTTTCCAAGTACCCAGTCATCCATATTATACTGAGTACACCCAGTATAAGTGGGTGAGTGAGGAATCCATTCTGAGTTTCAGAAATCTGAATCTAAGGTGCTGAATCTATTTTGGGACACGGATTGGCACCCTGGACATCTTCTTCAGATTCTAAAGTGGATTCACTTTCACACTGACATGGAAGCCACTACCCATCAGGTTCTTCCCAGTTACTGAGCAGAGCTACTTACAGCTTCAAATTTCTTGTCAGGGAATACACAGGTTTCCCCACCAGCTGTGAAATTGCAGAAAACTCTGAAGGCATCTCGGCTGCATCCTTGATTAGGATCAATCCAGTATTCACCTGAGAAAAGGTTTGAGAAATGAGTGTCACTATATAAATGGCTGTGGTTCTCATGAGGAAGGAGTAGGGGAAAGTATTATTCTCACAATATTGTTGGACTATACCTCCCATTTGACCTAGACAACACAGTCAAAAATGAGGGATGATGATCTGCAAGCCAACATCTTTCTCAGAGTGTGTAAATGCAATCTGTTGTGCAGCCAATCATTCCACAAGCAGACACACACACACACACACACACACACACACACACACACACAGAACCTTCTCTTGTATGTCTAACTTGGGAGCTAAGTTTGCAGTTGGTGAACTCAAAATGTGGGCAAAGTGCAGCCCATGGACCATGTACACTCTCTGGGACTTTTGTGGCCCTGAAGTCCATCTGCTGTACCCATAACCTTTTTTAAAAAAATTTGCTATTTGGGGCATTTTTCTCCTTAAGTCATGCAGAAAGCACCTCAGTGCATGAAACATGCAAAAATCCTCCCACACGCACCTTAGAATTTTGCACTACTCCCCCCAAAAAACGTCTTCCTCTGCAGTCCAATCAAAATGGTGACAAGAAATGAAGCAATGTCACTTTCTGTTGCCATTTACAAAGGGATAACAGAAGAAACTGAGGTATTTGGACTTGCTGTCAGGGAAGGGGAGCTGAGGGAGATCAGGGACAGTGAAATTGTCCCATTGCCCCTGCCTTAGTGCCTGTTGAACAATCTGTTGCCCATCTGTATGATTCAGTGTGCCTATGCAGGTATACAGTATGCTAAAAGTGTAGAGAAGATTGTGGCTTGTATTTCTCTCTCAGTCTCACCATCTGTGAGGTGAGGATGGCAAAACTGGAGCTCCTTGCAGACACGGGCAGGGTTCTCTTGGGTGCCTAGGGGACATCGCATTTGTTCCACCTCATCGCGTAAGGAACTTAGAACTGCCAGAACCTCTGCCAGTCCATCTGCATCAGGGTCTGAATTCCCTGCCACCGGGGCATCTCCTTGCTCCCTGAGCTCCCAGTCACGACGGCTCTTGCGACCACTTTCCATTGGCACTGGATCCTGCAGCTCAGCAGGGCGGCCCTAGGAGTCAGGGGGAAAAAGAACAGAGAAATGGGTAGCATGGAGTAGAAGGAAAGGCATGGCAAAAGGAAATGGGTTATAGTGGTCCAATGGTCCTGCTTATCAATTTCTCTTCCATCACTCACTGGTGGCCCTGGAGGTCCTGGGGGTCCTAGATCACCTTTTGGTCCAATAGGTCCCTGCAGGAAAACAGAACAGAACTATAAACCAAAGGCACAACCCCTTCCAAGTAAATGATGTAAGCAATGCCTGGCGAAAACATCATAGGCCAAATCATAGTGAAGCACATGGAAGCCTTATTCTGCACTACCTCATCACTTCCAAGACACTTCAGATTTTCAGATGCTTCAGATTCCAGGATAGATTTTCTTTAGATGGTAGTCTTAAAATTAGATTGTGATTTTTGTATTGCCTGGTGAGCTGATATTTACTGCATGTATGAACTCTCTTGTACATAACAACCTTCCCTGTGTAGAAGGAAGAAGATGCCAGGGAGAATGCTAGGGTAAAATTCTTTTTTCCAACAATTCCTTTTCTAAATCATGTTGGAACTCATGCCACTTTCTAGATGATGCTGGACTGTAACGGACAACATTTCTCACTACTGGCTATGCCAACTAGGGCTGCTGGGACATGTTGACCTAGAACATCTGGAAGGCAATGAGATTCCTTTCCTTGATTTAGATGGAGGAACTTGATTGGTTCAGCTGTTGGGGTCTCTAATGCAGGTGCAGTCAGTCATACAATCCAAGCAGATATCTACCACTTCACTGAATTAGCTTTTAGAACAAAGGTGGGTAACTTCTTTTCAGCAGGTCCCTATACTGGCCACACCCTGAACACTCTGTCATTTTGCTACTTAATTTCAGCAACACAGATGCCCTTCAACAAGTTAACAAGAAGCATGAGTCTAGTTTATAAGACCAGCACCCTGGGGAGCATGAGGGAAGCAATAATTGTGTTGTTAACAAGATGTGCATACCACACCCACTTGGATTTAAAAGCAAATTATGTGTCTTCCCCCACCCCACCCCCACCCTGTGCTGCTGAACTTCAAAATTAACAGTATGGTGATAGCACAAAGCAACTTGGCATTTCCCTTTAAAACAAGGTATGCAGGGAGCAAACATATTATTCACAGGAGGATTCCAGGAGTATAAGACACGTCTTTGTCATTAACGCCTGTGAAATCCAGCAGTTTTGGCATGATTGCAGGTGCATAGGGCCCCACACAAAAACAGACAGCATGGCATCTGGTCCACCTCTGTTTCAGAATCTGAGCAATGGAGCTGAGCAACATTTCCCTTATTCCTTTCCTTTCCTTTTCGCTTTGCTGCATAACTAGTAGAAACAGACTAAGTTTAAGCATTAGTCAACTTTTGTGAATTTGGTACATTTGTTATCATTATAGGCTATAAAGTAATTTCTTTTTGACTCAGAATCAGAGTTCCTTGGGCATATAATTGAGAAATTATCAATGCTAAGCACAGACAGAAGTCTAGGCCCAAGACCACCCATAACACAATTCTCAACCATAGTGCAACCACTGGAGCTACTTACCGGTGCACCCTTGTTGCCTTTTTGTCCCAGTTGTCCCTACAGAAATACAAAAGAAATGTACAATCATGATTAACAAAAAGTGATTGGTGGAGTCTTTATATATAAGAAGATAGGTGCAGTGGCATGAAAATGGGTCAAGGGATCAGGGAGGAAGAATGTACAGAGATGGCCACGTGGTGATGGAAAGTGGAAATGCTGTGAAAGAAAATACATCCATATGTCTGGAATGGGTTGTATAAACAGTGGGGAACGAGAAAGGAGAAGCCCATGGGTCCTATGAACAAAGGATAAACCTATAGGTATCTGCAAAGAGGAAGATAAGGAGGGTATGAAAAGTGGAAGATAAAGGATGGATTGTAGCTGGGAAGAGTACACCTTTCATGTCCAACTAGTGGACATCTCTAGTTTTAGAATCCATGGTGAAATAGGTCCAATACTTACCGAGAGCCCAGGAGAGCCAGGTGGTCCTAAGGGGCCGAGGGGTCCAACAACTCCCTGTTAAGGAGAAAACAGTGTTGTGGGCATTGGAGATTACTGGTGAAGTCCTTGTCCCAGCCAGACTGCAAAAGGTCCCTGTGGAGGCCAGATATCTTAGATCTCTAACACTAGATCTTTCAAGATCATCTCACACTGGGACTCGCAGATGCCCCTGATTGACACCAAATTATGTTATCACCACAGGGTTACACGGGAGTCTTCTCCTGTCGTATGACAAATAGTGTGAGGTGTCTTTTACCTCAGAACTATTTCTCTGACCCTTGGTCCTCCCACTGACTTAAGACTATTATTAAATGTTTTTATTATTTTTGGTAGGCCACTCCTTTCTGAACAAAAATAAAATAACTTTTATTTACATAAATAACTTATGATATTATCTCTTTTGGTAGTTGATTCTCAAAGCTTATGCTTACATAATGTGTTACTTCACTCCTTACAAATTGACTTTGTTTCAGTTCACTCAAGGACTTCAGTTATTCTTCAACTGTGTTTTAGTTCTTTCCACACATCTTCCACTAAAGCTTATTCAATAGAAGTATAAATCCTATGACTCTTTAGCTTTATTCGTAAATCATAATTCTACAAAATAATGTGGATCTGAGCCTTCCCTTCACTGGCTCTCCACTGCTCAAAGAAATTATCAATTTGAACTGATTTCACAGGACTTCTTCTGTCCTTCTGAAATCCCTCCTCCCTAGATGGGAATCTGGATCCCCCTCAAGGCTAAACCCTGAGTTCCAACTGCACTCTTGCCAGTTCTAAGACACACTCCTGTCTCCTCCTCCTTTTTATAGCCGCTCATCAGCCAGGACCCCACTTTTTCCCATCCTTACTCCGATCGGCTGTCCAGAGCATACCAAGCTGCCAGTGCTTTTCTGTAGTCCCCCACCACATTTTTGCTCCCCATTCCCTCCCGCTGAGCTCCCTTCTACTCACGGGGTCGCCCTTAGGGCCTGGTGTTCCCTGGTTCCCTGGCAGCCCCTGGTCACCTTTCTCACCCATCTCACCTGGGGGACCGATCAACCCAATGAGTCCTGCATGACCCTAGAAGACAATAGGAGATGCATAGGAAATGAGCAGAGGGGAGGAAAAGATGATTGACATAGCTGAAGAGTCAGAGGTAGAGGAAAAACCAGGAAAACAAAGGTATAAATATCTGTGATCTATACTTTCCTCCTTATCCAAAAAGGAAAAGAGCCCTCCCTTCATCCACCATCTTGAGGTAGAGTGAGGCAGACTAGCACCAACAGGCCTGCCTGGAAGAAGACAAGCCCTCCCTCCAGTCCATCTGCCTTGGTCCAGGCCTCAGAGGGAAAGAATAACTGCTGGACCTGATTCCCCCCACCACCACCACCACCACCATTCCCTTCTCCTTTTGTGTCGTGTCTTTTAGATTGTAAGCCTGAGGGCTGGGAACCGTTTATTTTCCCCTCAGTTGTAAACTGCTTGGATTCCCAGTGATTGGGCAGTATATAAATAAATCCTATTATTATTATTATTATTATTATTATTATTATTATTATTATTATTAAATTTTATTTCCTGCCAAAGTGGCAGAAATGGGCACTTATGCTTCTGTCACAAATATTTTGGTGAGTTAACCTTTCAAAGTCATTACACATTCAGTGTGTGTGTGTGTGTGTGTGTGTCTGTCTGTCTGTGCCTACTTATGGTTTTCTTAGGCAAGGAATAAGAGGTGATTTTGCCAGTTTCTTCCTACAGCACCTGGTATTTGTTGGTGGTCTCCCATCCAAGATCAGATGGGATCTGACACATTTAGGGTATTTAGGCCTGTAGAAGGTTTTAAAAAATGATCTCTCAATAATCTATCATTCCTATATAAAATTATATAGCTCTGGAGGAAAGAAAGATAAACGTTATCCCTGTTTAAAAAACAGAAGATGACTTTTCTGTGGCCAAACACAATGTTTTGTACTTGGAATCTGAAACTATGGCCTCACTAACATTACAGAATTATAGTGATATTATTTAATTATCATGGTTCGATTCCATCCTGGGCTTTGTAGTTTGGTCAGAGACACTGGAACATCCTGGCTGAGAAATCTAAATGCCCCTTCCTAAACTGCAAGTCCCAGGTTTCCACAGGATGGAGCCATGACAGCTAAAGTGGAACTACAGTGCTCTAACTGTATAGTGTGAATGATCCCCTTACCTCCATGAGTTCTATTATTTAGAGTCCATATTTACTGGATGACACTTATACTCAATACCCAATCATGCTGGCCCTTTTCAGCTGTTGTAGTCAGGAGCTCAGATTTCCAGAACAGTACAAGGCTGGCATAGTTATGTGTGAATTAATAGTATATAGACATCACCCTAAAGCAGGTCTGAACAACTAGGCAACCTTCAATCCTAACACATGCTGCCACTACCATGACCCTCACCAGCACAAACAACACACATATATGTTAACTTCCCAGAGTTTAGGGGTAAGAAACATCCATGGTCTGAACATGGCCAAGAGAAAGGAATTGAGGAAGTTGCCCTCCAAAATACCCAGTAGATTAAAGTTTTCCCACCCCTGCCTTGTTTAGGGCAGATGGATGAATATAGGGAGTTTATCAATTCCCCTCTGGGCTGCTGCACCAGCTTAATTCAGCTATATGGTTATGCAAGACCCCACCTATGACAAAGATCAAATTCAAAAAGATAAGCAAGGATTTAACTGGAATACTGCTACTAGTGCAAATGTACAAACGAACATTCTGGAAAAGGAGTCTAAAAATGGGATTTTGACATTCACATCTGGGTTTCAACTTTCACTGGACAGTAGACACCTGACTTAACTCACCTTTTCGCCCTTGTAGCCAGGATCACCCTTGAGACCTGGGAGTCCTGTTGGACCCTAAGAAGAGGAAAAGAGATTCATTTATAAGTCCTTTGGACTTTGGGTTACAACCAGGCTATGATTGTGTTCTGCAGAGGTAATTGGATTTATTAACCTATAGCCTAGGGCTGGTGAATTTATGGCTTTCAAGATGTTGTTGGAATGCAACTACCATCAGTCCTAAATAGTGAAGGATGAGAGGAATTGCAGGCAAACAATATCTGGAAAGCTGCATGATTCCTGCCGCTGATATAAAAGCAATTAAAAGCCCCCCCCCCCCCCGGTGGGAATCCAAAGATATAGCTGTGTTAGTCTGGAAAATTAGTATGCAAAGGTATCGTACAGCAACTTTGAGACTAACTGAAAGATATAAGTGGGTAGTATAATTTTTCATAGACTTGCATCTGAGGAAATAGGCTCAAGTCTATAACAGCACATGCTACCAACTTCTATTTTTCAATTTGTATCAAAGGCACTGCAAGATCCCTTTGCATCCCAAAGGAGAAGGGACTCCAGGAAGGGCTGATTCACACATGCATGTCCATGGACATTGCTTAAGGTTAAACTTGCTTGATGACTGTCTTTGAGATGCAGTTTTTGATGTGGCTATTTCACATGTGCAAACCATCACCTTGAGACTGCCATTCACTGGGTGAATTCTGCCTGAATCAGCCCTGTGTTCTGGGTAAAGAGCTGTTCAGTGAATCTGAATGAGCATCTGCTTCTCTCCATTACGTTCTGGACACACCTGGGTGCACAATGATCATACTCTGAAAACACTACTCAGGAAACGTATGGCAGTGCTGAGCTGCTCTCTCTCCCCTTAGTTCCACAAAGTTGCGCACACACAACATTGCTCCTCCTTTATTAAATGAATCTCCATGGAAGGCCTGTCTGATGTCATGATGGGGGGAGAGGGTTGAGGAAAGACAGAAGTCATATAGAATAAAATGTTTCACTGGCAAGAAGCTGTTGTTCTTGCTTGTCCTAAATAAGAGCCTGGGAGACTTTCTTTCCTGTCACTCACCATTGGGCCTGGGGGGCCCGCCTGACCAGGTGCTCCCAGGAGACCTTGTTCACCCTATGGGAGAAAAGAAATGGTAAGCTATAGACAATAGAGACAATTTTGATGGGGTGAAAGACTGACACACAAATCCTTGACACAAACTTGGGGGTGGGGGCTTGCAGAGAGAAGGATTACAGAAAGCACTAAGGCAGAAAAGGTGTAATTAACACCACTGGGGATGAATCAATCTGTTTCCAGTCCATGTCATTTCTATATGTGTTCACCCATGAGCAATGTTATAGTGGGGGCATGTTTCAGTACTGAAGTCTTAGGTGGCTTTCATAGCAGTGGGGTTGTGAATCTGCTAGTGTCAGATTGAACTTTTAAGGAGCTATCCAAGGAGCTGAACTGATTTTAAAGCCTAGAATTTAGCACTTTGGACAGCTCATCTAACATAACTACAGCATGCCTGCACTATACATGGCTTTCAGCTTATGCTGAAAGCCGCGTGACAAAACATGAAATGGTGCATGAGCCCATGGCATACGCACCACACCATGCCACATGCACAAGCTCCATTGTTTTCAATGGGGCTTTAACATAAGCGGAATTTGCCTTACACAGGGGGGGAGGGGTCCAGAATGGATCCCCTGCATAAGGCAAGGGCACATTGCAAAGTGGTTTAAAATTCATAGGGGTTCCATGCCCCAGGGAGAAGGCACTCACGGCTAGAGACAGGAATTTTTGATTAGGAGGGGTGGTCATCTGCCACCTCCACCCATCCTAGGCTACCTGTTTTCTCTGAGCTTAGCTGCAGTTATCAACATTAGTTGAGGGAGAAATAGATTTCCTCACCAAATATATATATATATATATATATATATATATATATATATATATTTCTTCCCAATGCTGTGAAAAGAAACCCCTCAAACACTTTATTTGATTATGTGCTGTTAGCTGGAAAATATCCATCTCTTCCCCTTTCTCATGCAGCCTCAGGTTTCTCCTTCCAAATTCTAACATGCTAACCAGCTCACTACATTCAATCAGTTTGCTGTTCAGCTGATCCAAATAATCTGAGTATTGTCCTATGTCCTGCATTTATTTAAAAAAAAACACACACACGCGCAAAAGATGCTCTGAAAATATGTTTTTAAGTATTTATTTCAGCTTAAAAACATGTTTTCCCTTCAAAAATGCGCATTTTTAGATTAAAGCATTATGATATATTTTTCGAGCTAAGAACTGTGTTGGAACATTTAGGAACTGTAAAAGCTGTTCAATAACTAGATCCCCATTAGCACTTTTGTCCTGGTGTTGCAGGTCAGTTCCAATTTTATTCAGAATTTGCAAAAAATTGAATTCCTGAAGCACAGGAATGCTTTAGTCTAAAGAAATTGTGTGTGGGGGGGGGGGGGGGGGAACCATACATATGCATGCAAGGGGAACTCCACTATGCACAGCTGGATTTTCTTGGCTGTTTAACTGCTTCAGTTCCCCCAGCTGACAGCATTTAAACACAATGTAGCCTCCTCTTTTTTGTTCATCAGCAGCTCAGTTCAGTTACAGCCATATTTTTGGAAGGTATTTAATACTAAACTTGTTGTTGTTACCTGTCATCAAGTCAGCTTCAATTTATGTTGACCCAATGAATAACAGAACTCCAAGTCACCCTGTTATCAACAGCCCTGCTTAGGTCTTGCAAATGCAGAGCCATGGATTCCTTGATTGAGTCTATCCACTCTCTTTCTTTTTCCTCTACTGCTTTCTACCTTACTGAGCATTATTGTTTTTTCTACTGAACCATGTCTCCTCATTTTGGCTAGAATTCACCAAGGCAGTGACAAATGCATAACCACCAAAGTTAAGTAGTTATATAGTGTCTCCCGGCCTGGCCACTCTGCCATCCACACATACCATGCAACAGCTGATGCAGGTGACAGGAGTATGTTCCCCTATTGATTCGGAAACATCTGACTGATGTTCCCATTCCCTCCTGTTAGTGATCTCTGGTTTGACAACCAGAAGTAAGGTCCCTCTCACAATTAACCCCCCCCCACCCACACACACACACACTGGAAATCACTAACACAAGGAGAGTGGGGTGGATGAGAAAATCAGTCAATTGCTTCCCAATTGACAGAGGAACAGACCACTGTTGGCTTCAGTGGCTGCTGTCTGGTGAGTGGGGATTAGGGAACTTTTACAATCCATACATACACACACACACACACTCCCTAAACTAGTGAATACATAAGGATTATGTATTCAAGGATTTTTAGGCTGCATCAATAGAAGTATAGTGTCTAGATCAAGGGAATTAATAGTGCCACTATATTCTGCTCTGGTCAGGCCCCACCTGGAATATTGTGTTCAGTTCTGGGCACCACAATTCAAAAAGGACATTAAGAAACTGGAGCGTGTCCAAAGGAGGGCGAGTAAAATGGTGAAAGGTCTGGAAACCTTGCCCTATGAGGAATGACTCAGGGAGCTAGGGATGTTTAGCCTGGAGAAAAGAAGGTTAAGAGGTGATATGATAGCCCTGTTCAAATATTTAAAGGGATGTCATATTGAGGAGGGAGCAAGCTTGTTTTCTGCTGCTCCAGAGACTAGGACCTGAAGCAATGGATGCAAACTGCAGGAAAAGAGATTCCATCTCAACATTAGGAGGAACTTCCTGACAGTAAGGGCTGTTCGACAGTGGAACAAACTCCCTCGGAGTGTAGTGGAGTCTTCTTCCTTGGAGGTCTTCAAGCAGAGGCTGGATGGCCATCTGTCGGGGATGCTTTGATTGTGATTTCCTGCATGGCAGGGGGTTGGACTGGATGGCCCTTGTGCTCTCTTCCAACTCTATGATTCTATGAATGTAAACCAGGTAGAAATGTGTAACTCTAGGTTATGCATTTGTAACTGCCTTGGAGAATTCTGGCCCACATGTCCAAAATACAACAGTCAGTTTAGTCGGCTTCTAGGGAGAGTTCAGACTTGATTTAATCTAATATCCATTTATTTATCTTTTGGTGAGTCCATGATATCCAGCACCACATTTCAAATGAGTTATTTACCTGACAGCTTTCTTCACAGTTAATTTTTCTCAACCATATACAGCACACCAGTGCCATATGCAGGCTTGCCGTATGTGGACTCAAGGTCACACAGAGGGCAAGCTTCAGCACTTATAATGGCGAGTGCGCTTATGGTGCACACACAGCACAGCACGCAGGAGCACAACACCATAGAAAACAATGGGACTTGAGGTCCCACATTCTTCCCCTTATGCTGGTGGTTGGGGATCCAAAACAGAACCCCAAAGTTTACAAAGGGCACATTGTATAGAAATCATAAATCTGATGGCATAGACAATCCCAACTTTGCTATTCAATAATATGTCTTTACACTTGAAGATCTTGCCTATTTCCTTCAATATTGACTATCTTGTTATACACTTGTCCGTCCATATTTGCTAGGGTTAGGAGCACAAGACCCCCATGAATCTGGAAAAACTGCAAATAAAAAATCACCTTGTTTTTACCTGAGAGGACACCTCTCTAGGAGTCTCTGGGTCCTCCAGTGCAACTCTGTAGTCAACATCCAACAGACACTGACCACAGAACTGCACAGGAGGAGCCACAAAGGCCTACTAGAATATTCTCTCTAGGAATTTCTAGGTCTTTCAGTGCATCTTTTAGTTAAAGGTGACCAAAGAGTTGCACTGGAGGACCAAGATATTCCTAAAGAGAAAACATATTAATCAAATCCGTGAATAATGAAATCCGCAAATATAAAAGTTGCAAATGAGTGTATTTGCTTCCTAAGACAAAAATTTTCCAAGTACCCAGATTCATGCTAGAACCTCTCTATGAATTTTCTCTTTTGCCTAAGTTCTTATTGTGTCAAGAAGCAACTTTCTAATTTTTCCAAAACCTGTTGCTTCTCTGAATCTCTCTTAAATGGAAACAATGAAGAATAGCTGCCTCTGCTTTCTGCAATGAAAGTTCAAACATATGAACAACAGCTTGGGAAAGTTACATTTCATGGTATAGGTCCCAGAATCCTACTCAGAACTGTAGTCCAAGAAAGGAACTTTTTCACACTTTGCTCACATGAAGAATGTTAATCCTTTCAGCAGGGACGTAGCTAGGATTTTAGGAAGGGGGGGGGGTCCAGACTAAGTGCCACCATTATAATGGGGCTTGAGTGCGGCAGCGCAGCAGCACACACCATTCATTTTTCTTATGGGAGGGGGGGGGCCGGGCCCCCCAGACCCCCCCCCCCGGCTATGTCCCTGCTTTCAGCCTTGAAGGGTCCTAGTATGTCTATTTCTCTCCCATAAAAAATAATGTCATCCAAAGAGGCAGCCTACCATCCTTCATCCCTCCTTTAGCAGCCATCTATGAATAAGCAAAGTGAAGGCACTCACTACTGGACCAGGAATTCCACGTAGACCTTCTGAGCCAGGGCGGCCTGGAGCTCCTTGTGGGCCCACAGGACCCATCTTCCCTGGAGGTCCTTCTGTGCCAGACTCTCCCTGAAAACAAAAAGACAGGGGTATGAAATACACACACATATAAAAAATGGAATAGAAGTACAAAAAAGCCAATACTGTCTGATTCAGGTTTCCATTAAATGTGAAATCCTGCAAAAACAGAAACAGATAGCTTGGAAGGATATAAGCTTAGAGGCCATTCACACTACACTATGACAACACTTTAATGCCACTTTAACTGCCCTAGCTGGCTCCTGTGAAATCCTGGGACATGGAGTTTGGTCAAAGACACCAGAGGAATTCCCAGGCTGAGAATTCCAAAAGCCTCTCACTCAATTGGAAACACCAGAATTCCAGGGGATTTTACCACAGAAATTAAAGTGGAATAAAAATGTTATAAGGGGTATAGTGTGAAAGGGCCCTTAAAACTTTTTAGGCTCATATAGTGAAGGACAGTCCTTGAAAAATTCTGGGCCCAAGCTGTACAGAGTTTATGTGATGCATACCTCTATTCCTCTTCACAGTCCTTTCTTGGGGGCACACTGACATTGCAAAATTATAACACTATGGTTCCACTTTTAACTTCCATGACAATATCCTACAGATTGCTGGGTATCTAGTTTGGTGTGGCAGCAGAGGAACTATCTAGCAGAGACTGTCTGCCAATAATAATATTTGGGCAAGCCCAACTCCCGGTGCAGTCTGGATAAAAGTCACCCAGCTACAGCCAAAAATAATATACACAGCAGAGTATAAAAACAAACAAAGAGAAAAAAAAACAGCTGTTGGTATTGGCAGTGCACTGAGCACTTTTCATAATTAAAAGAAACAATTACAGACAGTTGATTCATCCAAAGTTCCTGGAGGCTTTTATCTTGGGTTATAATACACACACAATATATAATACTCTGTGTGTGTGTGTGTGTGTGTGTGTGTGTGTGTGTACACACATCTCTCTGACTTATAATCAACTTCAAAGTCTGTTTCACAGCTCCAAACCTAGTCCACACAGACACAGAGAGAGCAATCAAACACACACAGTTGCTTCAATCATAACACTCAACCAACTGAACTGTCAACAGTCAACTGTTAATCAAAATATTTTTTCTGTTGTTTAAAGACATATTACACCAAAAGAGACTTGCAAACACCATCTCAGAACTACCATTCCCAGGTTTTCATGGGATGGAGCCATGGTGTTTCAAGTGGAATAATAGGGCTATAGTTGTAGCATGTGAAAGGTCCCTTAGCCTGAGTAACCCTGCTTCCTCAGTTGAGTGACAGAATCACTGGAGCTTGGATGGGTTATGTTTTTGGTTACAGGTCCCAGAATCCTCCAGCTAGCATAAAAATTGGCCATGTGGGGGGGGGGGGTGGAATGTCATGGTTCCAGAGTAACTTTTTCAGGCTCTGGATCTTATCCATCTCAGGATGTTTTATTCCACTGAGGGACAGCACTGATACCGGGGAAAGTGGAGAAACAGGGGAAGAGAAAATGAGTGGTTGATTCAGCAGACATGGATAAGAGTTTTTAGCACTTCATTACTAGGCCTCAGAGAAGAGCAATTTGTTCTCTTTACCTTGGCTCCTTTCTCACCCTGTCGACCTTCACGACCAGCTGGTCCAAGAGGTCCCTGGAACACAAAGAGAGAAACTGCTGCATAAACTATAACATACTTTGATTAAGATCTTGTGCTTTAATCTTTCTGCCCTTCTTCTAGAGAAAGTCTGTAGCCCTAATCACTCTCACAATCCTGTTAACTAAATAAATATGACTTTGTTCTGGCCATAAAGCCTTACAAAAAACCCAAACATGTCATCAATTAAAACAAAAGACAAAGAACAGGGTAAATTAGACACCATGTAAATCTTTACAGAAATGTACAAGCAGCCCCAGGGAATAGATGCCGTAATATTGTCGAAACAAACTCAACAATAAAAGATCTTTAAGTTCTGCCAAAAGTACACAAATTGGCACATGACACTAAATATTGTCCACAATATAAGCAAGGACATGGGAATCTAGTATAATTTGGTAAGCTTTGGCCAAAGTGAGAGTAATCACTACTTTCTGAGTGAACTTGCTGGCTCCATAAGCAGCCAGGAACTTAGCTTGACCAGGAAAACTCTAGTCTTTTCATAGTTTTGGGAGAACTCTTTCTTTTCCACAAGGGCATGGGGCAACAGAATAGGGTAACAAGTACAGATGAACATACAATGTCAAGGTAAACTTTCTTATAGTATTAGATGGTTTTTGCTTTGGTTACAAGCATGGGAAGAATATTTAACAAATGTATCAACTGAATGGTGTTTTGGTGTCTTTTACCAATACCAGAAGACAGAAAAGATATCAGCAAAGATCAGGGATCTTAACCAGTCCAGCTCCATGGGAAAGAGATCTGAAACTGTGCATGTAACAGCCAGCCCACTGAGAGTAGAACTGCCAATTTCCATGAGTGCAAGACATTATGAAGATTTTGCCCAGTTATCTTTCTTTTTTCATTTTGCTCCTCTCAGAATAGCAAAAGTAGCTTATGTAGATCCATGTAAGTCAGCTCTGCAATTGCAAAAGCATGTACAACTGATCCAGGCATCTTTATTGGATCTGAAGTATTGAGTTGCAACTGCCCATGATTCTGCAGACTTTCTTGAAGAGATAGATATAGGAGGTAAAGAAATAGTTTGTAGCTCACTGTACTCCATGCTCACTGTCCTCATGTGAGAAAGGCAATGAGGAAGTAAATCAGGTTGCATTCAGTTGGCTGAATTCTGACCTTGGGATTCAGCCAATGTTTAAAGTGCCAGATGGGTTTACCCTGCTTTCCTTACACATAAAAGATGAAGGAGAAGTAAAACTGATGCATTAGGCAGAATTAATGCAGTTTGACACCACTTTAACTGCCATGCCTCAACGCTATGGAATTCTGGGATTTGTACCTTTGTGAGATATTTAGCCTTCTCTGTCAGAGAGCTCTGGTACCACAAAAATCTACAAGTCCCAAGATTCCATAGGAAAGAACCATAACAGTTAAAGCAGGGTCAAACTGCATTAATTCTGCAGTCAGCAGCAGCCTATGTGAGTTCTTGCTTCCTGTTTTGGGGAGTTTTTGCTTTCCAAATGGAGCAACACCAGCCTAGTGAAAAATGAAGGAGTGTTCCACTAGCTGGTCCTTTGCTAGGTAGCCAGATTTAAAGCACCCAGATTTTTCCAGACTGGGGTAAACAAGAATCCAGTGAAGGTGGCTCATGGCTGAAGTATCAGCAAGTGATTCAGCTGGTTTGTGGAGGATCTGGAGATCCAACTTCCTTCCCATGCCTGCAAATTCCCATCCAGATCGATGCAATGCAATGTAACAGAGTAGATGGAAGTTACAACATTTGGCCTTTGGGACAGAAGGCAAAACTTACCCTCTTCCCTGGTGATCCAGGAGGACCTGGCTCCCCTGAAGCTCCAGGAGATCCCTGAAAAGAATGTTGTATAATGAGATTACCGATAACCACACCATTTGGGAGGGGGGACACTTGGAGTGGCTTACACAGAACATCTATTGCTCCACTAATGCCACAATCCTCTCCATGTCTACTAATGAGCAGACTCCACTAAGTTCGGTGGAATTTATTTCTAGGTATATTCAATTGCCACTGTATATAAATGGTGAGCTGGAAAGCTTGTATTCTCTGCAGATGTGGTCACATTATAATACTCCTTAGAACCAGTGCACATGTGGAGGCTAGTGATATCAATCCACACAGTGATTGTGATAAATAGGGTACCAATCATTACTTGGGAGTGATATCTCTAGCCTTCCCATGTGCACTGGTTCTAAGGAGTATTATAATGTGGTCACATCTGCAGAGAGCCCAAGCTTTCTAGCTCACAATGGTTTTATTTGTTTATTTAATTTACTAGTTTTCAGTATCTGTAGTTCTCCTACACAACAAGCACATCTGTTTTATACTACTTTCATTGTCATAATTCCTCCTTCCCCTACTCAAATCTTGGAGAATCCAGTTTAATGAAGCACTGAGAATTCAGTTAACATTCCCCACATTCTCCTACAAACAACTACAAAGAAAGTTATGATAAGAAATCCAGTTTAAATATTTAGTATAGTACAAGGATCTGTCTACGCACCCACATCCAGCCAGCCATTTCAAAAACACTACAATATATTTAGAGGATGGGAGAATGTATAGTTCCCCCACCACCACCACCAATATAGAGCTGTTATACTCACAGGAAGTCCAGGATCCCCCATGTCACCCTTCTCACCAGGAGCTCCATCAAGGCCCTGAACAAAAAAGAGAAGGTAGAAACAATCTCACACCAGAATCAGTTGCACCCAGGAAACCTGCTCTTTTTAAGCTAAAATGTTTAAAAGACCACAGGTGGGACTTGCAACAAAATATTGTCATGTGCAGGTTGTCCTGCTCAGGGTTCCAGTCAGTTAGTTAGTCATCATCTTCCAGCATATTCTCTGTTTACTTACGTACCATTTAACTTCATCAGTCAGATTGTATTATGAGACCAGTGACGAAACATGTGAAATTCTCTTTGGAGTTTTTGGTGAGAGCGGGTTCTTTGTTTTGTTTTTTTCCTCCTCTACATTTTTGTACTTCTGTAACTCTTTTTGCATCCTAAAAAGGTTAAATTCCTTCTTCTAAGGCTGCATTACTAGCAGTAAGAATCTTAAGCTAAACCTGGCTGATATTTTTGATCTCACTCTTGCATTCAACATACCCAACACTGAAATGCAGTTCCCAAGAACATTGACTTCAACACTCAAGTTGAGAGATGTAAAGAACAACATGCTATTTGTGAACTAGAAGCTGGTATGGTTTGGAGAGATGAACCTGGATACAAAAATGTCCACTCAGCCACAAAGATCACTGGGCGACCCTGGGCCAGACATACATTCTCTCTCACTCCATCTCTCACCCAGAGTTATAAAGGATTTCAGGACATTGTTTTGTGGTAAGGCAATGGGCATCCAGGCCCTTGGGTTTTCTGTACTGTAATTTAGAACTTGCCCTGAAAGTTAGGATCTGAGCACTTTGAAATCAAACTATCCACTCAATGCTAGAAACAGAGATGGCCCAGCTTCCAGGACTTCCTCTGGCTTCATATGCTACTAAAACAGTATTCCTTCTCCAAAGCCAAAAGAAGACTTCAATGGTGTAGCAGCACTGATACTCACAGGAGGGCCAGGATCTCCAGATGGGCCTGGGTCACCAGGGAATCCGATTGGGCCCTAGGATAGAGAGATACAAGCACTGAGTACTACCACAAAGTCTAAGGTACAACCCTCCCATAAAAGCAGCAGAGCCCAGGCCAAATGATTTCACCTCTACCCCAACTGGGAATGCAAGCAGACTGAGAGAGTAGGTCTGTCTGACTGCTCTATCGATTTCAAAGATATCTGGAATGCACCATTTTGTTTGAGGACCAAGAATGGATGAACATTCATATCTTAGGTTGTCCTGGCATCCAAAAAGGAGGACTTGAAAACAGCCTTTGGGTCCTTTCTACTGTTATTTTCCTATGACATGTTTATGAGTTTCTTTGAAACCACCACTTTGTTCTCAGTAAAGTCAGAGTGTGTTTTTTGCCAATTGTACCAGGGCTTTGGAATCTCCTCTAAAGATCCATGATGTGAATTGGTGTTCCATGAACCCTCATAGTGTAGTGGTCTGAGTGTTGGACTATGACTCTGGAGACCAGGGTTTGAATTCCTGTTTTGTCATGGAAACCCACTTGGTGACCGTGGGTGACATTTCTCAGCCTTGATAGGAGGCAAAAGCAAACCCCCTCTGAATAAATCTTGCCAAGAAAACTCTGTGATAGGTTTGCTGTAGATCTGCCATAAGTTGGAAATTACTTGAAGGAACACAACAACAACAAGGGCCTGGGAGTCCCTTTCCTGTTGATTTTTGAGAGCTCCGCTGATAAAATCTTTCATACAAAGAAGGCTTCCCAATCTGGCACACTCAAGAGGTGACATTACAAGTCATACCAACCCATCCCCCCAACAGCACAGTCATGTTGGTGGGGTGGGGTGCAAGTTACAGCCCAACACATGGAGCTGGCAAGGTGGTGATGGTGTGGAGTGAAGAAGAATGAATTAAGAGGGAATATGACAGTTCCCTTGAGAACCAGTGTGATGTAGTGGTTTGAGTGTTGTACTATGATTCTGGAGAGCAGGGTTCGAATCTCTGCTCAACCATGGAAACCCCCTGAGTGACCATGGGCAAGTCATACTGTCCTTGCCTCAGAGAAAGGCAAAAGCAACCACACCAAACAAATCTTGCAGACAAAACCCCCAATAAGATCGTTGTAGGTTCACCATGACCCAGAAATGACTTGAAGGCACACATCAATTACAGGGTAGTCTTTGCTACTTATAAATCCAAATCCAAAAGCCAATAACTTACGAGGTTCCCTTTGGCTCCATCTTCTCCTGGAGGGCCTTTTTTGCCAGGGGACCCAGCAGCTCCTGATTGGCCAGAATCTCCTTTTTCACCCATGTCACCCTTCACACCCTGGGGATGGCAAAACACAGAGATGGCAGTCAGATGATGGGCTCAGTTTTTGCAAAACCAACTTTTCTATGATGTCTCACTTAAATACCATAGCCACACCTCTGCTCTAAGTGAATTCATGCATGTGGCTTGCAGCTTTCAGAACAGACCAAAAGTAAAGGCCAGCTTGACTTGGGGGCTGGTGGCAGCTGGTATTTTTCTTGTTAGTGGAGTAGTAAATCCACTGCAAGTTTTAGGTAGGTAGGTAGGTAGGTAGGTAGGTAGGTAGGTAGGAAAGAAGGAAGGAAGTATCTAAGATGCTGAACTCTAGCTTCAAAAGAGGTTTAGTACCTTGGATAGCTCATTTAAATTCATGCTAAATCCCAGCAGAGGCGTCACTAGGCTTGGTTTCAGCTGGTGTGGTAACTCATGGGGCCACCACCCCATTGACCTCCTCCTATACCACACCATAAATAATCCTTAGTAATGGTTTTTGTACTAATGTTACTCATAAATCATAATTAACATATATCACTCTATGTAGTAGCAATAGCTGTGACATAAAAATCTGGCAAAATTAAAATTATACCTTTAAATTACAATATCATATGCACACCCTAAATGTAATTACATGTACATAATTTCATGTGGTTAAAGTGAAAATTTAGCAAAATGTGATGTGATTTTTTTAAGAATATGTAAAATGATTTTAAATTATTTTTAATTAAAAATTAAATTTAAAATATTATTTATTTATTTATAAAATGAAGCCTCTCCTTTCCTCTCCCACTGAGCCTCAGAATTTTAAAGGGATGTAGATGAATGTCACAGCTGATTTCTGCCAAAAGCCAGATGTTTGGGAGCAGCGGTATCACCTTCCCTTTGGGTGTCATCTGCTGTGGCCTGCACCTTCCGTATATCCTCTAATGATGCCCCTGAACCCTAAAATGGATTCACCACCCTACCGGTTTTGAAGCCACCAGCTACCACTGTTTGGGGCAGGCACTCTAGAAAGAGCCAAGAGGAAACATTTAATTTATCCAACTTCTCCTCGCCTTCATCTCCCAATATGCAGAAACTTACTGGCCGGCCTGGCTCCCCTGTAGGTCCAGGGTCCCCTGCTTCACCCGGTTCACCCTAGACAGTGAAAAAGAAACAAAGTATGAATCCTCCACCCTGCTATGCTGCCTTTCTGGCAAACCTGCCATGCTGCCTATACGAAGTCTGTTTTCAAAAAACAAAATCTGTATTTCTTGATATGCTATAGAACAGGACTAATAGCCACATCTAGAATCCTTGATGGAGGTACTCCAATTTTGTTCTGACTTATTAGAATACTTCCATTATTCTAGGACTTATTGCACCCCTCTAGCTGGTTTCCACTTGTTCTACATAATGCTGCCTACGCTTAATCTACAAGCCTATAATGAAACACAGACTTTGTTCTAGCAATGCTAGCAGCTAGTTCCTACTCAAAGGAACAAAAGGGGAAAAACCCTCAAGGATGTGCAGGCAGATCACTTTTCTACTAACAGTTATAGAATCATCACATTTTCTCCAACCTGATTCGAATAAATAGTTTGGAAGTCAGAACAGAAGAGAAACCCTGAGCATTTACAGAGTGTGTTTCCCACATGGCAGTGTGCATGCAGCCTGCATTCATACACAGTAAGTATTAAGAAGGTGGGATTTCCACTTCAGAGTGTAACTTTGGAATTCTACTTCTTCTCACATTACAAATTAATCACAACACTTCTGTTGCCAGGCTAGCAAAACCAAGATTGAGATGTCACCCCATCTGCAGGTGATGTTCTTTGCAATCTCCAACTGGTTCCATAATTTTATCTCCCCATGCCAGTGCCCCAAAACACACATACAAAACAGAGAGAGAGGGAGAAAAAAACTTCTCAGTGTATCTAGTTTTCTTAATACCACCTTCTTGGTCTCTCATCTACAGTGACTCCATACAATTTGTGGCATTTGTCCATGTTTAACTCATATAGATCCTTGCAGATGCTGCTAGCAAAATCCTGAGCTATCAGATAGAGAAAAAGAGGGGTGGAGTGCATTGCCAAATACCTCAGCCCTCCATTTCCCTCACAATATCCAGAATGGGCTCACCAAATACAATATGACCCTAATATCTGTGAATTCAATATTTTTGGTTTCACTTACCTACATCTGAAAAAGTATGTTCTTGTTAGGCATTTCTAGGTCCTCCAGCATGATTCTATGGTGAACTTCTAGCCTAAGCATACTACAGAAACATGCTGGAGGACTTGGAAATGTCCAGAGGTGTCTTCTCTAGACATTCCTAGGTCACCATTGCAATTCTGTGGTATGCTTGGAATGGATGTTGTTTGTCTCATTAAAAATAACAGGGCAACCAAAATGGTGAAAGGTCAGGAAACCATGCCCTATGAAGAGTGACTTAGGAAGCTGGGTATGTTTAGTCTGGAGAAAAGATTAAGAGGTGATTTAATAGCCATGTTCAAATATTTGAAGGGATGTCATACTGAAGATGAAGCAAATTTGTTTTCTGCAGTTCCAGAGACTACGACCCAGAGCAGTGGGTTCAAACTACAGGAAAAGAAATTCCATGTAAACATTAGGAAGAACCTCCTAACTGTAAGAGCTGTTTGACAGTGGAACACACTCCCTCAGAGTGTGGTCGAGTCTCCTTCTTTGGAGGTTTTTAAACAGAGGCTGGATGGCCAACTGTTGGGGTGCTTTGATTCTGTGTTCCTGCATGGCAGGGGGTTGGACTTGATGGTCCTTGAGGTCTCTTCCAACTCTGTGATTCTATGAGTCCATGGTTCCCTATTATCCATGGTTTCAGGTATCTGTGCAGTATGCATGGTTGTGTCTATGAACATAACCCCCATGGATATGGTGGTTGAACTGTAACTGGCATCCTCAAGGCTGCAGCCAGTTCTAGCCCACCACCCACCACAAAGAATATCTCCACAGAAATTCCAGTCCTCCTAAAAACCATGCTTTGCCTTATCTGATCCCTGGTTCTTGATATATATTATCAACTGTTTGGGCTGACCCTCTATCCTAGTAGTCCTGACGGGGACTCACCTTTTCACCAACAGCACCTGGCTGTCCCACCCCACCAGGTTGACCTGGTGGGCCCTGAAATGGGAAGAAATACAAGCATCAAGGAAAAGTACCTAGCCAACAATGGTATCCCTTCTCTCTTATCAACAATGTTTAACCTGTATAAAATAGGGGTGCGGCCCTTCAGATACTGTTGGGCTCTAATGCTCAACATTCTTCATTAATGACTGTTCTGGCCAAGGTTTCAGTGACTTGCAGTCCAGCAACATCTTGATGATTCCCACCCTGAGTTTAGAGCAGGAGTGGTCAACTGCTGAAATCCTGAGGGGCATATTAGCCCTATGAGGAGACCTTGTAGGCTGCATCCCCCCATCACACCCACTTTTTGGTTTCCTGTAACAATTTAGGCCCAGAAAGAGACATCTTGTAACAACAGGAAGTTTAGCCTGGGACTAAAAAGATAACCCTGGATGCTGCACATGGCTTGTAGCCCTCACTTTTAGAACATCTATGAACACCAAAGCAAAAGATGCTTCTCTTATACATGCAAGGGGCGGCTATGCAAAGTGGAATCCAACTTCATGCTTACGGAAGAAGCTGCATCTAGGAAACAGGTGGGGAATATGTTGTTATTTTTGTTGTGCCTTCAAGTCATTTCTGACTTATGGTGATCTTAACGAGAACATATCTTGGGGTTTTCTCAGCAAGATTTGTTTAGAGGAGGTTTGCCATTGCCATCCTCTTAGGCTTAGAGAATGTGACCTAACAAAGGTGAGCCAGTGGGTTTCCATGGCAGAACAGGGATTTGAACACTGTTCTCCCAGTGTCCTAGTCCAACACTCAATTACTACACCACAGTGGCTCTTGGGAAATGTGTGGCCCTGTAAATACTACTGGATTCCCACATCTGGCTCTGTTGACTAGGACTGATGGAAACTGCAGTCCAACAATATCTGCAGGTTCACACATTTCATATCTCTTCTCTAGACATTTGCCAAAAACACTTGGATAGTTATTTTACAATTATACATGGAATGCCACCCTAAACAGCTACCATCTCAATAGCTGCAATTACTGAGATCTTCTGGAGGTTCTCTCCACAAGGCACTATCTGAGAACAGAGAATTTATTTTTGTTAGAAAGCAGTGGTTGTTGCTGCTATTATTGTTGTTGTTATTATTATTTTGCCTTTCTCGTTTTAGATATAAGATAGGTTTATTAATCCATTTACATTCTTTATTTATTTTCTCCCTTGTCTTCTGATGCAAGATGATCAGCATGAGACCCCATGCTTTATGGCTCTGTTTATTCTGTGCCTAGAGTTATTAGACTGATGGCAAAACAATCCAATCGATAAATGAAAAATGTAGTCATTGTAACCACCACTTGATAATGGTGTTCAAACTGTCATTACAGAGTCAATTACTGCAAATCATTCCCATTTAGCAGATTACTGGAGAAAGGATAACAGCATTACATGATAACTATCATGTAAACTGAACCTCAACATTGTAAATGTGACCTTGCCATTCAGGATTGAGCATTAGATTTAGGACATCTTGGGTGTGTGTTTGTGTGTGTGTGGATCAACAAGAGTAGTACTGGGCTGTGTGAACACTTTGGCTTACAGTGGTGCCTCGGGTTACGAAATTAATTCGTTCCGCGGCCGCTTTCGTAACCCGAAAAGCCTTCATAAGCCGAATTGCCATAGGCGCTAATGGGGAAAAGCCGCGTTTCGTGCGAAAAAGCCGAAAAAAGCACCAAAAATTTTCTTCGTATCCCGAAAAAACATTCGTAACCCGGAACAATGATTTCCTATGGGATTTTTTCGTATCCCGAAAATTTCGTAACCTGGGTATTTCGTATCCCGAGGTACCACTGTATTTGCTTGTTATTATACTACTCACACAACCGAGTCACTAATGAAATTTAATGCACTCTGTCCCCAATATTCTCAGCCACAAAGATACCAGCGGTCCTCCCATTTTTATCTCTCCAGCTTTTGAGTTCAGCTCTTTCAGAATCTCCTTCTTCAAATATAATGAGCAAAACAACTCCAAAGGGATCATCCTATCCATCATGCAAATATTTGTTTTTCTGCTGATGCTCTCATACTTCCCAAGAGTCTAACCAGGGTACCCCCCCCCCAAAAAAAGCATGAAATTGCCCTTACACACATTTATTTTATATGGAAATAGAACAATACTCACATCCCCACCGCTGGGACCCTGTGGGCCTCGGGGCCCATGAGCTCCTGGTGGGCCCTAGAGAGAATGGGGGGGGGGGGAGAGAGATAATGGATCAAATTCATAAAGTAGCTGAAGCGAAGGAAGGGCTAAATTTGAAGCTAAGAAGTGAAGTAGATGGTTCTTACCATTGGGCCAACATCACCACTTTCGCCTTTCTCACCTGGGGGCCCTGGCATTCCCTGGAAAAGAATCACCAGTTCATCAAAATAAACAAGTACAGTGGGTATCCAAAGGGGCTTGGTTCCAGGACTGCCGTACATACCAAAATCCATGGATGTTCAAGTCCCATTAAATACAAAGTATAGTAAAATGGTGTCCCTTATATAAAATGATGAAATCAAGATTTGCTTTTTGTGGCTGATGCTTGAAGCTGTGGATAAACAATTTGTGGATATGGAGGGCCAACTGTGTATAGCATTCTTTTCATTTTCTTGCTGTCCCTCCATTCTGGCTCCCAGATACACATGAGTTTGGAAGGCAATATCCAGGTGCTCAGGTGTGGGGTGACCAGGGATCTTCCTTTTCCTGGACATATCCTATATTTTAACTTTATGTCCAGGAGGAATTGCAAACCATCCTCTATTTTGAACCATAAAACCTATCCTTGTGTCAGAGATTTATTCCACCCCAGCTGCTTGAAAGGACTGAAGAGAAGACTGCCCCAGACCATGTGGGGGTTTTGTTTGTTTTTTCTGAAAGAGGTGTGGAAAAGAAAGGAGGATCTGGGTTGTTGAATGCTTGTAAAGAACAGTACAAGTTTAAGCATTTGTTTTGCTCAAGGTTTTATAATTATATTGCAAGCCAACATGGCATTTTAACAAATATAAGTTCATCAGAAAAATATAGTTTAGTAGCTAATAAAATACAGTATATGTAATATTGCCATAAATAAACCACGTGCAATGAAGTTATAATTATATTGGCATTTTTAGCTTTTGTTTGCCCTACATTTTTAAATGTCCTACATTTTACAGTGTTTTGTCTTACTTTCAGGTTATGACATCTGGTTACCCTGGTTAGGTTTTACATTTGAAAGCAAAGGTTTAAATTTAAAAAAAAAAATATGAAGGTTTATGAACTCTGTAGAATGGAACTATATTTGAGGTATTTGAGGCAATTTGGAAACTGAAATAAATCTTTTTAAACATTTATCACTACATATTTCATAATGTAAAATCTTGAGCAACTATTGCCTATTACAATTTAACCATGAAACTTCAATCCCAAAATTTTGACAGAAATCCTTTGGGGACAGACACTGTGCTAATGTAATGATCTATTATGTTAGTAGTTTCAATTTCTGCATACTCATGCAGGGAAGCTGGCAGATCTGGGAGATGACTGCCAGCTACTTGCTTGCTGTTTTTTCAGTGCCAGGCTTCTGACAGAAAGGGTTCACAGAGTCAAGGCACCATGGGAGTGGATGGTTTGGGCAATCACCTGCACCGTGGAAGCCTGGCATTCCAGAAAGAGCTGGCAGACTTCTCCTTCTGCCACCACTTCTCTTTCATGCCCTTGTTCCCTGCTGCCACCTTTTTATTTACACCAGTACAGTTATGCCACCTGGCAAGATAATAAAATTCTTGCCCACTGACTTAAAAAAATTCAAAATTCAGCCAACTGACATAATTTAGAATTCTAGCCAGACATTTGTTCTAGTTTTCCTCATGGTCCAAAGTCCTTCAACGTCTCAGCTTCAAAGTTCCTTGGAAATAATTTCCAGTCATATCTGTATCAACTGAGTAAAGCTGAGGAAACAGCCCATCCTTAGTATGTTGCTATAGTGCAATTGCCATCAGCCCTTGGCAGCATGGACAAAGGTGAGGGATGATGGAAGTTGCAGCCCCACAACATATGCAGGGCCACATATCCTTCTATGTTCTAGCCAAATGGCTTCAATGCTGTAGTTTGCACAAGTCCACTGGATGTAAATGTGTCTCCTGCTATGTTATTGGATACATTTTAGTTTGTGCAATGTGCATACAAGGACAAGAACCTTGAAGATGTGTGCATCACCCCATCCTGGTTGGATCTGTGCCATTCCTAGCTCTTAAAAGCACCTAGAAAGGGACTAGCTGAGTGGGTAAGCAGAGTGTGGAATGTCATCATTGCAACAAAGCAGGTTTCCATTCTGCCTAAAAATGCCTAAAAGATGCTCTGATGCGTATGTTGTTGGAAAAACTCTCTCTAAACCCAACTACATGGAACAATCCTTATTATGTCTTTCTTGGGAAAGATTGTAGAGAGGGGTTCCTGGATGAAATTGATTATTTATAGCCATTTCAATCTGCTTTATGGCCTAGCTATGGGACAGAGACAGCTTGAGTCATCTTGGTGAATGACCTGTTCCAGGAACTCTATGAGGGAGTATGTTCCTGTGAGTTCTGGTAGACCCCTCTCCAGCTTTCAGTACACTGACAATGGCATCCTTCTGGTGAGGGACTTGGAAGCATTTGTTGTGGTTTTCCTCAGTGTTCCAGTCCTTCTAGAAAGAGCAAACTCAGAAGGTGGTGCTGGTGGATGCCTGTTCAACACCCTGGTCATTGGCCTATGAGTTACCAAGGGCTTGGTTCCTCCATGTTGTTTAATATCTACATGAAACTACTGGGAAAGATCAGAGTTTGGGGGTTTGATGTCAGCAATATGCAGATGATGCCCAACTTTCTCTCTCCTTCCCAACTAACTCCAAAGTAGCTACTTCTATATTAAATCAGTGTCAGCTGTCAGTAACAGACTGGATGAGGGTAAACAAATTGAAACTTAATCCACACAAGACAGAGATGAACCTGGTAAATCATGAGGTAGATAAGAGAACAGGCATTCTCCATGTGTTGGATGGGGTTACACCCCTCATGAAATCTCAGGTTCACAGCTTAATCGTACTCCTGGGATCAAATCTAAGCCTGGATGTCCAGGTTTTGGAAGTGGCCAGGAATACATTTGCATAATTAAAACTAGTGCACCAGCTGCACCGGTTCCTTGACAAATCAGATCTGGCTATGGTGGCACATGACTTGATTATATCCTATTTTAATTACTGTAACACACCGTGTGTGGGGCTTCTTTGGAAAATGTTTGAAAACTTCAGTGAGTCCAAAAGGCTGTGTCAGACTGGTTACAGGGGTCATATAACTCCCTTGTTTAAACAGTTAAACTGGCTATTGGTCCATTTCTAGGCAGAATTCAAAGTGCTTGTTATAATCTTGAAAGCCCTACATGACTTGGATTGAGACGATCTAAAAGACCATGTCTCCCTATGGAAGTTGTTGTAAGATCTTTGAGGGATGGCTTTTTCTCAATCCTGCCACCATCATAGGTACATTAGGTGAGGAAATAGAAGAGAGCCTTCTCAGTGGCTGCTCCCAGACTGTGGAACTCATAGGTACATAGGTACTTCTATGTGGGCTCCATTTGGCCCCCTCCCTGTTTTCTTTGTGCCAGCAGGCAAAGACCTTTTTTTAAGCAGCCCTTTGGCACTTAAATTATGTGGGAAAATGGTGTTTTGCAAGTGGCGTGCTGTGGTTTGACCTTGTATCTTTTCATGTATGTTTTAAACATGTTCTTTTTAACAGAATTGTTAAGTTTTATAACTTTTGTAAATAAGACACTAGCTAAACTCTTATTTTGAATTATTTGAAGGGTGTTTGAGTCCCATGGCAAGAGAAAAGCAAGGTACAAATTGAATGAACAAACAAACAAATACTGCTCCCCCCCCCCCCCAAAAAAATAAGGCTGCTTCACATTAACCAATCCTGTTCCCTACCTTGTACTCACATAGTCAAACCCTAATCCTCATACTTACCTGTAAACCAGGTGGGCCATTGACTCCTGGAAATCCACGAGATCCTTCATCTCCTTTTTGTCCATACATGCCTTGTTGCCCTCGGCGCCCAGGCTCCCCATCCACTCCCTGTTGGCAAGATATCATGTTAGGGCTTCAACTGGTAACAGAAATTTCCCCCAACACTGCCACACTTGCACTGACAGACACATACACCTCCCTCTTTTATACAGCCAAAGGCTGTGATTGTGGCAATGGAAGGGATGACCCACACAGCCTTTAGCCTTGAAGCACAGTGTGATGTCCATTGACATGGGTCATCACCACACAGGGACAAAGGCATTTGGGGATAAAGGAAGGAAGCTGCGCCTGGAAGACTGTTGGAGGAAACAACCCCTTCTAGGACTCATTTGGGTATCAATACAGATTTTGGTGTGTACTTACAGCAGGGCCTGGATGCCCAATGGGTCCCTGAATCCCAGTAGGTCCTGGAGGGCCCTGTAGAAAGAGGGAAAGAAAGGAGGAACAAAATAATGATACCTATTCCCAGTATCTCTGGTTCGCCATTCCCTGTTCGCTAGTTCTCTTCTCTTTTTTAAAAAAATCTTCCTGATTCAGCCACTGCAGATGCTACAAGCAGTTACAACAATAGTGTTTAAGGGATAGTGATGCTGGATGAGACCACAAGGTCTATAATCAACCTTCCTCAGACTTACCGCTTCACCTTTGTCCCCCTTGCTTCCCTTTTGTCCTGGGCCACCCATCTCTCCCTGCAGGGAAAGAGATGAAAAAAGAAAGAGGCAGTGGGGGGGGGGGGAGAGAGAGAGAGTGCACTCTGAACTCTCAAAGCATTGCTAAGCAAACTGTACACACTGAGGAACCCCTTGGCAGAGAAAATCATGACTAAGGAAACTACAGTGCATCTGTTACTATGGAATATGCTGTCAGGGAAACAAATACAGGCAGCTGTACAGCAGTGTGATAGATCCTGCACATATTTTCCTGTAATCCCCCAAAACAGACTGAGTGCAGGCTTCTCTTACTTTGTCTCCATCTTCTCCAGAAAGTCCTGGTGGCCCAGGTGGTCCTGGCAGCCCCACTGGCCCTGGGATTCCATCATGCCCAGCTGGTCCCATTGGGCCTCGCTCGCCCTGGAAAAGTGGAAATACTGAGGACAGGGCAATGGAGTGGGGAACAGTATTAGGAAAAAGGCAGATATCACTCCATGCAAACAGGAGTGGATCCCAATGGCTTGCACAGGCCTCAAATGGCCTCAGATTCATCCATCCTGCCCTTTCACCTTCTTCTCTTAATGTGCTGAAATTTGCAATCCATAAAGCCATCATCCCTTACCATGGTAAATGGGCATGTGGACAACAGTCTGAATACTCAAGTGTCCATCTTTTCCTGTAACATTGTTTCTCTTTTCTTCTTTTCACATTTCAACACTCAGCTGGGGAATATGTGGCCCTCCTCATGTTGTTAGATTGCATCTCCAGTCATTCTAGTTTGTTGTTATATGCCTTCAAATCCCTTCTAAGCACTGCAACACTATCAGTGTCTCATGGTCTGGCACCAATCCATTGACCACCTCTTTGAGTAGCACTGGCCTAAGAGACATGAACCAGTCTTTCATCCAAATATTCAAATATCAGCCTAATAATAAGAGGAGTGTGTGGATACAGTGGGATATTCTAAAACCCTTCTAAGAACTACAATAGGTATGCAGTAGTCCAGGGTCTGAGACATTTCAAAAAGGATGACACCAAGATAAGGACAAGAATCACAGAAGACGGATTTGGATAGAGGCTTCCTTAGTAGTGGAAATGTAAAAACAAAAAACATAAGGATTTGCTGAGACTCAAATCCTGGAAACCTGTGAAGGAGAAATAAAGGGTGTCTCTAAGCTTAAGCAGAAGCACTTTTCTCTCTACCAAAAGTGTAACCAGGTTTGAGCCATTAAGTCTTGGATCATTGGTAGCAAGGGGTGACTGTACATACCGGTGCCCCTTTCTCCCCTGCAGGGCCAGGAGGACCTTGGTTACCTCCTCGGCCTGGTAGTCCAATGCCCCCAGCTGCTCCAGAGGGGCCTCGCTCACCAGGAGGACCCTGTTGGGAGGGAACATATTATACTGGTCAAGCCATCTCCTTCTTCTCTTTTTTTCTAATTAAATTTTTATTGAGTTTTTACAACAGAACACATAAAGTCTGTAGAACAATGACAACAGCAGCAGCAACAACAACAAATAACCATCTCCTTCTTTAAAGTCTTCTCTCCACCAGGCCTTTTCCTCAAGGCTAGACATGGTCATCATTACCAGATCAACTCCTACTGTGACATCACTGCTAAAGTGAGCAAAGACTTAGGGAGCTGGCTATGTTTAGCCTGGAAAAGAGATGGTTAAGAGGTGATATGATAGCCCTGTTTAAGTATTTGAAGGGCTATCACACTGAAGATGGAGCAAGCTTATTTTCTGCTGCTCCAGAGACTAGAACACGGAACAATGGATGTAGACTACAGGAAAAGAGATTCCACATTAACATTAGGAGGAACCTCCTGACAGTAAAGGCTGTTCAACAGTGGAAGACACTACCATGGAGAGTGGTGGAGTCTCCTTCTTTGGAGGTCTGTAAACAGAGGCTGGATGGCAATCTGTCGGGGATGCTTTGATTGTGAGTTCCTGCATGGCAGGGGGTTAGACTGGATGGCCCTTGTGGTGTCTTCTAACTCTACGCTTCTATGATTCTATGTTTCCTGCTCCAAGCCTCCATGTTCTTTTAACAGAGGCTCCACACATACACCAATTAGCAATCTAACACAAACCTGTATCCCCACCATCCTCCAAGATCCCAGTCTACTCACCATAGGGCCCTGGGGACCAGGTGGCCCTTCAGCCCCTTTCAGTCCAGTTGGTCCCTACAGGGGCAATCAAAATAAACAGACTGACATGAATTGTAAGATTTTTTTTTCAAGAGACCTGAAGTAGTTGGACTGTATTTCTATTTCTATTAGGAAAAAGGCAAGGTATAAATAAAGTGATTGATTGGTTGACATTTTATATGAAAATCACCACTCCTGGATGTCAGAAAGAATGGAAAACCACATTTTTAACCCCCTCCCCCACAATATATTTTGCCATGGGGGGGGCATCACTAAGACTCCATGGAAGTCAGGGAGCCACAAACATGGCCTTGGGATGTACATTTTGTCTACATGTAGATTATGGGAATTCTAGTGAAAAACATATGGAGGGCACCAAGTTGCCTACTCCTGCCTTGGACATTTGAAGCTGCTGCCCTTGGACTGCTATCTCTGTTTCTCCCATAATGAAGCACAGAACAACGTGTGATGGAAGACTAACCATTCCCATTACAGGCCAAGCTTTAGCTTCTGCTTTGAATCGATTGCAACCATAACCCACTACCTCACCAATGTAAGGCAAGCACTCACAGTCTCTCCAGCAGGTCCTCGAGCCCCAGTGAACCCTTTCACTCCAGGAGGACCATTCTTGCCTGGGAGACCACTGGGTCCAGGATCACCCTAGAAGAAAAGGTTCATCATCACGATGCAGGCATTTATAATCTGGTACGTACTCTTCTGCCACTTTCATTCCTATAAACTTTCCCCTTCTCTCACCTCTATATTCTGTCTCTGCTGCTTCTATGCAAATTCTTTAGAATGGAAAACAGGGGATATGTGGGGGGGGGGGTAGTTTGAGAATCATCATACTCTTATTTCATTGGAGCTGCGGGAATGCCCACCACAGATTACAAACTCATCTCTTTTAAAACCATTAGAGGGTTCTCTAAACAGATAAGGTTAACTAAAATGCTAAATGGATTACAGTTAAGATATTGATTTGGCAGAGCAATCAAATAAACTTGGAAAATGCAAATAAACCCAATAAATAGCTCTCTTATATGTTGAGGCAGGAAAGGTCGAAAAAGATCAAGAAGAAAGATCCTTATGTAATGGATAATTTGAAAATACTAAAAGCCTTTGAGGTTCACTACAGAAATTTATATGTGAAGGGCAACAAAAAAGACCCAGATACAGAAGATTATCTCGGTAGACTACAACTGGACAAATTAGATCTGGAGAAAAAGCAACATTTGAATGGCAGGACTCAATTCCTCCAGAAGCCTGGCAGGACTCAATTGGACTCAATGAACGTTCCTTTAGAGAGAGAGAAAGCTGTTTGGGGCATGTTATGGTTTAAAGTGGATTTCAAGTACAAAATGCAGCAGACCACTCAACAGCCCACTGTGAAGAATTTGCACAGCACTTTGCAGATAAAATCACTGAGATCTGCTCTGACTTGGATGCTGTAGTTGATACAGTTCCAGTGGATGTAACCTTGACTGCTGCTTACCCATTGTTATTGAATACTTTTCCATTTCTGCAGCCTGAGGATTTGGACAAGACCCTTGGAGAGGTAAGGGCCACACATGTATAGTATACCTTGCCTGGCTTATTAAAAAGGCCAGAAGGAAACTGGCAGAGTGGATGGAAGGGGTAGGTAATGCTCCCTTACAGCAAAGCAGAGTTATAACTTGCCTAATAGAGGCAGCTATGAGGTCTTTGTTGAAAAAGCCATCCTATAATGGATTATTATGGACCAGTGTCCAATCTACCATTTTTCGGCAAAGGTATTGGAGAATGTGGTGGTTTCCTAGTTCCAGGAGTTTCTGGATACAACAGATTATCGAGATCAGTAGTTCCCATTCTTTGATCCTCCAGATATGTTGGATTTCAATTCCCAGAATTCTTGACTGTTGACAAACTGTCTGGGGCTTCTGGGTGTTGAAGTCTAAAACACATAGAGGACCAAAGTTTGCGAATCGTTGATCTAGATCCATTTCAATCTGGCTTCAAACCTGGTTATGTGACACTGGAGATTATCACACAGGAGGCAAGCATCCTTCTGCTGTTAACTGCATGATCGGGGGAAAGATTATCACACTCTCATGTGCTTATCCCATTCTTCTCTCGTCCGTAAGCAGTAATGGACTCGTCACTTGGTATAAATGTTAATACCCAATGACAGGTCCATTACTGTTTATGAACAGGATAAGAATGGGAGAAGGGCACAGTGTGTGTGATAATCTCCTCCCCCCCCCCCCCCCCGATCACACGAATACTATGGGTTAAGGACAGGAGAAGGACACTTGCCTCCTCCATGTAATAATCTCCAGACAGTTTTGGTCACCTTGATGGATGACCTATGCAGGGAACTAGATGAGGGAGTGTGCCCCTATTGGTTCTGCTGGATCTCTCAGTGGCTTTTGATAACATTCACCATAGTTTTTCCTGGCCACCATGCTGGAATGGGACTTGGACATACTGTTTAACAGTGGCTCTGTTCCTTCTTGCAGGGGTAAACCCAGGAGGTGGGGGTGGGGGGGGGGGGGGGGGGAGATTCTATTTGATCTCTGCCTGTGGGGTCCCTCAAGGTTCTGTTTTGCCCCTTATACTATTTAACATATATAGGAAACTACTGGGAGAGCACATATGGAGTTTTTGGGGAGCAGTGACATCAATATGTGGATGACACCCAACTCTACTATTCATTTCCACCACAATCCAAGGAGTTTGTCCCAGTCCTAAACCAACGTGTGTCATCAGTAATGGACTGGATGGGGTCAAACAAATAGAAACTTAATCCAGACAAGACAGAGGTGATTGTTAAGGTTGCTGAATTAGCCAAAATTGCCAGACTGATATGGGTTTAAATGGGCAAATCAATTGAAGAATTCTGTTTCAAAACACTGAAAACTGTTTATGAACATTTTGAATAATAAGAAACCTAATAATGCAATAATGTGTAGTTATGGCTACAGTGGCTTCAGCATACACTGAAAGCCGAGCTGGAAGAGCCCGTTGCATGCCCTGGAAGTACTAATGGGGTATGCGCCCATGGCACACACGCGCCGCAGGCACAAGCCCCATTACTTCTTATGGGGCTCCAGCATACGCTGATTTCCTTTTGCGCAGAGGGATCCAAAACAGATCCTCGTGTAAGGGGAAGGCCCACTGTATTAGTAATGTTAGTAGTAGTACTATCTAGTTAAAGGTAAAGGTAATACTATCTACTAGTAGTACTATCTAGTTAGTAGTAGTACTAGTACTGTAGTACTATCTATTAAAGGTAAACTTAGGGATGTAGTGGCACATGTAGTTAAGATGATGACTCTGTTGATTGCAAGATGCTTTTAATGTGCTTTTCAGTACACTCTTCACTACATCATAATCTGTACACAAACAATATATACATCCAAGACCTTCATAGATAAAGGATATCAAGATTACTCCCTAGATTATCCCTCAGATTACTCAAATTTGTCAATTAATTAACTTCTGCCAAATCAAGGTGAGACTTCTGTCATTCTAAAGGTCAAACAACAAGAGGACATAATTTCTAGAAGATAACTGGTTAGAGAAACACCAGATGTTGCTGTTCTTGGGTATCACAGAAGATCTAAATAATTTCTTAACAGTAAGCATTTGGAATTGATAAATTGATAAACGTAAAATCTCCAATGGATTAAGATGTCATTGGTCTGCCAGACATATCCCAAAAGGGTATTCAAAGATCTGTAAATCTGTTGTATGGTACCCATTTCTTCTAGCTGGAAAACAGTTTTACAGTAGATCTGATAAGTAAAGAGAACTGGGCATAACATTTTAAAATATGTTTGTAACTTGCTTTCTATATTGAATAGTTAACTTGGTACTGTGGTGGAAATTCCTTTTTGAAATATAAAAACTATAGAAAGATGGAGTCACCTTTGTCAGCCAGAGAGATAGTTTTGAAATAAAGGCTTGGAGTTACTAGAGCAAAGGAATAGTGAGTGCATCTTGACCTAGATGGAAGCTGGCACCAGTAGAAAGACATAACATAAACTACTGAGATAAGGACATCCAGAAGCAAGGTTAGAAAGAAGGCTAAAGGAGGGGGTAAGGAGTTATGATGCAGTTTTAATGTATGCATGTATTTCTGTTCTGATTGTAAGAATTCTATATGTTTAAATTGTAATTAGCCAATCAGGTGTATTGAAGAAGCCTCTTTGTTTTGAATAATATAAAAAGAGCCATTTTGTCTTGTTCGGGGTTCTCAGCTTTTGGAACTTGAATTCCACTGAGTTCAATGTTTTCCTTTGTCGACAAATGGAAATAAACTTATGGATTTTCAATTATTAGGTCCTCTTGCGAATTCCTTGCTCTGCAAATCTAGAAATCTAAGTTTCCTGAAATTTCTGTTACAGTACTGCATGTTATATGCTATCATATCATGGAGAATGTGGTCTTATAAAATTTCCCATTAAATAATAATTGCAAATGTACACCAGTAACATTGTGAGCACTGTGCTCTATTGTAATTGATGTTACCATATGGGAGATTTTGATATTGCACAGTGCTGTCCAATTTACAGTGGCATTTTGCTGAACTGCATAGTGGTTTGAGTGTTTGGACTGTGACTCTGGAGACCAGGGTGTGATTCCCAGCTAGGTCATGGAAACCCAATGGGTGACCTTGGGCAAGTCTCTCTCTCTCAGCCTCAGCCCCTACCATGTTTTAGATTAATAATCCCTCTTGATTTTTCAGTCATAAGGTTATCCCAACAAGTTTAATAACTCGCTGATGTCATTGTGCTTGCTGCATGCAACTGAACTCCCATGAAGCATTTTCTGGATATACTCACAGTAGATCACTGAGGATAAAGTAGAGGCCTGTTTTGCAACACTATTCCGTACTAGCCAAGCTCCATCCCTTGTTGCCTCCTTGTTGGTAGTGATGACATAATTAAGTCCCTCTGCTACTCACCTTGGCACCTTCCCTGCCAGCAGCACCTGGCAACCCTTGCTCGCCAGGGGGCCCAGGGGAGCCTGGGTGGCCCCTCTCCCCTGTGGGACCAGTTTCTCCTGAGTTTCCCTGTGATGCAAAGAACATGCAGTAACATGTTAAGAACATGCCAGGGACCAAAAACGGGCAGGTGGATTGGAATTGTTGAGGCAGCCACCAAACATAAACCAGGGGGCTTCCTTCACATCTAAGGCTGGAAACCTTAATCTCTCATGATTTTAAAGAACTACTATTCCCAATGTGACATGAGAAGTGGAGTTCAACACCATCTAGAGGACAAGTACTGTATGTGTAGCTACAGTCTACATGGGGCCCACTGGCCTACTTTGTGGCTCCTAAAATCTGTTGAAGCCCACAAAGTCCCAAGACACCCCCCCCCACACACACACACACAATTATTATTTTTTAAAGGCAATTTGGGCCAAATATGGCCCTGAGGCATCACAAAGCACATTGGTTTTGTTCCCACAACCCCCCCCCTTCAAGATCCCACAACACTTGAAATGCAGAAGTCATATGACATCACTTCCAGTCACATTAGTCATGTTGGTGAATCCCAGGGTATCTGGGTTGAGAAATGGGCACCAGTCCCCCTTCCACCATTGCTCACCCTGCTCTAGAGTGTAATAGTTTCCCACGATCTTGTCCTCAAACCATCCCTCCAACATATTGGAAGTGAGAAAACAGTTCTCAATATAGGGTATAATTGAGACAGTGTATTGTGGATAAAGGATGTTTTGAAAGCTATGGTTCCAGAGTGAATAGAAGCAGCTGGTCTTATGGCTGGAAAACAGTCAGTTGATTCTGAAACTGGGATACAGTAGACCCCACAAAACTTTAGCCGCCAAGTCAGTTCCTTAGAGCAATTTGGCTCTACAAGTAATAGACTCCTAGTGTCTCCCTTGGCCTGGTTTGCTCAATCTGAAATCTATAGGGAAATAAATCTTCATTTCTTTAATTCTTGTGAACAAATAATTTCAAGAAATTTCTCCCCACTGAGGGAGTAAAAAAGAAAATGACACACTTTTCAAAGGCTATTCACAGCCTGAGACTCTCCCAAATGAGTACTTTTTGCAAAAGCACAAAGAAACCCATGGATTTTAATGTGTTGGAAACACTGGGAAGAGAATATATGAAATTTTAATAATGACAGATTGTATAATTAGTATGGTGGAAACCAATAAACCAAAGGGCTCACATAATCCAGCTCTACCCCTGTTGATCCACCATCTTGAAATATCTCAAGATTTTCTGTGCAAAAGCTTGATTTCTATATATAAAATCATATTTTCTCACTCAAAACTGGTTTGCACACAAACATTCAGATAAGTCTTTTTGCTATATTTGTTAGCTGGTCAAAGCCCTGACTAAAAATATTATTTTATTTCCTTTCTATCCAATTTTTCTCCCTGTATGGGAGATTATTCCATCGATGAGTAAAACTGGAAGAAAATATCTTCTCATACCTGTGGTCCCACGACTCCAGCAGGTCCTGGTGGGCCAGTTTTGCCATGAAATCCCTAAAGTAATGATTTAAAAAATAATAATAAATTTACAGTATTTATCTGACTTTCTCCTTTTACAGGAGCCAAGATGACTTACATTCAATTATAAACAGGGTAAAGTGGGGGGAAATATTTCTACAAGTTTTTTTAAAAAGAAAAACGTGTTTAAATTACAAAGTTAAAACATTATAAAACACAATTAAAATACGGTTAGAAAATAAAATAAAAGGAAAGCATGCAACCTCCATTAAAAACCCTTTCTGCCACAGAAATTATAAGCCACTGTCTTTGCCTGCTGATGGAAGGAGAGGAAAGAGGGGCTAATAAATATTACTATCCAAAAAGGAAGTGGCATCAAGCAAGAAATCCTACAAATATTTCAGTTATAGTTCATTATCCACTGGACACATGAAACATTCACTATGTCCAAATTGAAAACCTTCATGGACAATGTTCATGACATGATGGATGCTGCTCTGAGCCAGCCCTGCTATTAGGCAGAGTGAAGAGTTGCCTTCAGACATAAGGTACTAAGGGGTGTGGATTAGAGGATAGAATGCTGTGTATTGACTGCAATATTCAGGTGTGTAAGAAGATGCTGCCCCATTGCCAATGATGACATGAGATACATTGAAGCTGCATCTGCATGGCAGAAATAATGCAGTTTGACACTGCTTTAACTGTCATGGCTCTATCCTATGGAATCCTGGGATCTGTAGTTTGTTGTGGCACCAAAATTCTCTGACAGAGAAAGTTAAATATTTCACAAAACTACAAATGCCAGATTATTGTAGCATTGAACCAAGGCAGTTAAAGTGGTGTCAAACTGTATTATTTCTGGGTTCTATATGTGTGCAGAGGGAAGGGGATCTATTTTGCCTTCCTTCCTGTAGGAGCCCAAACTCTCAAATTGCCCAAGAAATTGCCTTGCTCTTTCCTAAGGAGAGGTGCAGCTGTATCCTGGTCAGCCCTTTTCTAGTTCTCAGGGACTGGTCACCTTAGACTCAGATAGAAAAATCACATCTGTTTCAATCTCCTTCAAAAGAAAGGCAAAAGACATTCTGTAAGAGGAAGGGGGGGGGGGGGGATAGTGTGTGCATTAAGGTAAAATGGAGAAGGCAGCAGCATAATATAGGCAAGAAATCTCTAAATGGTTATGTGGGAGACAAGAAGGCAGAGAGAAAGCTACACCTTTACATAGGTCTGTAACAGAGTGGCTAAAACCACTCTGGACTCTGTTCATTGATACTCACTGGTTCACCACGCTGACCTGGATGTCCAGGTAAGCCATCCTTTCCAGCAGGGCCCTAGAAGTAGAAAGAATAGTTGTTTTAAAAATCAGGCAATGGCTATGGTAGACCATTTGCATCTGAAATGCCCCTAGAGAGTTGCAATCACATTCTTAAACACACACACAAAACAGAATGTTTAGGAGAATGGGAACATAGTTTATGCAAGCGGACTCTGTCTGCTCTACAATGACAGCTCTCCTCCAGGGCTCTCACTTCAATTTTTTTTCTTTTAGCTTGCTGGTATGGGGTTATTGTGAAACCATTTAGTAACAGCCATTTCATAATGCAACACATGTTAAACACCCCAAGCTGAACCAGAGCTAATAAACTGAGTTGTGATGAAGCAATAAATGTAAAACAAGTAATTGAGAAAAGCCTGGATATTTTGAAGCTTTGAAATGATCAGATGTCCATCATTTTTACTCCTATAACTGTTTATCTGACCAAGAAGACATAGGAGATTATCGCACTGGCAAATTGGCCAGCCTGAGTTTGGGCTAAAGTTTTGAAAAATTAGCTAAGATTGGGTTTTATCGCACACCTGCGTGCTCAGTTCAGAGGCATTGCATCGCAATCTTAGCCATCCCAAACCCATTCCATCCTTCTCCCATCCTTTGTAAAGAATGGGAGTAAAATGTTCATTGAGAAGGATAAGAGAAGGATGGATTGGGTTTGGGATGGCTAAGATTGTGGTGCAATGCCTCTGAACTGAGCAAGTAGGTGTGCAATAAAACTCGATCTTAACAAATTTTTCAAAAATGTCATCCCAGGATCAGCCGGGTTTAGGCCAGTTGATTTGCAGTGCAATAATCTTCAGAATCATGAAGACACCCCAGCAGGAGAGCTTCCCATCAAAGCTCTGCAGGTGGGGCATGGCTGGGATGGGAAGGGAGCAAAGATAGGAATAAAACAGATCTTTAATAAGGGACCTTTTCACCAAGGATGTAGTAAGTCAGCTACCTGGTCTCCTGCAGTAAGCTTCAAAAGGAATGTTTCAAGCTATTAAAATGCACATGCTTTAGTGTATTCCTCCCTGCCCCCACCTATTAAATAAGCAATTAAATGTTTTAAGTAAAACTTGTTTTGTCAAAAAGTAGTGCCTGGAGCAGCAAATAAAACATGATGATGGAGGTGGGGCAAATTCCAATTGAGACAAATTTTCTTAGCTCAAAAGGTTTGGAAAAAAAATCCATTTGCAAGCAAACAGCTTCCTGACAGTCCTACTACTAGAAGCATAAAGTAGTAACCTAGAAATGGGCAAATGGTGACAGGGGCAGCTTTGGATCTAATGAATCAAAACCCCTTGTTTCTGCATAAAGACCAGAGCTTTTCAGGGGCCACAGCTGGCTATGCTGAGTAGGAGATTCTGGGAACTGTAGTCCAAAAAGATTTTTTCCAAGCTCTCTTGAACACCCATGTGAGAATTTACCTATATCAGCCTCAACTGGTACAGGTAAATTCCTTATATTTATTTTAGTGAGTGGAAATATAAAAAGAAAACCACTGACAGAGGAAAATAGTAGGTCACTAGGAATAGAAATAATCATAAATGTTGTTTTCTTAGGCAAAAATGAATGATTTTGCCCTTTTTGTCTCCACTATAAGCAGATCTTTGAAAACAGTGCAGTTTTCAAGGACTATTCACAATTCAAGATATATTGTGTGAAAAAAACAACACATGAGGGTGTCTTTCATAGGAATAGTATTTTTCAGTGCACAAAACAAGATTTTTCTGCACAGAAATGCTACTTTCTACACAGGAACTCATGCTTTCTGGGCAGGAAACTTGCTTTTCTGTGTAACCTGCCTCCAACATTAATTTGTGTGTGTGCGTGCAGAGTTAAGTCCTGAACTACATAGTTTCTCCTCTGCCCAGGACTGTTCTTATCCAGAAGTCTATTACTCAATATTCTTTCCATCTCTAGAAAAAGCACAGACAAACACCTCCTCCCCAGACCACCTATATGCAGGATAGCTTTGGGCTGCTGCAACATTTGGGAAGTAGATGTTCCCTTTTGCTCCCTGCTGTGTCCATCATTATTCACATCCAAGCAATCCACACTAAATAGCAGTTTTTGTGCCCCTTGTTTTGAAGGGGAAAATATAGGTTTCTTTGTCCTGTCCCTAAATCAGAAGAGATGTAAGCTAAGGACCAAAGAGAAAAAGCCATATTCCAGATTTCAGGTTGTTAGATCCATGTGTACTAAACACGTACTATGGAGAATCAGAAGCATGGATACAAATATCTAACCCCACATTGATATGATATGATATAATTAATATATTATTTATTGTATTTTCCTATCACCTCCCAGATTTATGGGGCCCAGTGCTTATAACTTAGGTGCCACAATGTACCTGCCTAGCAAGTCATCTCTGTTGTTTTCCCATCTGTGACCCTTCAATTATTCTTACATTTGTAGAAAAATGAGGGTTTGACTTAAGCTCCTCTTCATGCCTAAGGTCAAAACACCATGTTTTCCCAGATCTGCACACTTTCCCATTTACAAACATGTTACAATCAGTAGCAAGAAGCACACCTGTTGACATTCAGTTAGTTTAGAGGCATTGATATTAGAGGCTACCTGAGAATAGGTAAAATTGAAAGTATACTGGTGAGCTGATCAAGTCTCCATTCTGCAAGTGGCCCTGAAAGCATTCCCTCTATAAGAGAAATTGAGCAGGGTGTGACTCCTCAATGAATGAAGAAAGCCTGATCCTTTCTGTTCTACCACCTGCTCTCCAAGTCAACGGTGATCTAGTCTGGTCATCACCAAAACCTCATTCTTCTACTTGCTTGGGCTCACAGGAACAATTGTGTAAAGGACAGACTATTCTTTCAGGAAAAGAGGTTCCACCTAAACATTAGGAAGAATTTCCTGATGGTAAGAGCTGTTCAACAGTGGAATGCACTCCCTTGCAGTGTAGTGATTTCCTTCTTTGGAGGTTTTTCAACAGAGGCTCAATGGCTGTCTGTCAGGAGTGCTTTGATTGTGTCTTCCTGCATGGCTGGAGGTTGACCTGGATGGCCCTTGTGATCTAGGGTTCTATGATTCTATGTTTTTATAGTGGGTTTTGCTCTCTGAAAATGTGCAATGCAACTCTATGATTCTGTTTCCTATAGTGGTTTTCCTTTCTACGTTTGTGCAATACAAATGTAAACCCAGATTGGCTAGACCAACTCTCCCCAACCTTTGAACCATCATGCTCCTTTATGTTCTAATGTCTCATGGGCGGAAGCCTGTTTTCCGATTTCACTTAGTTCTAGTCAGCTAGGAATCTAAGCAGAAGAGCAATGGAGTACTTACGGGTGGCCCTTTAGGCCCTGGAAATCCATTGGAACCTTGTGGACCAGTAGGACCCTGTGGAAAGAGAGGGGGGAAAGTCACTGTGAGATGCTTCCTTTAGCTTGCTTGTTTTGCCTCTTGCCTCCTTCTTCTCACACTCACTCCATCACAGCTTACACATGACATCACACGAGAGCTTAGACTTCACTAGCAGCACTCCATTTTACTTTTCAAGTCAAGTCTTGTTAATCCCACCTTGTTATCTGAAGAAATACTTTAACTTCCCTGCCTCCAGGGGCCTTTATGCTGCCATGGGCTCTATGATATCATGATGACAGATCCCTGTGACAGATTATTGTCACACAGCAAAGCTGAATTCTCCCAAGCCAAAATATCCCAGACTTTGCCTCATCTATAAAGACTTTGATTATTTGACTCACCCTTTCCCCTGCAATCCCAGGGGCTCCATCATGACCAGGGTCACCCTGTAGGAAGAAAATAACGACTAAGAAGGCAGGACACATAGGTGTTAGGGACTATAAAATAAAATGCCTCCAGTGGAATGAGGCCGAATGCACTGGGGGCTAGGAATTCAAAATCCTTCCTGCACTGGCCAGGATACTCCAGAGGCAGCTCAGAGTATCCTGGCCCTGGAGTTGCTCAGAACTCCCCATATTACTTCATCCTCCATACCAATGCCAGACAGCTGTTCGTGTATGTGTATTGCTGTGCCAACTGGCCTGTCCACCACTGTGTATAACTTCACTCTGATGTCAGAATGAGGTGCCCAGTTACAATCACCATGGTTGCATGACTTGTTCTGACCTCTAAGCAAACCATGGCAGCAGCAGGTGCACTGGGCAGCACAGCATGATGCATTTCAAACCACACTGCCCTGCATTTGAACAAAGGGCTCTAGATCTTCCAGAAAAATCCAGAACAAAAAAGGGAGGTATTTTAATACGTTTTAAAAGGGGTACACTCCAGTTCTGGTGCAGAAAAGGGTGGACATGGTCTGGTCTGTTCATACCAGAACCAGGGTTTGGGTTCCAGTCTCTCTGTCCAGTCTCCTTGCTGAGAGTACAGAGGCAAGTCATTTTATTTGACCAGTGCAGACAGGGCCCAAGTCAGACCATTTCCCTATTCAGATAAACCCCATGGGGAAGAGTTCCTGAGACTACACAGTTCTGGATAACATCTTTGGATTTTCTGGTCAAAACTTTCCTGCCCATGAAAAGCACAACAGGAAGAGAGCTGCAGCTTATTCTTCTCCCTAATGTTATTGCTTTCTATGGTCATGGAAGATTTTGTCCTTGTGGATGCAATGTGGGAAAACATTCAGACATGCAATTGCCAACTTGAATCTGAAACAGTACAGTCCCAGGAATTTTGTTGTACTGTGTAATTTAGCTTCCTGCACAGACTGCTTCTCAGCTTCCTTACTGAAAGTCAGTTCATCACTAGGGATGTAAAGCTCTACTTATTTCAATTTTGCACATGTGAATAAAATTTTTCAATTTCAGTCTCTGTCTCTGTCCCTCTCCTTATTTAGGGGCATTCTGGTGTAAATTCCATGTTTTTATGGTGGAAAAAAAAACTGTTTCCTCATAAAATACCATGTTTTACACAAATATATTGTAATAAAAAAAACCCACTCATTATTCTGCTTTTGTGCAAAGGTGAAGAATCTTGCAACAGTTGAGAATTCTTTCAGTGAAGTATCCCAATGTCATGAGCCACATTTTCTCTTTGAGAATGAGAACATTTCCTAATGTTTTTATGTGCCTATTCAGCACTTTTGGGATTATGTAATAGTCAGACAGTTGCGAGTGGAGAAAAACGAAGGAGTTTCAAGACAGCCAGGCCAGTGTGCCTAAGGGCTGTTCCTGAAGAAGACCCTGTCATGAGTCCTTACACATAAATGATGCAGAAGAATGGTGCTGTGCTCAGGTAGAGAACATTAAGTATAACTAGTGAGACAAAGAGACAGACACGTGCACTACAATAAGCAATTAAAAATGCCCTTTACCATATGGACAGAAAACAAAAATACCTTTGGTCCTGGTTTTCCTGTGGCTCCTGGCATACCACGCTCACCTGGAGGCCCCTGGGAGAAAGGATGAAGCTTTCAGAGTACTGCTATCTGTGAATGTGGATTAGATGGTGCTTTCAAGACAGCACAACCCAATGAGGCTTTGTGTTTTGTTTTGTTATATATGCAAACCTTTGGTTGCTTCCACAGTATTCCTCATTTTCAAGCTAAGCCAGCCAGGCAGGAAGCCAACCAAGTAGATTTTTCTTTTCTTAAAAAATTGGTACATCACACCTGTTCGCTCATTCAGCTTTGTGCATAAAGCCCTCCTTTTCTTTCTTTCTTTCTTTTTCTTTACAAACCAAAAGGCACAAATGGGCAAGCCAGTGCAAAACCAGGACAGGGGCATGGCAAGTAAAAATTTTAAGGAAAGGTTTCCATTGGAGACACAGCTTCTACCTTCCTAAGTGACATCTTGAGCAAAAAACAGAAACATATTTTCCTCCCAAATTCCAAAACAAAAACAAAGCAAAACAAAATAACCAAAAAAGAAGAGGAGGCAGAGGAGAAGGAAAATGCCAAGATTTTGAACTGCCTGGATTCTCTACACCAGGGGTTCCCAACCTTTTTGACTCACAGAGCCCTCATTTCTACTGCAGAGCCCCTAAGAGGCCTACATTTTTGTCTTAAAAGTTAATGTTGTTTAGGAGTATACATGAGAATATATTCTTATTATTTTATTGCATTCAATTTTTATTTCTTTCATTTTCCTGGAGCAGCCGCGGAACACCTGGAAAGTGCATGCAGAGCACTAAGGGCTTCTCAGACCACAGGTTGCGAACCCCTGCTCTACACTGTTTCATGCTTATTAGGAGATAAATTCCACTGTTTTTCATGGGAGGTTGTGCATAGGATTCAGACTAAATATTCCCAATTTCTTTAATGCAGACTACACTTTGCTTCTTAGAATTTGGGGTTCATCTTCATATGGCTCTTCATTCCAACTGCCATTTATTCCCTTTTGTATAACTCTTCTGTGCATTGCTCCCAGTGTCTTTTTATGTCTTCTTGCTCCTGTGTTATATTCTTTATTTCCTCCATATAGCATCCCTGTCTTTGGTTTGAAGTTGGATTTAATATCATGGATTTTTATTTATTTATTTATTTTTATTTTTTTTGGTATAGAGCTCTCATTCTTTTTATTGTTGTCTTCTATTTCTCTGCATTGGTCATTGTAGTATTTCTCCTTATCCCTGTGCATCAGATGTTGCACAGATGGGTTTATAATTCTGGATTGTTCCCATCTCCCTTTGCTTTGCTTTCCTTCTTTTTCTTACTTCTCGGAGTGTTTCATCCCCCATCCATTGCTTCTTATCTTTCTTTTTGTCCTTTGATAGTGTCTTCTTGCATTTGTCTTTAATTATGTCTTTGACTTTTGTCTACAGTTCTTCAGATTCCCGGTCGATTTTGCTCAGTAGTTCAAATCTGTTTTTTACATTGTTAGTGAAATGTTATTCAGAACATATTTTGGTATAATGAAGGTTTTTGCCTTCTTCTTCATCTTGACTCTGATTTTTCTTTTGAACAGTTCTGTGATCTGTGCCACAATCAGCTCCTGGTCTGGTTTTGGTCACAGGGATAGAGCTTATCCATCTTCCACTTCCAATTATGTAGTCTATATGGTTTTTGTGTTTACCATCTGGTAACGTTAAGTGTATAGTCTCCTATCTGGTTGTATGAACCTGGAATCTATAGCATCTTTTCTCTGCCTATAACCCATGGGTAGACATCAGAATCGGGGGGGGGGCACATTAGCCCCTGTCTAAGAGGCCTACAACCTGTCTGTGTCACAACACTATTTACAAAAGAGATCAGAGCCCCAGTATTTTGCTCTCCCCATCATACCCATTTTCACCCTCTCATGTCAATGTTTTTCACATTTTTTTAAACAGGTAGCTGCGGCCATATCAAATTTAAATACAAATGAATCTATTTTGGCCAAACAGCATTTAATGTCATTTTGTATCCATGAACACAACTGGAAATTCTATCAATACAAGGATCCCAGTGGAGCCATGTCAGATGAAAGCTCACCGTGGGACCTCGTTGTCCAGCCTGCCCAGCTTGGCCAGCTTTGCCCTGAAAAAGCAAAAAAAAGAAAAAAGAGAAAACGAAATGAAATAAGAAACAATGGGAAAGAAACACAAATGAAGTTAGGTATCCACACCTCATCCTAGATGGTACGTTATAACACAGATGGACAACTGTGGCTCTTCAAGATGTTAATCCATTACCTCTATAGCATAGCATAAATGCCTGCAAGCAGACATACACCACTGCAGCACTACACAACCCCATGCTGAATAGCAACTTTGCACAGCCCGCATGTTAATCACTCAGTTTCTCTGTGCATACCCAACACATGATGCACAATTATAATGGAAAGTATGGGATCAAAGTTGCAATGTTTAAAAACAATGCAATGTACAGGATGCACAATCATATTGCAAAGTATAGGATGCACAACCACAATGCATGATCTGCAAATTGAAAAGCAAAGACACTGATAAACATGCCATCTGAACAATCCTTGTCTATCACTATCAGCAGAATACACCCATTTCACAATGGTGACTCTTTTTTGCCCTGCATCTGTAGTCTGAATTACGCATATGTCCTTGAGTTACTTCTAGCCCAAATGTTCTGTAGCATTACTTCTGTCAGCACCATCCAGATACACAAACAGTTGAAGGGCCACATTTGCCACCCTTGCAATACAAGGGGGTGAGCAGGTGCCTTCTCTCCCAATGGTTTGAAAAATCCAAAAGTGAATTGCTTCTTTTGGAAGCTTCCCGGGTACTACATATCTAAGAAAAAGGTTGCAAGCTCCTTTGAATAGTTTAGTCTTTAAAAAAAAAAAAGTTCTTAAAACCAGCAGTGTTTTTTCCCCTTTGACAATTTTTGGTAGTCTCTGCAGTCCCTGGAAGGACTCAGGGTCAGAAAAAATGACCCCCATTTCCCTTCCCCTCTAGGGCATGCACAGTAACAAATTTGGCATGTTTTGTATGACCTCTTACCCTTGAACAAAAGAGATCTTAAATCAAAAAGTCTCATCTTGTCATAGGATGTGGTCTTCCTTTCAGCCAACTCTATACTCTGATTCACCTCTTGAATATACAAACAAATCAGGCATGGAGCAGTGTGGAAGGAGTACTCTGACAGCTAAGATTAAAAGCTGCCTAGATGCAGGTCTATACTTGAAAATCATGCCTTCTTTTGAGGCTGGTCTAATATATATAAGGGCTTATTGTAGCAGTGGAAATTGTGAATAGCTCTACACATGCTCTGATGTACTTCTTTCTTTAATCTGTCTTAATTTGATCCCAAATTCCCTCCCAATCCTGCACACCCTAACCTCCTCCCTCTGCTGAATTTGGAACAGCCTTTCCTAATTCCCCTCCATTCTACTCACTCGTTTGCCTTTTTCTCCAATGAAACCCAGAGGCCCAGGAAATCCAGTTGAGCCCTGTACAAAAAATAATGAAGGTTGAGTGGAACAGATGACCAAGAAGTACAAAAGTGACACCCCTTATCCCAGCTTCTTCTCACACTTACCTTAGGTCCTTGGCGGCCAGGGTAACCAGGCAGGCCTGGTACTCCCAATTTGCCCTGCAGGAAGAAAAGAAAACCAGAGCCTTAATTTGCCTGGGAGTGAGGGACTACATAAAATGTCTTTACAGGAAGCAACTGCAATTCAGTGGTAGAGCCCATGGTTGCCTACAGAAATCCCAAATTCAACTGCAAGCATTTTTCAAGTCATCATTTTAAAAGTCAGATTGCAGGAGATGAAAATAATTGTTCCACTAACAGCAGATGTTGTTGTTGTTGTTGTTGTTGCTGCTGCTGCTGCTGTTGTGTGCCTTCAAATCATTTCTGACTTATGGTGAACCTATAATGGAGTTCCCTGGGGCTGAGTGTGCGTGACTTGCCCAACACTACCCAGTCATTCTCCATGGCTGAGTAGGGAATCAAACCCTGACCTCCAACACTCAAACAACTATTCTATGCTGGCTCTCAGTTACCATATGTCCTCCTTTCCCCAGGCCCATCTTCTTCTTCAGAACTAAAATTTCTCTCAGGGTAGATTTCTAAAATGTTCAAGGATTTTTAAAATGTCTACTGCTGTTTTGCCCCCTGCCTGCTGCTGCTACCTCCTAATTGCCATCTTGCCATCTTTGTCTAGAGATTAGGAATATTAACCACAGTTTATATAGTAAGGGTATTTAAAACAAGAGTTATAGCAATCAATGATTTGAAGTAGTTAGTTGGTAAATGTGTCCTCTTTTTTTCTTTTCAATCTATGGTAACACTAGAATAGACAAAACTGGACAAGATGAACATATAAGTTCCCTGTTTCCCTAAATAACAGACAAACATAGGCTGATTGGTTAGTTGCTCACCTTTTCTCCAGCTGGGCCAGAAGACCCTGCTTCCCCAACTGGTCCCGCCTGGCCTTTCAGTCCTTCTGGGCCATCTTCGCCACGCATACCCAATGCGCCAGCATTACCCTGTCCAAAAATGAAGGGATTAAGAAAATCACACCTAGTAGTGGCTGTAGAATTAGGAGTGAAAAAATAACAACTCAGGTCTGTAATTTAGTGGATCCTCAGTAGGACAATTGGAATAGTGGAGAAAATGAGAGGGGTGAGCATGCATTAATGCTTGCATTTGATGCAGCCTGCATGATTTCATCTAAGGGAGTGACATGCTTGGTACCAATTCTTAGTACCACTGTCATTGGGGCGGGGGGGAATTTGGGATTTCTTAAAGCCCAGTATGCAGGGTTACCCTTTTTAAAAGCTCTGCGAGATACATGGAAGTGTACTGGAAGCTCCATCATTTCTACATAAGGCAAACTGGAAACAAGAATCAGTGTGGGTGGCAGGGAAATAGGTACAGTGCTACCTCGGGTTACGAAATTAATTCGTTCCGCCGTTCCGTTCGTAACCCGAGTAATTTCGCAACCCGAAAAGGCTTTCCGTTAGCGCTGGAAAGCCGCTAGCCGCGCTTTGCGTTTGAATTTCGCGCCGAAATAATTTTCGTAACCCGAAAAAAATATCGTAACCCGGAACAGTTTTTTTCCAATCTAACTTTTTCGTATCCCGGAAATTTCGTAACACGATCATTTCGTATCCCGGGGTACCACTGTACAGTGCTCCCTCGGGTTACGAAATTAATTCGTTCCGCGGCCGCTTTCGTAACCCGAAAAGCCTTCGTAAGCCGAAATGTCATAGGCGCTAATGGGGAAAAGCCGCGATTCCGTGTGAAATAGCGCCGAAAAGCACCAAAAATTTTTTCGTAACCCGAAAAAACATTCGTAACCCGGAACAATTATTTCCAATGGGATTTTTTCGTATCCCGGAAATTTCGTAACCTGGGTATTTCGTATCCCGAGGTACCACTGTACTTGATTCTTCCCCTGCTTGTCAGGTTTTCTTATCTTGGGATCTCTTAAACCTGTTCTTTCTCTATCAAATGAGCTTAGTTTAGAACTTAGTTGTAGCTTAAGATTTCCATGGGTTTTCATAGCTGGCTGTAGATTTAGACCCTGGATTCCCTGGAGTCCAAATTCAACACTCACACAACTACACCACACAGGTTCTTTACTATTGTAATACCAGGAAGAATATTGCTCACCCGATCACCTTTTGGCCCCATATCACCCTTGAAGCCAGGGAATCCATCTTCACCCTATAAAAACAGAAAGGTAGAGACAGTCAAGGAAGAGTATCACATTGACAAATAACCCGACTGCTCCCTAATGGGATGCAGCCAGGTTGCAGGATGCAGGCAGGTATTATCACATATAATTTGCCACTGCTGCTGCTGGGCAGCTGCATCCCAGGTCCCTGCCACACCTCTGAGGCTGCTTTACAAAGCCAGGAGCTTTCTGACTTTGAAAAGTGGCCTTCAAAGTGTTGCTGGGACCCAGGATGCAGCCAGCAGTGATGTAGCCGGGGAGGGGGGGTCTGTGGGGTCCAGACTCCCCCTTCCGCCTGGGCAGCCACCACAAAGAAGAGTAGGTGGTGGGAGAGAGCGCCTAACTCTGAGGTACTTAGTCTGGACCCCCCTCTTCCCAAAATCCTGGCTATGTCCCTGCAGGCAGGATACAGCTGCCTGGTGGTAGTGCCAGCGAATTATGTGCGATAATATCAGCCTGCATCCTGCATCTCTTGTCCAGTACCAAAACCTCACCCTCCTGTTGGAGACTTACCTTCTCACCTTTGCTGCCTTTCAGGCCCCTCACTCCAAAAGCCCCCTGAAGAAGAACGGGAAGGAATGACAATGTTAACAAAAGGCAAAAAGTCAGCATCTTGGGCTGACACAGAAGCCATATTACAAGATGAACTTGGGATTATTATTTGTTTATTCTACCACTATAGGAAACCTCCAGCCATCTAGGGATTCTGGCTGGTAGTCTTAAAGGGTAACATTTTCTGCCACTTGGTAAGAGGAAACCATGGAGTTATGACAAATCTAGCACAACATGAGTGGCAAGCAAGGCTGGAAAGATGGGGCTAAACAGTCAGGTAAAACACTGAGAGAGTGTGACTTGCCCAAGGTTACTCAGTGGGTTTCATGGCCAAGCTGAGAATTGAACCCTGATCTCCAAAGTCATAGGAATTAATCACATGAGGGAAATCCCATGCAAAAACAGGATTAAAAAGGTAGAAAAAACCTGCAAAAGTGGGCTGGTTTTTACACGTCGTTATTAAAGTTGTATCAACCCGAATGGAAAGTAAACAAAAGCCGCTCCTTTTTACTTTCAGGATTTTCTGAATGTAAAAAGGAGCAGCTTGTGTTTACTTTCCCTCCACTTTCCATTCGGGTTAACATTAGTTTAACAATGACATAGTGTGAAAATCAACAGCTTTTGCAGGATTTTTTTTTCCCAATTTAAACCCCCGTTTTTGCATGGGATTTCCCCCATGTGATAAACTCCACAGTCCAACACTCAAACCACTATGCTTGTAAGTAGCTAGTGTAAATTTCCGTGCAACTTTCCAACATACATTGGTAGGACTGCAAGGGTCCTAATAATGACTGGATGGAGAGTAGATCGTAGAGAGAAAGCCTAGTCCAGAATTTCATTCTTGGCCAGCCAGAGATGGCAAACACTTACCTTGACTCCCCGGGGACCAGGGTAACCTATTGGTCCTGCTGCACCAGATGGACCCTGGAAAAGGAAAGATTTTTAAATGTCATCTTCCAAAACACTCCTTGAAGAAGCTATTCAGATGTTCTAATTTGCACTTTATGTCTGAGTTCTTAGCAAAGGGGAGAGGGAAAAAAGGGATGTCCATCTCTATTCTATATGCTCCAAATCCCACCTCAGTACCTATTTCCTCTTTCTGACTAACTCTACGTTTTACCTGGGCTCCTTTCTCCCCAGCTGGTCCTTCTCTTCCAGGATGACCCTGAAAAACAAGATAAAAGAAACAACTGATGGTGCTTAGAGATCTGATTGAAGATTAGATATTAAAGATGCTCAGCTTTTTAACAAGACAAGCCACTAGGCTGGGAATATGTAAAAACAGCAGTATATTCCCATTGCTTTTATGGATATTGTGAACACATTACACTATTAAAGTGGTTACCAGTGATAGGGTGGCTTCAATTTTATATTTTTGTGGGTTGGTAGTTTCTCCTCCATAGTCTTAAAAGAAAAAAATGGGTATTTGGGAAATAGCAAAATTGAATCTTATTATTACACTCTTTTTTGCATACTGAAGACCTGAATTTCCCACCATTTCCCTACAAAGAGAGAAAAGACCATGGAACCAGGTTTAGTGTTTCATAATGATACACAGAATTTGTATGTGCATGTATGTAAGTGCCCCCAACAGGTTGTATCTACTGCAGAAGAAGGCACCTAGTGTTCTTTAAGGACTAAATTTGAGGAATAAAACATCTTTGGTATTTTTGGTTTAATAGTATTTTTGTGGTTTTGGAGAACTTAGTGGGTTAGTGAGTGATTTTAAAATACAATAAATGAATACAGAGTCACTAAGGATGTATTTACCGGAGGGCCATCCATCCCAGCAAGTCCTGGTATTCCTCGTTTTCCTGGTGGACCCTACAGAGGATGAAAAGGATGGTCAAAAAGAGTTTATTTGAGCCCTGGCTTGCTGAAGGCAAGCAAACCTGAGCTGCGACATTTAGGTGTCTGAAATGAGAGAAATGATTCCATAAGCTCTTCCTTTGTCATACTAACCCAAATGGCCAACAAGGGGCAAATACACATTACTTTTAAAAATAACTTGTTATAGATACTTCACTATAACCTGACATACATATCCTGATAACTTCTTTTTGCTGATGTTTCACAATTTTTATTGTAAATTGCCTGTTAGATTGCTCACTATCTTTTCGGTAACTTTAATTCTTTTTCGGGGGGGGGGGGGGGTGGTAAAAAGGAAAAAAAAAATCACAACATTTTAAAAAATATATCAAAAAAAGCATTTTGCTCTCCAAAAGGCAGCATGTAAGTCCTACTCATATATTAAAAAATTACATTCTTGGTCATTAGAGTGTTTTGTAAAGGAAATGTTTTCAAACTCATTATCCCAAAATGTGCTCCGCATAATGTTCTTACTCATAAGACTACTTCCAAGCTATGAACAAATCCTGGCTATAACAACTAGTGCTTTGTAATTGGGTATATGCTGGTTTAGTTTAGCAACATCCCATCCCAAACAAACATAATCTCAGTCTACGCTAAAGCAGTCCCCCAAAATATTCCCTGAAACAACAGTTTCATATCAGCTGCATAGTAAGCCTGAACTTGATTCCATGGCTAAACTAGATGCTCCTTGGGTCCAACTTACCTTTTCACCTGGAAGTCCAACAGGACCTTGGGGACCAGGCAGACCCTATGGGATAGTCAAATTAGTGGGGATTAGTTAAAAATCATGAGAAAACAAAGGGAACTGGGTACATCTAACCCAATGGTTCTCAGGCTTTTTACCCTTGTGACCTCCTTTACATCTACATGTAGATGTCTCCCCTTCCTCAATGCAGTATATGCATGAAAGTATTTTGTTTAGTGTGCATATTTTCATTTGCTCATTCATGTACAGTCATCCCTCCTTTTTCGTGGGGGATCTGTTCCAGATGCCCCCCCCAATGGAAATTTGCAAATTTTCAAGCCCCATTTGCATGAATGGCCATACGCTGCAGATGCACATGCCATTTTAACTCTCCCCACTTGTCGGTCCATGAAAGACCAAGACTGCAGGCACGAAATCTGTGAAAATAGGGGGACTGTATATTCATATTTTAACATGAAACAGCGAGAGGAAGGGTGGGATAAGAAGTAGTGGCAGTCATGATGGGCCCTGCCAGAGGCCATGATCCAGTGATCTTTCCCACTCTCCTACTCCCTGAGGCAGAGGGGCTGCTCCATACATCCTACTTGCCTTTCTCTTCCCCTCCAGGATAGAAAAAGTTTGTGAGAAGGAGGAGGAGGAGATCTGGGCTTCCAAGTCCCCTGCCCCTCTTAAGTAACTCTCATATCCCACCTAGGAACCACTGCCCAAATCTCATATTTTCCTCACCTTTCTATATGTAAAAGTACCTTTAACATTTTGGGGACACTGAAATTGCTCATGGTATTTATAAAAATGATTTGCCCTTAAGCTGCAATAAAGTTCTCTGTTATTTTTGCTCTGCAAATGCTCTAGATGTTCTAAAATGCCTACTCTCTTCAAGGGCAATCTTGGAGTATGGAAGTGGAAGCAAAGACAGTGTTCTGTCACAAGCTAGCTGTCTGTTGATTGGCTAGCCTCCATGTGTCACAAACAAACTCCCCTTGAGGAAACAAAAGAGGTCCTGCATGGTCTTTCAAGTAGAGTTGGCCAATGATTCTGCTGCTGCAGAGACATGAGTTCACTTTGGATCTGACCATCACTCCTTCTGAAGCTTCTCAAAGGAGTTTATTGCATGCTGCTTAAAGCGACTTACCCCATTCTCACTTAATTTTGAAGCCAGATTTTATCGCTAGGTGAGTGCAACCTGGCTGCAGCCCAGGTCCCAGACATACTTATCTCGCATCTTTTCAAAACCGGGAGTCTGACTTCAAAATTAAATGTGAATGGGGTAAGTCGCTTTAAATGGCATGCAATAAACTCCTAAGAGGAACAGTTTATTGGACCCTAGTTAGACACCAACAAAGCTCCTGCTCAATTCAAGGCAATTGTGGGGAAAGCAACAATAAATACCAGAACGGTTTTGCCTCCCTCGTGGCAGTTGTTCCACCATCTGCCCCTGCTTTAAAGCAATTTGCCATTTTTAAATGCTTCTTTAATAATAAAATGTGGTGAATGAACATGCAGAAAAATGCAGGCAGCATGTCCAAGAATAAACACATACATTGCCCAACTAAAATGAGAGTAGGGGCAAGACTGATGCATGAGCCATCATCCATTCATTATGCATGTCAGACATTTCCATTGTAAAGGTAGGATAAACCCCAACTCCCATCACAGCTAGTTACTTAAAAAAAAACAAAACAGCTTTTATAACATCTTCACTTTATAAACCACAAGCAACACTATCAGTTGAACTTTTTATAACAACAAAAAATAGCCACATAGCAATGGAAGTGTTTGGGATGAAGTTTAGTTTGTTCTTCCCCCAATCCCTGCCCCTCCCCCCCAGTGCACAGCCCAGAGAAATACATACCTGAGGTCCAGGGTTACCTTGCTGCCCAGGTGGTCCCGGTTCACCCTGAATGCCCTGGGGACAGAAACTCCTGCAAGTCAATCAGTAGTCATGCAAATACAGTGGGTCCTCAGTATCCATTGGGTTTTGGTTCCAGGACCCTCTGTGGATACCAAAATCCGTGGATGCTCAAGTCCCATTAAATACAATGGCATGGTAAAAAAATTTTTTGCCTTATGGAATGTGTGTGTGTGTGCATGCATTTAATCCATGGCATCTTCAATCCATGGATAAAAATCCATGGACATGGAGGGCTGACTATACCTGCATACATACATGCATACATATGTCAGAGAAAAAGAAAGAGGAAAGAGCATGTGCACCTGAAGTAGGAAACATAATGGGATCACCCTTCTGCCCCCAGTGAATCTGAGAGACAAATCTACCAACCACCTACTATTTTTGCCTTGGTGGTCTTAGGCTTGTTTTAAGGTAACTTGGGGGGGGGGGGGAGATGGTATCTATGTCTAACATGGGTTCAGGTGGGCTGAAAGAGCCAATCATACCCCGCTGGAGGCTATTAAAGATGCGACTGTTATTTGTAACCCACTGGAGGTGGCATAAAAAGGGTCTTGACATCTGGCTGGATGCTGCTCATCATGAATGACACTTCA